>NW_026782347.1:0-408854 GCF_031769215.1 Ylistrum balloti
GGAAATATTCGAATTCACACCAACAATAGACAGTGTTTATAGTACGATGTAAAATAATGAAATATGATCTATGTGTCATAGTACTGTGGTCTGTCGCGACAAAGTTGTGTGGATTGTATGTAACAGTATTCTGTTCTGTAATAGGTTAAAAGACAATGAAAAGGATTCTATATCGTTCCTACGCAGGTTCTCACACCCATATTAGGATGTTCTCATACTTTGTGTCAAGCCCACATGCGAAATACAAATGTCTCATACGCGTGTACCTAGTGCCATCAACTGAAAAAATGTTTGCACTGTAGAGATCTACTAGCATATCAACAATATATTTACATCACAGAAGCGAGTGTCTGGCAATGAACGAGCATGTTTTGAACTATTAGAGTAATATGTAAATAGCAGATTCACAGTTATCAGTAAAAGGGATATTCAAGATACGCCTGCTAGCTTGGGGAGTAGAGTAGATCATATATGAAGTCTCTTAACGTTTTATTGTTCCATGTTTTGTGGTATTTTTTTAAACGTGTCCAGAAACTGAAAGGAAGAGTTGGGGCCTATCTAAATTTGGTTTATGTTAAGGTGATTTTGAAGTCAGTCTAATGCCTGAAAATTGTCTCGTCTGACACTATCCCTAGACCCCCGAACAAGCGCTATCACGCCCCCCCCCCTTTTTTAACGCAAAGCAAGAAGGGGATCTTTAGCGTGCTAGAGTGGACAATACTCACACGGGCCACCGTTTAAAGTCCCATCCGCCGGACTATAGTTAGTGGTTAGTGGCTAGTTCGGAGCAGGTGAAATTATAAATAACACATCTATTTTTTTCTTTTGCCCCCTCTTGAAATCCTTTCCAATCATATTGTCTAAACTACTTCATCACTTTACCAATGTCTATTGCTTTCTGTGATTCCACTCCATTCCTTCTGCATACTTCCTTACCGACTTTTATAGTTATATATGTGATGTATGTGAATATTGTGAGATTCTTGATTTCGAGTTTTTGACCCTATAGCCTGCATTGGATAAGCAGTTCTGTATAATAATTATCGAGAATTCTTTATCCCTGTTGTCCTACCTAACAGAGTTCAATATGCTTCTACCGAATCCGACTGTAAACCAGTCTATGACTGTTGTACCCTGAGGTCCCCCGTTTTTTTCTCTATCCTGCACGTGGGGTTTTAGATATGGAGATTGTTTGTGCATTTTTCTTCGTTTTCAGTCGTTTGTTTTAACAGATACTTGACAGGACGTGTTTACTTGTGTGTGCTCTTTTATGTCTAAAGTTTCAGATTATTTTACAAACGTGAATGCTGGTGATGTGGAACAGAGTGACACTACATAGCTCATGAGGTGCCAGTATGCACCAATAAATGAGAAGGTAAGTTGTAATCCCATCTTGTACAGTCCTCCTGGGTATCCTTGGTAACCTACCTGTTGTATTATGTAGGTTTCTATGTTTGGGAGTTGTTTCCCTTCGGCCTTTCTGTTTACCGTTGATGAATAGAGGAAATTCCGCCATCTTGGATACTGCATAGTGTATACATCCTTTTTTTTACAACGGAAAATGACTTGTATGGTGTGCATGGCGTGTTTTGGCATGTGTTGCTGGTATTTTGCATTCAAAAACGTAATTTTTCGTCTTTAAATTACGAAACATTCTTTTTTTGTACTGACAAAAAGCATGAAAACATTATATTTCTTAAAATTATCACATTTCAAATTTGCGAAATTGACATTTTTCACTTACACAATTAATGTTTATTATGTTATTTCAAAAAATGCAAAAAAAAAAAAATCAAACTTTATTTTGTTGTTGTTTTGTTGCTGTTGTTTGCTGTAAGAGTGCTGCTGTTCTGCTGTTGTGTACTGCTGGTATTTGCCTGCAAAAACTTACAGTTTTTATGGTTTTTATTAACAAAATATAAGCATTTTACAATTTTTATTTACAAAAATATTTCTGTTTTCCATTTTATACTGACAAAAACAGTATTATTCTTTAATTGACATACAAAAATAAAATTAACAATTACTTAAAAAATAGTTTTGGCCTCAAATTGTGTAATTTGAACTTCTCAATTGATGACCAATTGACTCATTGTTGCCCACTGCATTTTTTTAGTTATTCCCCATTACCTTGTTGACCTCTTATCAGATTATGAACGAAATTACCTACATCGAAATCTTTTCTAAGAATTTCCATGAAGTCAAACATCGTCATCCCTCTTCCTCAGTGTACCAAATAAAATATACAGTGCTGACCACACACTAGAGAGTTCAGCTGCTGTATTCGAACAGGGTTATATGTCAACTTGCTTTACAAAGTTAATGAAAGCGTCTTAATACCCCCACTTCTTTCTTCGTCTATATATATGACAATCCAGTGTTGACCGTGTTACGTATCCGGAACTTTATTGCAGACTTACGAACATGGTGACGTTAATGCACGAGGCAATCTGTTCCTGGCATATAACCTTTAAAAGTAGATGAACTCTTTTTATTCAAGATGATTTCAATCTCCAAAGTGTTCATTTTTTAGGAATTGAAATCAAATAAGATCTGTCGGCATACATGATGACGTTGAAGATTTGGGTCAAGGCTTCGCCGAAATAAATTTCCAGGGACAGATTTCCCTTCAGTGCCTAATTCGGAAAGATCGGGCGTCAGGTCGAATCCCAACAAAGTATGGCTGTTGCCGTCTTCTTCCTTCGCGACGTTATTACCATCGTCATGGAAAAATTTGCCGGTACTACTGAATACACCCATGTAGCTCTTATGTAATGTTTAGCAGTAGAATTAGGTTGAAAGGCTTTGTCGGAACCTGTTTATATCCACGTTCAAGACGACGTAATTGATTCTGTAATGTTTGAAAGAGAATTGATTTTTGGTAACGACGCAGCTATAGACATCGCTGTGTACGCAGCCCACGACCAATCTCAGTTATTTGTCCTATAAAGATTGTCTTTTACGAAATCGAGGTTCCCCCTCGGAACGGACGCAGCTTTCATTTCGATTCTGCTTATAAGGTATTATACGGACGTCAATTGTAACGCTTTCGTATGTGCCAATCTAACCGACGAACAGGGTTTCACTTTCCTCACGTTCAGGTAAATCAGAGACGTATATATCACATATATACGTGATCTATACGTCTCTGGGTAAATGTCTTGTCTGACCACTTTGAACCCGTCACCATCTCTGCTTCCGACAAAGTTTCATCACGTATGTGTAAGGTGTTCAGAGTGCGAGGTTTTAACAAAATTTTGTAAGGAATGACGTCACTAGGGGTTTGAAAACCATTTTCTAAAATTAGTAACCTTGACCTTGACCCAACAACCCTTAGCCTAAAACTTTTCCAAGAGTATTTGTTGCTTTTTATGTGTGTGAAATTTGTTTAGAATCCTCCACGAAATGAAGCCATTAGAGCACTGACAAAGATTTTCTGAGAATAGTAACATTGACCTTGACCCAAATCCCTGAAACTAAAACTTGTCAAAGATAAGATTATACTCTAAGTTTGATGAGAATCCATCAATTTACTAAGGTTGACAAATTTTCCCAGATGCAGAGACGGACAGCGATAAAAACAGTATTCCAAAGTTTCACTCTTAGTGGACTAATAATACACTTTAAAGTACAACCAATCATTTAGAAACAAAAAATAACTTTTATCCGCCACGAAACGCTCATGCAGGGGATATTAGTTTGGGCTCTGTGCATGTGTGCGTGGGTCCATCACATTTTCTGTTACCATGAAAACATAGTCAAAAATCCAAAATTAATGTTAAGTTTCCTTTCTGGGCTACAACTTCCTAACTATTCCACTCAACTCCACAAAACTATTTGATATGTAAGGTTAGTAAATTTTTTTCTGTTACCGGCATTCCTCATCACAAATTTCAGTTTTTCTGGACTGGTGCTCTGAAACCGTTCAAGATAATTGCTCAAAACTTTTTACACTTATCAAGCTAGTTGTATCTCTTGCTAGGGGGAAGTTCTCCATTTCAATGCTTTTTCTGTTACCATGGAAACAGATTACAAATCTAAGTTTTTTCAAGACCAGTCCTCTTAAACTATTCAAAGCAATTACCTATTACTCAAAACTTTGTACAGGCATCAAGCTAGTACTCTAGTAGAAGTTCTCCATTTCAATGCTTTGTATGGAACAATTAAAAACAACACAAGGCAATATTAAGAAACTTATATGATTGTGTAAGTTTCTTTTAAAATGAAGGGCACTGGGGTTAATGTCACGCTTTGCATTATCTTGTTCATTTTTATTTCATATCAATGTCTACTGAAACACATATTTCTCATGAAATGCGGGTTCTTCACACATCATTGGTCCCTGACACACATCACTGGTCCTTGATACACATCATTGGTCCCTGACTCACATCATTGGTCCCTGACACCCTTCACTGACCCCAGACACTCATTACTGGTCCATGATGACACTCATCACTGTTTCCAGATACACATCACTGGTCATCAACATATATCACAGGTAACAGACATTACTTATTATTACACATTGCTGGTCCTTGAAACACATTGATTTCTGATGCACATTTCCAAGGTGATATATCACTCTTTCCTGACACATATCACACACATCACTTGTCTCAGACACACAGCCTGATTCCTGACACACAGCACTGGTCCCAGATACACAGCCTGATTCCTGACACACATCACTGGTCCCAGACACACAACCTGATTCCTGACACACATCACTGGTCCCAGACACACAGCCTGATTCCTGACACACATCACTGGTCCCAGACACACAGCCTGATTCCCGACACACATCACTGGTCACTAACACTACTGATAATGGTATAAAGAATAGTGTAATCTGTCCATTGATGAGCATCGCTGGGGTCAATGAGTACAACTGTTCGATCAAGTTTTTCTTTTTGCCTGTCCAATTCTTGATAAGCATTATCTCCTGATAAAATGGTGAAGTGAACACATTTATCAAGACGCTCATCCATGCGGCCATACTGCAACACAGATATACAGAACATAGAACATCAGGCAGAAAATGAGAAAATGTTCATATACTGAAACTTATTCCATCAGAAATATTACACCCTTTGATATATACTAGTGGTCAAAAATGTGGTATCAGGCTGTCTTCAAGATATTAATTGTTTTTTTTAATAACGGGGTAAAAATGCAGGAGAACGAGAAATATTGAAATAGACCAAATATACTTACAACTTATCAATGAGGTACTTGTATCTAAATGTTTTTATTAGATAATTGAATGATTCTTGGCACAAACTTACATGGTACTGTATGATACACTAAAGTGGTCAAAATCTGTAAATCTAAATATGGTCACCGGGAATGATGAAGCATTTAAGACTGTGAATAATACAGAATAGAGAAAACTTAACAAAAGTATAGTTCTAAGAGGCAATGCAGAGACTAAGAATAATTTCATGAACAGGAGTCTTAATCTACCGGTAATGTATTTCAGATGTACTCTTTTTGAATACAGATCACATGGGAATCATTTTATGAAATGCTGAAGTAAATCTGAGAGTTTCAGAACATTTTTTTTTCAGGTTAGTACTGTCAACACAACCAGCAGAAGATTGTGGTGTTTCGATGATTATACTGCCACCTTCATCAGGCAAATGGCCAGTGTGTCATTTCCTTACCATCTTATACACTACATATGTCATTGCTAGTACGTTCTACACTGGTCGCTTGTCTTGATGAAGTTGACCGTTTACCCAATCAAATAAACTTCTTTCCATCTACGTTTCAAGATAAAGATGTTATTAGAAAGATTAACACAAGCTCTGTGACCCCTAATGACCATACAACCTTTGTCTGTTGTGTCATAAGTACAGATTCTGATTACCACCATATATAATAAACAACTACCAGTATTGTCAGCAATATATATCTTCACTGAAGAGACAGAGGCTTTGATAATGAGCTGAATGGACAGGGCGAAGGTTCACCAGAGGCTGGAAATAACACTAATGAACATTGTTGAAAGCAAATTAAGTATCACTTTTGCCAGTTCCACCATTATGTTAATAAGTCAAAAATAAATAGGTAGACCATGTTTGATTATTTATAAAATTACAAAACTTATTTAATTATGAGGTTAGTGCACCTCAGCATCAAAATTTTGAATTCTCATATAATGACTTTGGATTTTCCTCAGTCACTTCCTAGGTTTCAAAATTTAGGCCCTTAGCATCACTGACGAGTCCTAGAAGGATGAAACAACTGTATGGTGCAGTTTAATTCATTGTTTGGCTTTATAATTTATCTAACACTAATTTTTTTTAATTGAAAGGTGCTATTCACTTGTGTGTCTTTTGTAAAATATTTTGATATTGTCGGTTAGATTTTTGTTTTATATGTATTATATATATGGCCAGAGACGTATATAACATAACGTGATATATACGTCTCTGATATGGCTTAAGGCTGAATTAATGTAGGCTTTTTTGAAAATAACAGGTACAATAGTATACCTGATACTGAAAAGTAGAAGATCTTTTTGTACAGGATGTCACTGTTAAAAACGTCATCTTCTTGACTCCAGTAACCCAAAATTGCGATAATGTAGGCATCACTAAAGAAATACTTCTGAAGTTGTGAACTTCAAAGTAGAGAGAAATCAAACGTACCGTGAGGCAAAGTGCAAAATCAGCAGCATCTTCATGGTGGCCACATGGAGGGTTGAAATAGAAACGACCATTCCTTCTCTGGTGGTCATACACATCACAGCTGAAAGTCAACATATGACACTAGATTTAAAACAATATTCTGGAAAGGAGTTCATGTGACAGTGTTGTACCTAATTTTACAATGAAAAGTACGAAATAACTTGAAAAAAATAAAAAATAATTAAAAAAACACATAAAAAAACAACTTTTACACCTCAATAGTACCAGTGTGGCCTACTGTGATCAACGATCTACATCCTATTACAACCAAAATCTCATCTTGATATGTGTAACTGGATCTTATGATACTACAATTTTTCCTCATATTTTATTTGTTACTTTCATAGCATGTTACATGTAAACGAATAAAGTATTTTCTGACTTCTCTGTTGAAGTACTTTTGAAAAGAATAGTTTTTACCTTCCCTATTTGTCTCTAGTGAACTTAAATCTTGAAGTCTTTCCATACCTTGTGGGATGGAAATTAAATGATTATACTATACCAGTATGGTTTTTACCTGTGAGGTTCCTTCCATGTTCCGTTCTTGCCACTGAATCCCCAGACAAAGGTACTGGATGGCAGAGAGAGTGGTAGCCTCTTGAAGAAATATGGCCAAACGTCTAAGTTAACAAAGATGATGTTTATCATCTTGTTAAGATTAGCTGGGGCAATCAGTGACTTGTTAGCTAGATCAAACCGTTCCTGATATTGACCATCTGCAGTTGAAATCCGAAAATTTTCCATAAAATCTTGATCAAGACCACTATTTGTATCAATATTCTTCATTTGTCCAGTTGGCAGCTTTTGAAAATTAATCTTTGCTAATTGCCAGGAGTTTTTGTTAGAGAATGTTTCACTGATCATCTGATTGTGTTGTTCATTAGGAACAGAGCTGCTCATCTGTTCAGTGGTCATGTCATCAGAGAAACTAGATTTAACCTTGATCTTTTTCCCACAATCTGAGTCACTGCTATGTTTCCGTTTTCTGCATGTTGATGACCACTCTGGAGAATGCATATCTTGACCAGGAAATTTCTTGGTGATATTGACATCCTGAGACACCATAAAGGATATACAACACCTTCGTACAAAGTCTCTGAATGTCTGGCAATCAATATTCTGGATCTGGCCAATCATAGACTCTGTATCATTTGATATGCAGTAATGAATATTGTCATCAGAAATGGGAGGGGACATCACACTATCACAAGTAGAACAAGCATGGCTTTCCAAGTACTTCAAAAACACATCAACCTTTCAAAAAAAATGAAATAAATATTATTCCAAGAAGTTCATGTAATGAAAAGTCACCTGTTGTAATCTTGCCATAGCAATAAAGTGTAAGTTTCAGTGTTGGTGATTGGTCATCTGTTCAAATGTTGTTATGGTGATGGAGTGCCAGTGTTGGTGATTGGTTATCTGTTCTAATGCTGTTGTGCTGATGGAGTGCCAGTGTTGGTGATTGGTTATCTGTTCTAATGTTGTTATGTGATGGAGTGCCAGTGTTGGTGATTGGTTATCTGTTCTAATGTTGTTGTGGTGATGGAGTGCCAGTGTTGGTGATTGGTTACCTGTTCTAATGTTGTTGTGGGGATGGAGTGCCAGTGTTGGTGATTGGTTACCTGTTCTAATGTTGTTGTGGTGATGGAGTGCCAGTGTTGGTGATTGGTTACCTGTTCTAATGTTGTTGTGGGGATGGAGTGCCAGTGTTGGTGACTGGTTACCTGTTCTAATGTTGTTGTGGTGATGGAGTGCCAGTGTTGGTGATTCGCTACCTGTTCTTATGTTGTTATGTGATGTTCTCTAATGTTGTTATGTGATGGAGTGCCAGTGTTGGTGATTGGTTACCTGTTCTAATGTTGTTATGGTGATGGAGTGCCAGTGTTGGTGATTGGTTATCTGTTCTAATGTTGTTATGTGATGGAGTGCCAGTGTTGGTGATTGGTTACCTGTTCTAATGTTGTTATGTGATGGAGTGCCAGTGTTGGTGATTGGTTACCTGTTCTAATGTTGTTGTGGTGATGGAGTGCCAGTGTTGGTGATTGGTTACCTGTTCTAATGTAGAGGTGGCAATGAAGTGCCAGTGTTGGTGATTGGTTACCTGTTCTAATGTTGTTGTGGTGATGGAGTGCCAGTGTTGGTGATTGGTTACCTGCTCTAATGTTGTTATGTGATGGAGTGCCAGTGTTGGTGATTGGTTACCTGTTCTAATGTTGTTGTGGTGATGGAGTGCCAGTGTTGGTGATTGGTTACCTGTTCTAATGTTGTTATGGTGATGGAGTGCCAGTGTTGGTGATTGGTTACCTGTTCTAATGTTGTTATGGTGATGGAGTGCCAGTATTGGTGATTGGTTACCTGTTCTAATGTTGTTGTGGTGATGGAGTGCCAGTGTTGGTAATTGGTTACCTGTTCTAATGTTGTTATGGTGATGGAGTGCCAGTATTGGTGATTGGTTACCTGTTCTAATGTTGTGGTGGTGATGGAGTGCCAGTGTTGGTGATTGGTTACCTGTTCTAATGTAGAGGTGGCAATGAAGTGCCAGTGTTGGTGGTCAGTTTCCTGTAGATGCTCTACCATTTCAGAATTGGACTTTATAATCAGGGTACAATCCAAACAGCTGACAGAGAAGGACACGAAGCGACACCTGGTGAGAAAATCCTCAGCTAGTGCTCGGGACACTGGGATTGGTAAATTTTTGCCTTCGCTCCTTACATCACCTGATTTGAATAACCATAAAAACACTATGCCATAGAATAGAAAAAGTGGAAGCATCATAGAATTTTCTCCCGTTTAACATAACTAAACAGGGTAGGAATTAAAGGTATAAGACCATCCTTACAAATCATATACATGTAATTAATTTAAATAAATTTGCAACTTTTGAAGTAAAATTTTCATAATGTACAGCTATGAAAAGCAAATCCTCAAAAACCAATGTAAGATATATAGATATTACTTTCCACTGTTCAAAACAAGAAATCAATACTCAAATTTAGCACTTCAATACACTTATGTTAAAAGATATATGTGTAATGGACTCATATTTTCAAACAAATACAATTGCATATGACAATTTTTAGCGGTTATGTATTTTGATATCAAAACAGCAGATTTCGGTAATATGATATAGATATTTTGGACAGTAATATGTTTAATAGGATGCCATCAATATCACCATTGAAAGGGTAGGCAACACGTTGATGATTGAGGTCATCAATATGGCTTTGACAACACTGATAGGAGGGGAACAGTGCCAGACACTGGGGGCAGAGATATGCAGCAACGTCCAGAGGCAACAGGAAACTAAGATGGTCAGTTACTGACTTTTGGTGCTCCACACAACTGCCGACTGTCTGCAACATCAACACAACAACAATAATAATGTTTCTCACCAAGTCAGAAGATATCTGTCTTGAATATAAAATGCTAAATCTCATCAGACTAATGAAGTGAAGATCTATATGGATTTGTTTTCCTTTTTTAAATCCAAATTAAGAAAAGTGGGAGATGCTTATTTCAATATCTCTTCACTTGGCCTTGCAGTGCCTTTAGTCTTCTTCCTTTTCATTCAAGCCCAGTCTATATGTAAAATCAGAGACGTAAACTGCTAACACAAAGAGCGTCTTTCAAAAAGAAATATGGTTAGAGAGATTTAGAACCAGGCTGAATTAATGTCCAGCATCATGCTAAATGGAATTTCTTAACCAGTACATTTTATCCTTGGTACAAGAAAACTATTCTTTCACCTTTTACTCATGTAAAACCAATGAAGTACTCACCTTAAACACTTGAAGACATTTGGGACATGCATATCCCAGTGAGGTTGTTGGTAGGCAACAGTCCTTGGTCAGGAGTAATGGATTACAAGGAGAATGGTCAAAGTTGGCTTCATGCTCAAGTATTCCACTTTTCGCGGAGAAGTCAGCACCACAATTCACTACACAACACATTGTTCCAGACAGGCTGGCTGTCACAGGAGCAGAGGTTAAAGAGTCAGGGGTTGCAGAGGCAAAGGTTTTAGAGTCAAGGGTCAACGGGTCAACTGCCATGTCAAGGTTGTCTACAGAGACGACTGAAAGGTCATGGTCATCATTAATCAGAATCTCTTCCTTGATTGTGTTTGAACAAGACTTTACACTATGTGTGGCGTCCTTATCACTGTTTGTCATATCATTTCTCTGTGTCAGACTCCTGTCTGTATTTTGGCCACAAATAACAGGTGGCAATACAGGTTTTGAAACTGCAGTGTGCTTATTAAATTCTCGGATACAAGTTCCAAGTGATATTGACTCATCAAAAAGATTACCGTCTGATTCTGAGATATCTCTGGCACAGAAACCATGTCTACTATTACGATTAGATCTCCTGGTATCAGTACGATCAACAGATATTCTATTTCTGGTGAGTCTCACTTGCTGTTGACTTTTGATGTTAGCTTGGTTTTGAAGACCACCATGTTGTGCCCTATCCAGTGACACTTGTCTTCGTCTTGGTGTTTCACTTTTATGTCTGACAGCCTGTTTTATATGCTTTTCTACTGCAGCTAGCAATAAAATAGATAGCAGTTTATCAGTATTTTCATGATTGTTGTACACTGACAAAGAGCCTTTGACAGATAAATGGTATTTCTCAAATTAATTACAATAAGATCAATTTACCTAAATGTGGAATGAATGAATTAATTTTAATTTTGATGAATACTTTGACACTAAAATTATAATTATAATCTAAGACAGAATTAAAAAACACTTCTGGAATAATTAAAATCTGATGAATCAAAAGCATGTAAAAAATTAAGTGATTTGCAATGAGTATGGAAACCAATGCAGTAATTTTGAAAACAAGAGCATCACAGGATGGAATAGCATATGTCTGTCACAGGCCAAGGTTCATGATTCATTGTTTCAAAATTAATATAAATAAGGAAATAGTAATGTTTACTTAAAACGTCGGGAGGGAAAACACCGCTGTACGTTTATATTATGAATTAAGGCATACATAGTTCTAAAGAAATGGGTCAAAACCCGAGGGAAGAAATCTTTTGATGATATTAAAATAAATAAATGGCAAAAAATCTTTGAAATATCATTGAATCAAAATGCTTTTCATGAAAACACAACCTCATGTTATGGTTTTACGGCCTGTAAGGCTTCAAAGATAAAATTCTTGACAGACCTAAAAAAGTATGAAGTGGTTACATGCAATTCTTTTTCATAACAAGAATGGCACATATATCTCATAATCCATCTTACAAATATATAACATATTCATAAAGAATGTGGATTGACAAATTTCCTTAATGATGAGAGGAAATTTACAACACAAATTCTCAACACGTGATAAAACAAGAACACCAACATGTCAGGATCACAGTCTAACTTACTGCCATGTTTCTTGGCCCACTGGTCCACAACAAACTTTGCATTTGCTATTTTTGTTGGGTCAACAACGTGCTGCTTCAGGTAACGGCTATGAAATACCTCTGCCTCTCGTTTAGCTTGTAACCTTTCCACCTGAAAGTTGAAATACACAAGTATATATCTCAATGACTACAGCCAGATGTCCTCCCATACGTTGTTACCTAAACTTTGAAAATGGTTTTTAATGAAGATAAAATATAACACATGAGTTTGTTACTGATAACATCATAATTCTAGTTCACCATTTCATTAGTGGCAAATTTAAATCAAAGCATCAGTATCAAGACGCCCCATTGGCCTAAGCTGGTATTCATTTATTCAATGATGTTGACAGACACATCAGCAAACACTTGTGGTCTTCAAAGTAGGTGAAGTTTATAAATGCTATCTTTGCAAACTACATACATTAATCAAACTAATACATACAAAGAAAAAATACCTTAGGGATTCTAATTCTTTTAGAATATATAATGTTAGACTATCAAAATTGGTAAACCCCTGGTAATACCCAAAAGTACAATTAGTGAATCTAGTAACAAGAATTGTCACAATGAATAAAGGAAACTAAAGTGAAATGCAAATTTTATCTTAATTAGATTAAAAGCCTTCTCTGAAGTACTGAAATACATCCTAGCATTATTCTGATTTATAAAAGTCTGCTCTCAAAAACACGCTGTTTTCTGTTGGTTTTCTTTTTCTCATTCTCACTGAAACAATTGTTAAGAATTAACAATTTTGCTATTACATGAAAAAAAATTATTTGAATATACTGAATAACCAAGGTTTTATAAAGTGAAGTGAACAAAAAAAAAAAAAAATATATATATATACTTGTTTCTGGCGTTCTTCATTCTGTTGTTGGAATCTGGCTTGGATGCTGTCTAAAAGGGCATGTTTCTTAGGCCCACTCATTCTGTGACTATAAACGTCCTCCTACAAAATCAGTAAGTACTGAGTAAGTATACAGTAAGATTAAATGGTTAAATATTACATATCTGTGTGAAATTGTTATTTAGAAAAATACCAAGGTAACAATGTATGTGATAAAACAGGGCACATATTCATGAAACCGTTCTCATGCTCAAGCATAGATTTTGTACTCAAGAAAACTTTTTCATAATTCACCTAAATCATATCCAATAATACAAATGTCAAATATAAACATTAAATACAGCATTTGGCTTGAAGTCCTTTCAAAATATTTTCAAATCTTTGACAAAATCAGCCTTTTTTTATTCATTTTTAACTGAAACAAGATATAAGACTTTATCACAAAATCCATGCTTGAGCATGAGAACGGTTTCATGAATACGGTTCCTGGTGTTCTGTAATAGAAGTTTTATTAAACATACAGTATCAATCCATTTGGCTATGTAAACTGTAACTTATTACATACACATGTGTAAGTAGTCAGTTATTTTGTTTATTTCAATGGTTTTCCAGTGGTAAATTTTAAAAGTTCTCTATAATATTCAATGAACAGGAGGAGTAAATTCCTATTTTGTTTTTCAAATGGAATTAACATGTCATTGTATTTATAGAGGGCCTTGTTATTAAATCAAGTTTTGTGGCCATAGGACAGATCACATCTTCCAAACTGGTGTTGGAACATAGTGATGGAACTTTGTTTGGAGTGGGGAGTGTTAGATAATAATAATTTTTATATCATTTTGCATTTTATGGATTTGTTTGTAACAGCTGGGGTCATTCAAGGCTGTGCAAGGTTTTGTGTGGTGAAGGGAAGTTGTTGAAGAAAAACCACCAATTGCAACCTGATACCAGCACCTGCCCACATAATGGTTGAATAATACACAACAACACATGAAAAATGGAGAAAGCATATGATTGACCAGGAACTTAAATCTGTATGTTAGTCTGTGTTTCGATGTGTTTATTAATGTTTTGTGTAATATTACTGACCAGGCATATAAAATATAGATCTGTCTTATACATCTCTGCAATGACATAGTTTGCTTCTTCATAAATTGATGCTAAGATAATAATCTGGTTATTTAATAAAAATCTCAATCTTCTCTAAAAGAATTTTAATTTATGTTCCCTTTTAAATAGTTTTCGGTTAAATCTAATTTTTTAAAATATATATGTTTTAAAAAAATGTATGTCCTTATCCCAAAGCACTCTAGATAACATGCTAGATAATCAAACAATTTAGACCTTTTAGCCATAGAAAACATTAAAACCCGTCCATGGTTGTTGTATATCAGTTTTGGAGTCCAGTCTCTGATTTTGATTTGAAAATTAGAATACACATCCCGCGAAAATTGAACGTTGTTTCACTGCTTCACATCACTTTACTGGAATCAAAATGATGATTGTATTAACAATGCCTAATTCATCAAGATGTGTTTAAACAATAACTACTCAATCAACACTCAAACCTAGCTCATCAAAAACTGAATTAACAAATAGACTCAAGTTGACTCTGGAATCGCCTTACTCGACAACTCAAATCTGTATCCGGAAATAATCCATCAATTGCAAATTAGTTATCACTTTAAAGTCGGAATCTTTTGCGCGATTGATTTGAAGGAGGGATAATGAGGATGACTTAAGCGTCGAAATTACGTGGTCTCCAACCTACAACCTAAACAACGACCACCAAAACAGTGTTCTGACGATGGAATTGGGTGAAGACACAGCCGAATCGGGTATACAGGAATCATTTTCATTATGCTAGTTGCATGCACTGAACCTTTGACTTTCGGTAATGTCCGCAAGGCTTCTGCATCGTACGTTTTTCATTCAGATTGGCATGGAAAAGCTTATGAACAGCTAACGTTACATGTATATCTGAGTCAAAACTGTTCATTAGATTGGGTAAAACCACGCTTACTGACAGTGTGGGTATTGCAGGATAATTCTTTTTATAGAAACGCATTAAGCTTTTCAAAACATATGCAACAAAAGGGCCTCATTTTTTACGTGAACCGATAATCGACGTGACACTTTATCTCCAATGTAAAGCCATTTGGAGATTTCATTGCAAATGTGATAGATCAGTATTAAGTTGCATGTGTTCTATTTTAAGTTGCACTATAAGCGATAAATTCATTTAGGTGATAAGTTTGTGATTTTGATAAAAAGTCAAACAACTTAATAATTCTGATCCCTTTTGTGTAAAAAATGTAAATCATTGTATTGGCTATAGCTTGTCAAAAAAATCTGAAACGTTTTGTGTTGCAAATGTTTGAAAGAACTTTGTGTTTTTATTTTATTCTTACAAATTTATTACTCAAATTAGCTAGTACATATATATAACTGTCACACAAATGCAGGTCTGTGAAAATGCATAGCATATATTACCCTATAGCGACCAGGCCATGCCAGGCAAAAGATCACAAATATTTTTCTTTCCTAGTGCTTAACAAGTCAAAACAACATATTGACCTCTTGAAGTATCCAAATAATTTGTGTTATCTATAAAACTGTAAGTGCTTGATTCAACATATCTTTCAATTGGATACATCACATGTAGATCTACAAAATGTAAGTACCAATCAAGGTTGACAGCAGGTTAAAGGCAATATAAAGGCAGGTTAAATGTACAATCATGGTTTTACCTGTATATAAACATAATTGTTTTCCTGGTAAAGCTGTTTGCATGAGGAAAGCCTTTGGTAAGGTTAAAGACAAAAGAAATTCCAAATATATATGTACATTGGCTTAGTCTGAATTACTGGTATTGGACAGATTTTCTTTTGAAAACAAGGCTTTCATAATTTTTCAATGCCTCCACTAGGGCTAGAAATGACATGCATATAGTAGACTTGTGAATGTATTCTTCTTACTTATATGATTGGTGCTGTACTGAAAAAACTGGGGAAAAAATCACGCCCACAGCCATGTTGGTAGAAGTAATGAATTCAATTTTTTTATGGTGATGGTGATGCATATCTCAGAAAAATTGTGTAGGTAACCATAATTTTGTTTTTCTTTTTGTAGTTGACTTCAAGGTTGCTGAGGTGAAGCCAGTGAGATTATCCCTGCATCTTATTCAGAAAAGACACATTAATGATGCTCAGCACAAAAGTCAGGAGGAAATGTAATTATAATTCCTGTCTTTTGAGGGGCATTGTCTTATTTCTTGTATAAACATAAGGTCATGTACACTTGTAAACACATAGTAATATTACTTAATTTATTTAATCCTTTATTGCTATCGCAGGAACACTGGATTTTAAATATTTTAATGGGCAGATATATGTTTGTCTTGTCCATCAAAATGTTTAATGTCTGGTTAAGGAGTGAGAGGATATTCAGATTACATACTGAAAAGCACATGCCAGGTTATATACTCATGAATGTCTGATACGGTTGAGTAGAAATTCTAACAAAAAGTATGTATTTCATTGCCCCTCAACGAGCCCACTCCTTATCTGAATCAAAGTATATGTGTAGGCCTCACAAGCTAACAAAGCATTTTCCTGCATGTCTGATGTAAAAATCATACCTGCTGTACCCATTGCATGATTTGTAAGTGGCCACTACATTTGGGATTAGATCTTTTTGTTTCTTTGAAACTATTGTTTTCTTCTTATTGTGTCCCTTTCCACTGCTTCAGTTTCCCCCTTAAGTTGAGCATTCATTGATTTCTGTCTTTGATTTCTCCAGACTGAGACTTACGAGTCTTCAAAAGTTTTGATCATTCTTTCATTGCAACATTGAGGTAGTGTAACAATGTTTTTGCTCATGTCTGTAAAATGTGACCAGGTGGGATGTTCTGCTGGGTGCCGTTGGCAGTATACTTCAGTATGTCAGCACTATAAAGTCAAATTGGCATTAGTTCTGCAATATTACTGGAAGACTTGCATGAACATATAACATCCTCTTGAAAACACATGCACTCACCAGGTTCTCGCCTCACATACATGGAGAGACTATAGCTGTTTATAAGTTAAGCAATATAGGACGTTATAACAGGATAATTAGTTTTTCTGTAAAACATTATTTTCACAAACAAAGTTTCAGTTAGCCTTTTAACTTTGCACAAGTTGTTGATAATCTTTGGCAGCACTTGAAATCAGCTTACCATATGTTTCCTTACTTTACTTTCAATGAGTTTTGCTTAAAATTTACTTATATACATCAGCCCTTGTATCTTTTGTCACCATGACATTTTTTTCCTCTATTGCTAGTATGTGTTATTTCCACTTGTTATTTGGTTGTGTATTTGAACCAGGTCTTGCATTTTGTCTGTAATTTTTGTCTCCATTTGTGTTTTGATTGTCTCCCCTGTATTTTATTTCTATCTCTAATGTTTAATTTTCACCTACTTTTAGACAATAGGTAGAATAAGCAGTACATAGAAGATATCTATAAAGTTGTATTCATATTGTTTCTAGTGTACAAGCTCTCAACAAAATCACCCATCTCCGACTTGATAGAGAAAATATTGGACAGATTGACAACCTTGAACTCCTGGGGGATAAAGTCACCAATGTGTATTTACAGAAGGTATGTAATTGATAAGTGTTATGTACTTAAATGTTTCAGTAAAGTCACACTGTTTCATTTTTGTGTCCCAGCCAAAGGCGATATATAGGTATTACTAAGTCAGCGACACCATCAGGTTTTTCATGATAACATGAATTCACTTTGACCGATCAACTCCAAACTTGATACAGTGCTGCTTGGGATTGGTGGTGTGTTTCTGTAGTGAAGATTGGAGGTGTGTGGTTCAGTCCTCACCTATAGTGGTTTGTGTTTTTCAGGTGAAAATCTGAGTGCATGGTTCAATCCCTCCCAATAGTGGTTTGTGTTTTCTAGGTGAAAATCTGAGGTGCATGGTTCAATCCCTCCCCATTTGCATTTCTCAGGAAGTTGAGATTACAGGTTGTTTTAATACTACTTTAGTTGTCTCAAGCAAGACATTGTTTTACAAATGTTTTTGATAGCATGCAGTGGATCTCCCACATGTTGTTCATTGAAATAACCACTAGCTGTTACAAAGAAACCCCTCAATAAAACGACCCTGGCTGTTAACAGGGCAGTAAACCCAGAAAACAAACATACAATAATAAACTGAACAATTGATGGATTATTTTCTGTTGATGTTGTCTTTCTTTTTTACAGAATAAAATCCAGGTGATACAGAACCTTGAGTGCCTTAAGAATTTGACATTCCTAACATTGGCTGACAATCAGATCAGTCAAGTGGAGGGCCTGACTCACCTCAACAAATTGCTTCTCCTTGACCTGTCTAACAATTTCATCCACCATTTCCAAATAGGTGTGTACAGAGTATTTTTAGCCTTTGTTTTTTTTTCTTGTTTTTATTTTTTTTTTTGTCATTCTGTAACATATTTTTCAAGACTTCGCCTCAAAAGATATTTTGTTACAGAATGTCAGTCCTCAATTGAGATGAATTAATCCCCAACAAATACAGGTAACAGATTCTATTAGTTATCACCTGTCAGAATTAATGTGTTTGTCAATTGGGCTTATTGTTAGGTAGTCAAGGTAAACATAAATACAAATGTACATATACATTATTTGTATATACAATGTATCTATAACAGGACTGGTGCTAACTGATAAAATTGTGTATGAAATTTTTAACAATGTACATGTTGATGTCATGTTAAAAGAGAATTCACTTTATAATTGCATCCTATCAATCTTGTATTTTCTCATGAATCTTTTTGATTTACAGAGAAACTATTGAGTATAGAGTATCTGTTTTTTCTCACTGTTTTAGATGAATTTCCAGAGTCTGTGATGATCTTAAATCTGAAGGAAAATCCATGTACTAAATTACCAGATTACAGGTAATGATTCAATTACAATATAGCTCCTAATGGATTTAATTCAGGTGCTGAATAGAATAAAAATTGTATACACTGTACATGCACAAGGATCATAAGTGCTTGTTTGAACTTTTATTCCAAATTTGATATTGTTTTTTAACTTTCTTTTAAAAAATGGATTTGGTTTGCTAAACTTACAATTAATATTTAGTTTTTACTTTTTTTTTGAAACCCCACTCCTCTTTCATACCTGAGTGGATTTCAACCAAATTTGATCTGATGCATCATTGAGTGAGGGTAATCATTTGTTAAATTCAGAATTTTTATTTGACCCCTTGGAGGTCGAGGGACAGGATCCCAAATGGAAAAGTGCTTAAATGCTTATGTGGATTTCAAACAAATTTAGTTTGAAACATCATGCAGAGTGGGTAGTCATTTCTTAAATTCAGAAAGTTATTTGACCCCTAGGGATTTGGTGATGTGGTACCAAAAGTCGAAGGTAGTCAATTATTTTCCTTCAAAATGCTACTCTTTCTTAATGTTGGAATGGATTTTAACCAAATTCTGTCCAAAACATCATTGAGGATGTGGAATCATTTCTTTGATGCAGAAAAGTTGATGAGGGTATTAAGGACTTGTGGGGGCCCTAAAAGAGGAAATTAGATAATATTATGCTTCAAAATGCTACTACTTCTTAATGCCAGGGTTTATTTCAACAAAAATTGGTTTAAAACAATATTGCAGGTTGTTAATCATTTCTTAAATTCAGAAAGTTAATTCGACCCCAAATGGGAAAGTATATTTTGCTTCAAAATGATACTCTTTCTTAATGTTTAAATGGATTTCAACCAAATTTAGTGTGAAAAATCATTGAGAGTGGAGAATCATTTCTTAAATTAGAAAGTTGATTCAACCCCTAGGGACTTAGGGGTAGGGCCCTAAAATGGGAAATTTTGTCAATATTTTGCTTCAAAATGCTACTCATCCTTAATGCTTGGATGGATTTGAACCAAATTTGATGTGAAACATCATTGAGAGTGGGAAATCATTTCTTAAATTCAGAAAAATGATTCAACACCTAGGGACTTAGGGGCAGGGCCCAAAAAGGGGAAATTAGACAAGATTTTCTCAAAATACTACTCTTTCTTATGCATGAGTGGATTTTAACCAAAGTTAGTCTGAAACGTCATGGAGAGTGGGGAATCATTTCTCAAATTCAGAAATTTGATTAACCCCAAGTTGATAGGAATTAACTTGATCCGCTTGAAATGTCACATTGATCAAATATGGTAAAATCTTTAAATGCCTTCTTCTCAATAACCAAAAGGCCAAGGGTGCTGATATTGGACCATCTTTCAAGGTTACAGTAGTCAAATGTGTTGAAATGCTTAAGCAACATCTTTTCAGTAATGGAGAGGTCAAAGGTCCTGATATTGGGCCAGTAGCTTGCTTTTTAAAAAAGCAATACATCCAAAGCATATTGAAAAGATATGATTTCGATTTGCAGAAAATGTCATGATGAACCAACAATGTAGAATAGTTGAGCAATTTATTTCGGGCCTTGTTTACCTTTTTCATGTATAGGTGTTTATAGTTAGATGACCGTAAAGCCCCATGGGCCTCTTGTTTAAGGAAAAGACAGAGATTGTTTATTGTTATTTGCCTCATCAAAACTTTAACGTAGCCATTTTGTAACATGATTGTGCAACTACTTTCATAAACAGAACCTACCATTTATGAGTTTCTGATACTTTCAAGGAATGTTCAAAATCTAAATTCATCAGATTTGTCAGACCACCATCAGCAAATTCTGTGGTTTGTCCATCCATTCATTGATTGTCAGATGACTGTTAAGGGCCATGGTCCTCTTGTTTTTTAATATTGATAGGAAAACTTATCATTGTATTTTTACAGAGGAGGGCTGATACAGGACCTTGAGAAATTGCAGATACTTGATGAAGAAGAAGTGACCACCACTGAGAAGCGTGAGGCTGGATTTGTGGTATCTAGTGATGAGGAAGAAGAAGAGGAGGAGGGGGGCATTATACCTTCCTTCACAGATGGAGGTATGGACCAAAGCTACTAGAGGCATTGTGTCTCTTGTTGCTTAAATCAGATTCAATGCTTTCTTACCTTGGGCCTTACTGCTCACCAGTTCAATGTGGCTCCCATGTAGTTTTTGTTCTATAAATAAACTCATTATGTTAAAGTTTTGGTAAGAGCCAGAGATTAGATGAAGAGGAAGTCATATGTGCTCTTATCTTGATTGGTTCAAATTAAGGCCCATAGTATTTTTTATTTCTACATGAAGGCCTGAAGGGATATTTTGTAATTCAAGATATTTTTTGACTAATCAAAAGACCAAAAGTTCTTGACCCCATTTTTTTATTGATGAAAGTTGTTCGATGTTGATAACAGTATGTTAATTTTGTTGGGATTTTATTATCCGTTGTGAAGAGACAATGTGTTTGTGGGGGACATAAGATTTGGCTACAACCATCCAACAATCCATTCAAGAAGCTTTTCTTGGCTACAATTTGAAAACAATTGATCTTGATAAAACTTTGTACCATATCAGAAAAGTGCCCTAGTTGTGACTTTTACTATATAGGAGATTTCCAAGCTTATTCTGGACTGCAACTTAAAGCTGTTCAGCTGATCTGTGCACACATTTGATATCAACAATGAAAGACAAAGATAATCTATATCAAAATATTAGTTTACTATAAGCTAGATTGGCGTGGGAGATGATACTGTACTTTGTGATTCCTACCACTATAACTTTCCGCACCCAATATCATAAAGCATTTGCTATCAGTTGTCCTCTTGGTAAGCTGTTGTCAATTTTGAGCCATCTAAGTTGTGAAAAATATAATGAGGTATTATATTCCTCTAATTGGCATTGCCAGTCAAATGTGTATTTTATCCTTTTTATCATACCTTTTGTATTATATAATCAGTTTTGTTAGAGATGATAAAAGAATTAAACAGTTCACATATTCTAAATTAAAATATGTTTCCCTTCGTATTACAGATAGTATCAGCACATGTACTTCCCGGATCCTAATGCATTCCAAGGCACGTGCTGATGAGAATTTAAAGACACATTTGGAACACACAACAGAATTAGACAATTATAGAGAAAAATTTGACCTTCCTATGTCTTCCAGGGCACAGACTCCCAGTGTCAATAAATGATGGGAAAAAAAGTACATGTATAAGTGTAGTAGCATTAGCCAACCAAACAGCTGGCCAGTTACAGAGATCAGGAAGCATATTGTTAAAAAATGTTTTAATTGCCATGAAAGTGTTATGGAGAAAACATAAAACTGTCCAATGACAAAAAATTTACAACTGTATTGATCAGGCAGAAAGCTTGTGCCTGATGAGAAGCCTACCGTATTTGTTGTTTTTAGTTCACCTGACAAGAAGGACCAGCTGAGGCTATCATCTGTTGTCCATCTGTTGTTCATCCCTTGTCCATCATCTGTCAACGTTTCCAGGGACCTGAGGGGGCGGGGCCACATGGGGAAAATCTACCAATTTTTTAAAAATCTATCTTGTTCTTCAGGAGTTGCAGGATGTTGTCCAGATTTACTCTGAAGCATGTTTGAGTGGTAGGACATCAGTGTTGTATGTATGATGGAACTGACTTTAGTTTAGATTTATCAATTTTTGCAACTTAAACCATGTGAATGATACAAGCCATATGGGCTTCTTGTTCAATAACATCAAACACAAGCACTTTTTTATTGTCCTGTAATAAGCCCACCCCTGACTTTGAGTCAGAAGTCAGTGTAGGTCCCCAGAGGTCCTGTAATATGCCCATCTCCTGACATTGAGTCGGAGCTAAATATCAACCTCCTGGGATCCATTGATGAGTCTTGAGATAAACTGAAAGTACTAAATAAATATATTTTTTTTAAATCACTGTGATATTTTTATTTCATAGCAACAAATATTGACTAATTCTCTTTGACATGGTGAGAAAAAGCAGTTCAGAAAAATGGACACTCAGCTGAACGTCAGAACATAAAAATTCTAATACTTATGTAGGAAACATTCTGTTCAGTGTATCTATTAAATATGTAATACAACAGATTTTAGGAAAGACAGTTACCAGGTCAACATGTGGCGTGAATATGTCATAATAAGTAACAGAAAATGGGTAGAGAAATACAGAGGAATCGTTGTACCCGGTATTTCTCCTGCTACAAGCCCATGATGCCAACCATACTACCTGTAAAGTCAGGTTATAGGCTTATTACCAGAAATGTTTAGTCATTTACCCTACAGTACAAAAAATTACAAGATATATGTAGTGTAGAAATAAGCATATCTTTGAGTATTAATGCTCCATTATCTTACATTTCACATCACATTTCCTGTTATCATAGATTAAGCTGTGCCTTACCAAACAAATTTTAAATACATTTTATGATATTTGAATTTCTTTTAGACATTTCAACCTTTATAAAAATATTTTTAAGTACAAATTGAAATATTTTATTTTGTCCTGTAGCATAGTTATAACATATATTGATCTTATCAGACATACCACACTGTATGTAAAATTTTGAGGTTTTGTACACACCAGGGTTACGTACTCCCTTTACAGGGCAGAATCTGCCCTTTAGTTTACAGGGGTTACAATAAGCTATTTATTATTGCCAGATTCCTATACTAACACCAAAATAATGAAGGAATTATTTTTACAATATCATTATATCATTTTATCATATCAATATCAGTATGGCATCACTATTTACATGACATTAACACATCATGATGTCATCAATATGTCATCATAATTATGACATTATAACATATTCATGACATCTGTCATAGCAATGCCTCATTACTTTTGTCATCATTATACTAATACGTCATTTTTTGTCATCATCATCACCATTGTAGGACCTTGGGCTTACTAGACTATGTATTGATGTTGACGATGTCCACTGATAATGATGAAATACTGATGTCATTATGATATTGATAGAATTGTATAATGATGTTGAAAATGATGTGTAATTGCGATGATGATGATGATGATGATGATGATGATGATGATGATGATGATGATGATGATGATGATGATGATGATGATGATGATGATGATGATGACGATGATGATGACGACGACGACGACGACGCCATCATTAATGTGTATGTATAATATGTGATTTTTTTCCAAAAATAAAACATGAACATTTGGCTTACTTGACTAACACTTTCTTAAGGTAAGGAGAGAGAGTTCTCCAGCTCTCAATATAGTTATCCATGATTTTCAACTAAGTGTTAATTTCACGTAGAAAGGTTAAACATGTATTAATTACACTTGTTTATCTTTGTTTGAAATGACAGTAATTCCATGTATCTATCTGTGTTATAATGACAGTAATTACATATGTAATTACATATGTCTATCTGTGTTATAATGACAGTAATTAGATGTGTCTATCTTTGTTATAATGACAGTAATTACATATGTCTATCTGTGTTATAATGATAGTAATTACATGTGTCTATCTTTGTTATAATGACAGTAATTACATGTGTCTATCTGTGTTATAATTACAGTAATTACATATGTCTATTTGTGTTATAATGACAGTAATTACATGTGTCTATCTGTGGCATAATGATAGTAATTACATGTGTCTATCTGTGTTATAATGACAGTAATTACATGTGTCTATCTGTGTTATAATTACAGTAATGACATGTGTCCATCTGTGTTATAATGACAGTAATTACATGTGTCTATCTGTGTTATAATGATAAAAATTACATGTGTCTATCTTTGTTATAATGACAGTAATTACATGTGTCTATCTGTGTTATAATGACAGTAATCACATGTGTCTATCTTTGTGAAAATGAAAGTAATTTTACGTGGCTATTTTTGTTCAAATGACAGTAACTTCATGTCTCAATCTATGTGGAATTTACAATAATTTTCTACAGAGTATGTGTTCATAGTTAACAGGAAAAGTTTGGTTTTAAACATTTAACCTTTTGCCTTTTTGGCCTTTTAGTCAAAAGGGCAAAAAAGATCTGGTGGTTAGGCAACCATTACTAGATGATGGCTGTATTCCAATTGCTTTTTGTTCACTGGCCAGCCAGCCATCATCCTACCATTGTTCTCTCCGTCTTAGATCAATTTTAATTGTGCATATATAATGTAGGGACAGATCAGGAAAAGATAATGGCTGTCAGACAGCCATCTTGGATTTTGACAATGAAAAGTTGTTATTACTATTCTTAAGAAGTACTGGATGGATCAAAATTCCTTTGTAGGTTCCCCATGGTCATCCTAGTTGTGAAATTTTTATTTTGAGACTGATCCGAAAAACAAAATATCCAACAGTTACCATCTTGGATTTCACAGTTAAATATTATCACTATTCATTAGAAAAATTTTCCAATTTTCATAATTAAGAACAAAATCAGGAATGAGAGAATAGGACGGGAAAACAGTTATGGACAAGGTTAAAGTTGACAGCAGACAAACAAACAGACAACACAAATACAAAATGCCCCCAATCTTTTGACCCCAGGCATAAAAATCCCAACTTTTTACGGAACAAATTATGATCAAAGAATGGTTGGGGCCAAGATCCCTCTGGGATCTCACCTGTATGTATATTTAACAACATATTTTACTCTGGTGAAAAATGAACATTATACAAGGGCAAAAATAGCCCTTAGGCATATATTTCCTTGTACATGTACATAAATTATTATGTATCAGTCTTTGTCAAAATGATCATAATTTCATGTGTCAAACAAACCAGATTTTACATATCAGAATTATATTTAGAACATTCCCACCTTTATTAAAATGAAAACCCATTGTAATAGTAATTTTGTGTGCCATACTAAACAAATAGTATGTATCAAAATTGCTTTTATATACTGTAAACACTTCCACCATAATCAAATTGAAGTTAATATTATGTGACAGATCATTAGAAAATACACATCAGAATCATTTTAATACTACACAATAACTGTTTCTACATTTATCAAATTGAGATTAAGTATCATCCAACGAAAGAGTAAAATTGGAATCACTTTTATACTCAATAATTATTCCTACATTTATCAAATGGAGGTTAATGTCATTTTACAGTTGATTAAAATATCATGTACCTATAAGAATTGAAATCACTTTTATATAATATAAACATTCCCATTTTTATCAGTGTAAGTCTGTTTTGTGTTAAATATTGTTTTAATAATGACACAGCTCCCATGAAAATGTCACGCATAATGTCATTACCATTTATCTACAGTCCTTACGACTGTCCAAGATCTTTTTATCTAAAGCCTGCTCATATGGACATATGACAGTGAATTTAGGTACTTTCTACAAATATTGTTTTCAGTGTACATATCAAAATTAATTCTAAAACTGCAAATATATTTATATCAATATTTATTAAGGTTTGAGGTGCATATATTTAATTAAGAAAAGTTTTGTTTACAATGTCCTTGTTACTGTTATGACTGCAAACTTCAATATAGATTTATCTAAGTCCATGTTTTGACATTATCACCTAAAAGTAAATGCTATGGATACATAGCAAAGAGTTGACAATAAATTGACAAAGTAAAAAAAAAAGTGTTCTAGTGTGGTTTTCTTTCTCTGATTTATTTGTGTTAATTGAATTGTGATTTTACGAAGTTCTAGTGTTTACTGAAATATAGAATACAACTGACTATTTAGTAATTGTAAGCCAGTCGTGCATTCATGCAGCACAAACCAGCTCCAGCGAAATTACCCATATTTATTACTGCATGAATGAAACTTTCACCACTGTATTTTGTGGAAAAGATATGCTTAAGAATCTCCCATCCAACTCCTGAAGAAATGGGACGAAATTGATATTTTTTTGTTAACTCTTAAAACAAAATCCAACAGGAACGTGATCAGCATCTTTTCATATTACAAAATTCTAGTCCCAATATGTCTATTCAAAATTGAGAAAATATGATGAAAGTAATGATTCTTGAAATTTTCCAAGTTCAAGGGCCATGATATAACTCTACATAGGAAGATATCATTATGTATTACACGTTCCTGACACGAATCAGAACAAAATCATACACTGAATTGTCATATAAAGGCAGTGCTTGTGTATAGGGCTGTCACTGCCAGCCTCTGTACACATTACGAAGTGTTTCTTGAATTGAATGTCATTATGAGGAGTGAATTTGACAAATTTTAATGTATCGACAGATATCAAAGTTTGAGAAATACAAAAACTACTGACTCAAAACCCATATTCCTGATTTAGAATCTAAGGTAGTGCCCCTTCACCAGAAACAATGTTTCAACTGCTCTTTTGCTGGTGGCACCACAAGGTATTCACCATCGTCTGAATCGGTCAGAAGAAAACACTGAGAGTTAGACAGGTCATAAATCGCAAATATTTGCTAATACTAACAGGGTTAATGAAAGAAAAAAAAATAATGAAATATGTTCAGATTCTCGATGTTGTTATGACCTCATGAATGTTGATAAAAAAATAAGTATATCCTTCCCTGATTAAAAAGATAAAGTTGAGAAAAAAACAAAACCTACAAAAACAAAAAGCACACCCTATCCCTTCAAAAAAATAAAGATGATTAAAAGATATACATATAATCAATCTGTGGTGAGCCTCGAAACCATTTAATTTTGGTCACTCAGTCTGCGATCATATCAACGCATGCGCATTTCTCATGGAAACCAAATAATATCCGGAGGAAAAAAACAGGTAACACAGTTTTATACTTACCGAATTTGAACATCTGCAGGTATGTCTCAAAAACTTTATCATGTTTTACGATAAATAAATATAACAGTTACTTAATTGAATATTCTGACGGCGAACATTCTCTAGTTGACTTACCCATCACCATACAGTCTCTATTGAATTATACGTTCCGCTTTCTTTTCCGATTCCATATATATAACACCTGTTATGTCGTTGTTGAGGAAGCTATTCTAATTCCAGCAGCGAAGATGTCGAAAGCGAAACCCAAAGCAAAGACGGTCGAGGATTTGATGAAGAAAACCCTATGTGAGTAAAAACGAACATGTCTTAACGTGGTACATTTTGAAACAATCTCAATTAGACAATCTCGAACGGAACTCGCGGTCTTGTGTCTAGACCATGGTGCAGAAAACTCTCTCAACCAACAACTCGCTATCGATCGTACACAACTCCACATTTATATATAAGATTATTTTTAGAAGGTAACAGGTAAAGGAAAACTATACTAATCTTCCACACGGGCATCCCAATGATATATCAGAAACAAATACAAAGAATCAGTCAGGTACCTTTAGGTCTATACAACGCTGACAACATGGAAGAACCTTAAGAGATCTATGATGTTAGAGGTAGCAATGGCAAACATTTATTATGAATACGATGACACTCACTTCACTTTCAGAAAGCCGCCTACACAAACATACACACATTTTCTTTCCAAGTGTTAGGATTATGCTATATATCCCATTGATATACACATGTAATATAAGATAAATATTTTTCTATTCATATTTTTAAAGTCTCATTTCATTTCAACATTTTATAATTTTAAATGAATGCTGTTGTAGTAGGTCCTAACACAGAATCAGAATACAATATATGGATTCATATGAGTAGCATATACAAGTACATCATTTATTTTCACAAATGGACAACATACCCTATCAAAAGCTCTATTTGTTAAATTAATTTGTTAGAGTAAAGAAGACAAATTTATTTTAATTCATGTATTACAAATTATCATTCAGTAATCTTTTAGTATCCATTTGCTTGTTATCATATTCTGTTTATGGATAGGTTTAAATTTAATGCACTCTCTTCCATTTTTCTTTAATAGAAAATGTATGTTTTCCATTTGTCAGTTGTAGGGATTTCCCTCCTTAATTTACAAACACACACACATATATATGTATAGTATTTTAAAACAAAGAACAAAAAATTGATTTCACAATCAAGCAAAAACTAGTATTCTACATTTTGATCTCAATAGATTCAATACAGATGACCAAAGAGATTGAATCTCACAACATTCGTGCATTAAATGTAATCAAGTTTTTCTTCCCTTACACAATCGACCATACAACTTGACTGCTTTTGCTTGTACATGCATGTAATGTACGTTTTCAAAAAAATAATAATTGTACTTATACGATCGTACTCTATAGTATTATTTATATACATGAAATATAGAAGAGGGAAATGCATCTTACCAAAACAATATATGTAATCAGATTTAGATGGTAAATAGGTTTTCACAATAGCTTCTGATACTGCCTTAATTTTCACTGATATGTTTGAGAAAGTTTAAATAATGCAAACAATAATAAGACAATAAACAGCACATCAGTTAATCTAAAGCTATACAACTCATTGTATGTTGTTGGATGGAAATGTTAAGTATACTGTAATCAAAATACAATGTGACTAAACTGCAGATCCTAAATCCTGCTCCGTTACTCTCTGCATTAGGATCTGATAACATACCATAAGGGGTCACTTCCTTGTGAACATTTCAGTTAGCCAATCTAATTATTAACTTTATGGAAACTTGAAAGTTAATGAAGATGGGCAAGAATTATGAGCTGCATTTTAATCAGATTGACCGTAATATTTCCCCACTAAAACCAGGAAGCATATATCACAGTTAAAATGAGCATAGCTTGAGTGGTCACTTGCAAAGCAAGCCCTAGACCAAAGATAATAGATGTAAAGAAAAAAAAATAGAAATACTTCAGTCATAAAGACATGGAAGTGGCAGTCCCAGTAAGGTAGCAGGAAACAGTAAATTTGCATGTATATACGTTTATAAACTGTGTAACAGTCACAGTTAAATTAGAGAAATAAAAATTTTGTAAACAAAAATTTTCCATTCAAATATATTATCTTGTTCTTGACATCATAGTAATTGATAACTTCACTTGGCTTTGTCATGATTCATATTAACTTCACATGGAAACCTGCTCATACATCTCTTTAGTTTTTGTACCAGAGCACAGATGTTTTGCTGAATGATAGTATCATGATTATAAGATGGACATATTAGTATTGACCTTTCAATAAAGCCCTCAAATACTCGGGCAATAAGTCCATTCATAGACCTTGTATATAATGCATTTCCAGTAAAAATGCAAACATACACTTAATCAAAAAAGACTTTTCCTTGTAATGTCTGTTATTCATCATGGTTTCCATTTTTTTAACCAGATTTTTATATTACATATACTGTATTTGTTTCTTGTCACTGGTTAATAGAAGGATAATCATGTGATATTTTCAGTTACGAAAGATGCTATTGAGTGTTTGCTGAAGATGTTCAAGAAGTATACCTCAAAAAATAAGAAGGTGGACAAGAGCAAGTTTCAAGATATGCTGTATGCGGAATTCGCATTTACACACGATTTATTGATGGAAAGAAGTAATGTATCATTTTAATTTTTTATGGTTTTAATGTTTTATATCTGTCACTGTCTCACCTGGTCTCATCAGGTTCACCTGATATTGGCCTTATCATGACATGTTCGTATTAAAAAAAATGCTGAAAAGCATCATCTGATATTCTTTTACATGAATCAATTTTTGAAAATTTCAAACCTTTTGGACCAAATATATTAAAATGTCTTGAAAACTAACATAGAACATCATTTATTTGTATAACTAAGAATTTACATAATAGAATTAATTGATTATGGCATCTTGTTCCTTGATGACCTTTAAAATATCTTTTTACAATTGATTTTGAAGGGATACATGACCAGATATTAGATATTCAGATGGCGACAGGTTGGCAACAATGTCAATCCTTTTTAATGTTGTTATGAAGTTTAATTTGATTTCAGACATATCAAGATACATTCATGTGTACTAACTTTGATATCAATATAAGATACATACCAAACTTCTCTTATATCTTATATCAAATCAACCACCCTGTTTATGTTTTTATCTACATTGTGCAATGTCTACTCTGTACCCATCAACATTGTACCCTGTCAACACTGTACACTGTCTACACTGTACCCTGTCTACACTGTATTCTGTCTATAATTTACCCATCAACACTGTACCCATCAACACTGTACCCTGTCTACACTGTACCATGTCTACACTGTACCCTGTCTACACTGTACCCTTTCTACACTGTACCCATCAACACTGTACCCATCAACACTGTACCCTGTCTACACTGTATTCTGTCTATAATTTACCCATCAACACTGTGCCCTGTCTACACTTTACCCTGTCTACACTGTACCCATCAACACTGTGCCCTGTCTACACTGTACCCTGTCTACACTGACAGGGTGTCTACACTGAACCCTGTCTACACTGTACCCATCAACACTGTGCCCTGTCTACACTGTACCCTGTCTACACTGTATTCTGTCTATAATTTACCCATCAACACTGTGCCCTGTGTACACTTTACCCTGTCTACACTGTACCCATCAACACTGTGCCCTGTCTACACTGTACCCTGTCTACACTGACAGGGTGTCTACACTGTATCCTGTCTACACTGTATTCTGTCTATAATTTACCCATCAACACTGTGCCCTGTCTACACTTTACCCTGTCTACACTGTACCCATCAACACTGTGCCCTGTCTACACTGTACCCTGTCTACACTGACAGGGTGTCTACACTGTACCCTGTCTACACTGTATTCTGTCTATTATTTACCCATCAACACTGTGCCCTGTCTACACTGTAACCATCAACACTGTACCCTGTCTACACTGTACCCTGTCTACACTGTATTCTGTCTATAATTTACACATCAACACTGTGCCCTGTCTACACTTTACCCTGTCTACACTGTACCCATCAACACTGTGCCCTGTCTACACTGTACCCTGTCTACACTGACAGGGTGTCTATAATTTCTACACTGTCTACAACCCTGTCTACACTGTACCCATAAACACTGTGCCCTGTCTACACTGTACCCTGTCTACACTGTATTCTGTCTATAATTTACCCATCAACACTGTGCCCTGTCTACACTTTACCCTGTCTACACTGTACCCATCAACACTGTGCCCTGTCTACACTGTACCCTGTCTACACTGACAGGGTGTCTACACTGTACCCTGTCTACACTGTACCCATCAACACTGTGCCCTGTCTACACTGTACCCTGTCTACACTGTATTCTGTCTATAATTTACCCATCAACACTGTGCCCTGTCTACACTTTACCCTGTCTACACTGTACCCATCAACACTGTGCCCTGTCTACACTGTACCCTGTCTACACTGACAGGGTGTCTACACTGTACCCTGTCTACACTGTATTCTGTCTATAATTTACCCATCAACACTGTGCCCTGTCTACACTTTACCCTGTCTACACTGTACCCATCAACACTGTGCCCTGTCTACACTGTACCCTGTCTACACTGACAGGGTGTCTACACTGTACCCTGTCTACACTGTATTCTGTCTATTATTTACCCATCAACACTGTGCCCTGTCTACACTGTAACCATCAACACTGTACCCTGTCTACACTGTACCCTGTCTACACTGTATTCTGTCTATAATTTACCCATCAACACTGTGCCCTGTCTACACTTTACCCTGTCTACACTGTACCCATCAACACTGTGCCCTGTCTACACTGTACCCTGTCTACACTGACAGGGTGTCTACACTGTACCCTGTCTACACTGTACCCATCAACACTGTGCCCTGTCTACACTGTACCCTGTCTACACTGTATTCTGTCTATAATTTACCCATCAACACTGTGCCCTGTCTACACTGTATTCTGTCTATAATTTACCCATCAACACTGTACCCTGTCTACACTGTATTCTGTCTATAATTTACCCATCAACACTGTGCCCTGTGTACACTTTACCCTGTCTACACTGTACCCATCAACACTGTGCCCTGTCTACACTTTTCCCTGTGAATGTTGTACCCTGTCTACACTGTACCCTGTCTATACTGTACCATGTCTACACTGTTCCCTGTCTACACTTTACCCCGTCTACACTGTACCCTACCCTGTGTATTCTGTACCCTGTCTACAATGTGCCCTGTCTATGCTGTACCTTGTCTACACTGTAACCTGTATACACTGTTCCCTGTCAGCACTGTGCCCTACCCTGTCTACACTGTACTCTGTCTACACCATACCCTGTCTAAACTGTACCCTGTCTGCACTTTTCCTTGTGAATGTTGTACCCTGTATACACTGTTCCCTGTCAGCACAGTGCCCTACACTGTCTACACTGTACCCTGTCTACACTGTACCCTACACTGTACCCTGTCTACACTGTACCCTACACTGTACCCTACACTGTACCCTGTCTACACTGTACCCTACACTGTACCCTGTCTACACTGTACCCTGTCTACACTGTACTCTGTATACACTGTATCATGCTACAGTGTAACAAACTAAAGATTGCATCTTGTGAAAATCATATACCAGCTGCAGCTTACCTTAAGTTTTGTAGATTAATGACATTTTCATAGATTAATAGATTCACGACTTTATTTTTAGTTTTCACAGCCTTTGACTCAGACGGTGATGGATTCATTGATGAAGAGGAATGGGTTATTGGCTTCAATATTTATCTAGCAAATGGCATTGATGAAAAGAAAATGAAATGTAAGTATTTTCAGAAATTCAGAAATTTTGTTAAATCAATGCCAGTAGTATCACCTTAATTCAAATATGTTGGATAACTTAGCTCAGGATTAATGATGTCATAAACCAATGTATTTTTTGTTGTTACTGATGTCATTATTGTGTCATGGTAAGTCAGGGTCTCATTAACAGTCCATTTGATAAATCTGTTAATTCTGTTATACAAGTTGTTTCTTTTGGTAGACAGAAAAAAACCAAACTGCTCTCAATACTAGTAAGTAACCATGGCAAAAACAACAAATCTGTCAGTTTTTAGACTTTTGTATTTATTGCTTAAATATCTTAGTCAAGCTGATTTAGTTTATGAATATTGTGTATACAAAATACAAGTAAGTTTGGGTAGGGTTCAAGTGATGCCCCTATGAAGGACCATAAAATATACAGTGTACCATACAGGTAAATCAATTAAATATCTATTTAGTAAGAAAATATGTATTTTCTGAAATTTTACATTCTGCCAACAGTTGCATTTCGTGTCTATGACTTGAAGAATGAAGGGGTCTTCACTAGGGAATCAATGTACTATTTCTTGAAGGACTGTTTTTACAAGGTAAGACTTATTTAAAGGTTATGGTTGCACTTAAACAAACCTCAAAGTGATATCTCAACAAGGGCCATGGTAAGACCTATACAAAGGTCAAGTCAGTACAAAAACAAATGTCAAGGTGATACTTAAACAGGGGTCAAGGTTATATCTAAACAAGGGCCAAGGTGATACTTAAACAGGGGTCAATGTGATATCTAAACATGGGTCACGGTGATATCTAAACAAGGGCCAAGGTAAGACCTAAACAAATTTCAAGACAGTACAAAGACAAATGTCAAGGTGATACCTTAAAAAAGGCCAAGGTTATAACTGAACAAGGTAATACATAAACATAGGTCACGTTAGTACTGAAACAAATTTTCAGGTGATACTTAAACAAAGGTGTTGGTAAGACCTAAACAAAGGTCAAGGTGAGAACTAAGCAAGATCAAGGTGATACTAAAACAGAGGTCAAGGTCATGCCAAAGCAAAGGTCGAGATAAGACTTATTCCAAGTTCAAAGTAATTCTTATCCAGAGGGCTTGATAAACATTTACTCATTAATTAGTTACATGCATGTTAATTGGTTTTCTCAGTAAACTTGTGTACAAGTTATATTAAGTTGAAATAATTAGGATAGATGCTTTTGACTTTGCAGGCTGTTATAGAAGAAGACCCAGATGAAGCACCCAAAGATTTAGTAGAAATGATGATGAAAATGATGGTAAGTCTATTTAGGACGTAAGCCCAGAAAAAGTAGCATCCTGCATCTGATCTCCACAAGAGACCAACTGTAATTTGCTTATTATGAAGTATTTCTAGTGTAATGAAACCTTTCATTTTTCTTGAACTTTTTGAAACTTTTTAGCTCACCTTGCCCCACTGAGTGAGCTTATGGTATATTGTGGCCAAGTATCCATTAACTTTTTCTACAAATCAATACTGGTCATGATGAACAGAGCAAATTTAGTTAGAAGCATCCTTGGGAGTAGGGAAATCAATTTCGTTTTTATAAATGGTGTGTTTTTACCCCCTGCAACAGGAAGGTTGGGTCAAACATGAGACATTAAAGATATTCTTTAAAATCCTACTCTTCCTGTCAGAAAAATTGGATTTTGCCCAAATTTGGTCTGATACATGCTAGGCTGCAAATGAATTAATTTTGTATAAATAATAGGTCTCAAATCCTTGGGGTGGGTCACAAATGGGGAAATACAACACTTTCTTTAAAATTGTTCTCATTCTTTAGGAATGAATTGGTGCATCTGATCTCCATTGGACAGAGAAGTTGGGTATTTAAAGGGAAAATAGATGTATCACTTAAATGATTTTCATTTAGTTTAGATGAAGCAATTTCAGGGAACTTAAGTAGGTTAGTGATACAGGCCCCGTTCGCCTCTTGTTTGAATATGAAAACAATCTAACTGTAAGCTATAAATCTATTACCACAGTTCATCTGAATATGAGCATTTCACTGATAAAATAGTTTATAAACATTTGAATAGTATATTTGTATCCCTTTGTATTTATAACTTCAAGGAGATATACTTTAATAGTGAACATGTGTCTTCTTTTATATTTTAGGATAAAGGGAAGGTCCAGAAAGTGTCATATGAAGACTTTGAATCTGCTGTTAAAAAGGAGAGCCTGCTTTTAGAGTTTCTTGGATATTTTTTCCCTGAAAAAAAGGTAGGTTTTTAGCTCAAATGGTCCATAGGACAAACTGAATTATAGAAATACTGTGGCATATGTTGTCTGCCCAATCGTCTGTCATCCATCCATCAACTTTTCTACAAATCACTATTTTGCACAAATTTGTTATGCAGCATTCTAGAGGGAAGGTGCAGAAATTTTGTACAAACAATGAGTATTGGTCCCATGGGAAGTGACAGGCAGGATCCAAAGGGGAAATAGAGTAATTCTTTAAAAACTACTCCTCCTGTAGGAATGATTGGTTTTTGTCCAGATTTGGATTGAAGCATTCTTGGCAGAAGGGGAACAAATTTATATTAATATTGGATGTTGGCCCCCTTGAGTGGGATTGGCAGGGTGCAATGGGGGAAATAGCATATTCTTTAAAAGCATACTCCTCCTGAAAGCGGAGCAATTTTTTTTTACAAAAGAGGGGTCCTTGAAACTAGAGGGATAGGACCTATTAGGGGAAGTAGAGCAAATTCTTTGAAATCCAACTCCTCCTGTAGCAATGATTGGATTTTTACCAAATTAAGTCTGTAGTATCCTTTGGGGAAGCAAAGCAGTCTTTGTATAAATGTTAGATCTCAGCCACAAGGGGGCCTGAGGGGACAGTGCCCAATAGGGGAAATTAAGCAAATTCTTTGAAATCCTACTCCTGAGGGAAATATGGTCTGATATACACTTGGGTAAATCTAAATCAGTTTTGTATAAAGGATATAGTGTGTGTTGTATGGTTGGAAATTTAGAATTCCTTTTCCTTAGTATGGATGTAGCCATTTCAGCAAAACAAAGCCAGAAATGTGACACAGGACCTATGGACCTCTTTTCTATCAAGTCATTATTTGTTCCTGTTTCAGTTATACTTGAAACTTCTGATCTGAATATTTGCTAGGCCCTGGGTTCATCCTCTTCTAAAACTCTATCAATTCAAAGTTTTGCCCAATTGAACCTATGTTCCCATTCACCCATATGTGAGACAGGTATGCACACTGATCAGACTTCAACTAAAGCACATGACTCTTGTGTAGCTAGTCAGACCTATTCAGTCCAGTTCCACTATAACCCTCTAGTGTCTAGAATCAGTCTAGTTCAGCTACCCAGATACATTCCTTTCATCTTCCAGGATCAGTCTAGTTCTGCCACCCAGATACATTCCTTTCATCTTCCAGACTGATTAAGTTTGGTTCAGCTGCCCAGATACATTCCTTTCATCTTCCAGGATCAGTCTAGTTCTGCCACCCAGATACATTCCTTTCATCTTCCAGACTGATTAAGTTTGGTTCAGCTGCCCAGATACATTCCTTTCATCTTCAAGGCTGATTAAGTCTGATTCTGCTACCTGGCTACATTTCTATCATAATGAGGAGTTTTGTTTCATTTACTATTAATGAAAAATTAAAAACAAAGCCCAACATTTTCCAGCTGAGTACCAATTATAAATGAAGGTAACATGTGATATCTAGGGAGAGACTCTTTATTGTACTCCAAACTTAATTGTACTCCAAACCCTATTGTACCGTACTCCAAATTTATTGTACTCCAAACCCTATTGTACTCCAAACTTTATTGTACTCCAAACCCTATTGTACTCCAAACTTTATTGTACTCCAAACCCTATAATTGTACTCCAAATTTTATTGTACTCCAAACCCTATTGTACTCCAAACTTTATTATACTCCAAACCCTATTGTACTCCAAACTTTATTGTACTCCAAACCCTATAATTGTACTCCAAACTTTATTGTACTCCAAACCCTATTGTACTCCAAACTTTATTGTACTCCAAACCCTATTATACTCCAAACCCTATTGTACTCCAAACTTTATTATACTCCAAACCCTATTGTACTCCAAACCCTATAATTGTACTCCAAACTTTATTATACTCCAAACCCTATTGTACTCCAAACTTTATTGTACTCCAAACCCTATAATTGTACTCCAAACTTTATTGCACTCCAAACCCAATTATACTCCAAACTTTATTGTACTACAAACCCTATTGTACTCCAAACTTTATTGTACTCCAAACCCTATTATACTCCAAACCCTATTGTACTCCAAACTTTATTATACTCCAAACCCTATTGTACTCCAAACTTTATTGTACTCCAAACCCTATAATTGTACTCCAAACTTTATTGTACTCCAAACCCTATTATACTCCAAACTTTATTGTACTCCAAACCCTATTATACTCCAAACTTTATTGTACTCCAAACCCTATTATACTCCAAACTTCATTGTACTCCAAACTTTATTATACTCCAAACTTTCTTGTACTCCAAACTCTATTATACTCCAAACTTTATTGTACTCCATATTCTATTGTACTCCAAACTCTATTGTACTCCAAACTCTGTTGTACTCCAAACTCTGTTGTACTCTAAACTCTATTCACGCTGTTACTGCACTATTTCCTGACCTAGAGTTCAGCTTTACTTTACACATGTGGCCTCACCTGAACACTATACTGCATACAAGGGAACTTTCATTACAATTTTTGTCTGTTTTGCCTCATTTGCCAATTGAGAAATAAAATGGACCGAATTTGGATTTTAAATCTAAAAAGATATATGTTTTATGTTTTTATCTTGAACATGAAAACAGTTATATGTGAGGGTTACAGTTATTGGGATGGATGTGATTTCTGATGCTGCTGGTCAACAGGGTCAGTAAGTATATCAAATTAATTTTCTGACTTTTTTTTACAGTATGCTGACAAGTTCTGCACTTTAATTGGTGGGGGTAAAAATCCCTGGAGAATTTAAAAGCATGCTACCAATCAAAGCACCAACAGCAAGAAACAAAAGGAAGTGATGAAAACAACAGGAAGTGATGTCATTGTTTTGGAATGTGATACTGATCCACACAACCAATAGAAAATGAGGTTAATTTTATAGCTGCACCAACAAATAGAAAACATTATTATGTTTAATATGTTATGAGGTCATGATGTATTTGGCTTTATTGGGACAAAAGTGGTTTCTAGTATTGTGAAATTTCTTATCATTTTGTTTATTTTATCAAAGTGGAAAATTCAAAACAAAATATAAGACTAGAATATGCAATTAACAATGTTTTACAATAATTAAGAATCCATGTAAAACTAATTATATCCCATCCTAGGACAAGTCTGGTTATGGTACAGTAATACTAATTATATCCCATCCTAGGACAAGTCTGGTTATGATATAGTAATAATAATTATATCCCATCCTAGGACAAGTCTGGTTATGGTACAGTAATACTAATTATATCCCATCCTAGGACAAGTCTGGTTATGGTACAGTAATACTAATTATATCCCATCCTAGGACAAGTCTGGTTATGGTACAGTAATACTAATTATATCCCATCCTAGGACAAGTCTGGTTATGATATAGTAATAATAATTATATCCCATCCTAGGACAAGTCTGGTTATGGTACAGTAATACTAATTATATCCCATCCTAGGACAAGTCTGGTTATGATATAGTAATAATAATTATATCCCATCCTAGGACAAGTCTGGTTATGGTACAGTAATACTAATTATATCCCATCCTAGGACAAGTCTGGTTATGATATAGTAATAATAATTATATCCCATCCTAGGACAAGTCTGGTTATGGTACAGTAATACTAATTATATCCCATCCTAGGACAAGTCTGGTTATGATATAGTAATAATAATTATATCCCATCCTAGGACAAGTCTGGTTATGGTACAGTAATACTAATTATATCCCATCCTAGGACAAGTCTGGTTATGATATAGTAATAATAATTATATCCCATCCTAGGACAAGTCTGGTTATGGTACAGTAATACTAATTATATCCCATCCTAGGACAAGTCTGGTTATGATATAGTAATAATAATTATATCCCATCCTAGGACAAGTCTGGTTATGGTACAGTAATACTAATTATATCCCATCCTAGGACAAGTCTGGTTATGATATAGTAATAATAATTATATCCCATCCTAGGACAAGTCTGGTTATGGTACAGTAATACTAATTATATCCCATCCTAGGACAAGTCTGGTTATGATATAGTAATAATAATTATATCCCATCCTAGGACAAGTCTGGTTATGGTACAGTAATACTAATTATATCCCATCCTAGGACAAGTCTGGTTATGATATAGTAATAATAATTATATCCCATCCTAGGACAAGTCTGGTTATGGTACAGTAATACTAATTATATCCCATCCTAGGACATGTCTGGTTATGGTACAGTAATACTAATTATATCCCATCCTAGGACAAATCTGGTTATGGTACAGTAATACTAATTATATCCCATCCTAGGACAAATCTGGTTATGGTACAGTAATACTAATTATATCCCATCCTAGGACAAGTCTGGTTATGGTACAGTAATACTAATTATATCCCATCCTAGGACAAGTCTGGTTATGATATAGTAATAATAATTATATCCCATCCTAGGACAAGTCTGGTTATGGTACAGTAATACTAATTATATCCCATCCTAGGACAAGTCTGGTTATGGTACAGTAATACTAATTATATCCCAACCTAGGACATGTCTGGTTATGGTACAGTAAAACTTATTACAACCAGTCTGTAGTTTAGTCTTTATATTGGTGCCTTTTTTATTCATTAGATATATGTTATTATATACTTAGATAGATATATATTTTGTAGATAGAATTTTTATTCAGTTGTAATATAGTATACAATGTATATTTAAAATGTATGTATGATGATTCCTTTTACAGAATGACCTGTAAATGGAAATTAAACTCCTAAAATTACTGTTTATATGATTTTTTTATTGAGAAAAATAATATTGAATGATATTTTTGATCAACTATTTTAGGTCAGAAAGAATTAAAGGTTTAGATTTTGATATTAGTGTGATTGTTCATAGATACTGATTTTACTGATTTTATTGAACTAAAAAGAACCAGCTTTATGAAAACAATAATATCTTTGCAAAATTAAGACAGAAATATGAAATCATGCCATAGATTTACCACATAGAGATGAAATCAGTCACAATGAGACTCTAATAGTAATGCACAGAGTAATCCACATTTCTTAGAAATTAAGGGGAGATAATCTTGTTTGGTACAATTTACAGATACATTGTGGTATTTGTCCACAACACAAATAATAGATTTGGTTTGCACGTCTACAAATTTATATTCATACAGTGCCATACTTTTGATCATTAAGTGGTTAGTAATTTATGATTTTTATAACTGTTGTAAGGAGGCATTTGACTCTACTTAAAAGCTGCACCAACCATGCAACCTTAATTATTTCTGATATTTTTTTTTCTATTTCATATTTATGAAATTTGAGGGGTAGAAAATAATCTGCAAGAAATTTTGATAGATGGTTTCTGCAGGTGCATTGAAATGCGCATTTTTATATGAAAATAGGTATATAATTTGAAAATATTCAAGATTTTGAAACATGTCTTTATAATTTATTTTGAAATTTCAATTTCATAAAACAAAATGTCAAGTGATTATGGCATAATTCTCCTATATCTCTTGTTTTATTCTCTGGGGTGTAAGAAGTCAGTCAAACGTTGTTGTTTGACTTCACACGGTATATACAAATCCAAGTGAATGTATCTCAATCAATTTGTGGTATGCATTTTTCATGATTAAATTTCTTGCCAGGGAAGACTTTTTTAAGAACAAGTTTACAGTAACATGTGTATACAAGTACATATCCAAAATTTATATTAAATACATGTTTGAATGATATGTTAACTTTTATATGCTTTTAAATGGACCAATAAGGTGTTGATAAAAATAAAGGGAAATAATTAAATGCTGTTAATGATTTCCAGTTGTTAATACATGTTTGATCATCCTTAGATCTTTTCTGTGGTTGATAAAATCTTCTGTTGACCTCTAAAAATGCCTACGTTATTGTATAATACATTTCAAGAGTGCCCTTTTTACATATATGTAGTTACAGGTGCTTTTATATATTGTACCACTAGTTCACAATTCTACACATTGAAAATCTACACAAATCTCTACATATGTGTGTATAGTATCACTTTAACTTTTCTCATTGCTACTATTTGTTCAGATATTTTTTTGCAATTCGTTAATTACTTTTAATTTCTGAAAACTATTTATACAGTTTCATGTATTTTAAAAAAGCCTTATTATGGATCTTGCAATGTAAATTTTTTGTATTTCTATAATTTGTTGTATGTGACATCATATAACATATTCACATTGTGCTCTGTCTATCAATACGTGTCACAAAGAAAAATGCCATGTGTGTAGGTACAATCAGGGACACGGATCACAGAATTAAATATGTGAAGGGAGACAAATCAGAATGAAAAGTGAAATTTACACTTAGATGATAGATCGTAAGATAAGTATATCCATTGTATATGATGTTTGATGGTGACTTTTAATTAAACACTGAACTTTCAATTTTCTGAATTGTAGGGGAAGTATATGGAAATTGTAAGAAAGAAACCCTCAGATGTTTTATATTGTTTATAAGGGCAGCATATTCAGGTTCTGAGGTTTACAAGGGTTCTGTATTGGCTGTGTACAGTGATTTTGTAATATATAAAAATTGTATTACACATACTAGACTTGACAGTCTTGTCTGTAGCTCTCTTGTGTGATATGTGTTGATGTATAGAATCAATACCCGTTTCATGTCCATCTGATACAGATAATGATGAGACTAAGATGCTGACTGAAGTTTATTTCAAGCAATATTTCAGAGACTATACTATGAATATATGAACCTACATACATGTTTTTTTCGATAGATTACATGTAAACTCTAAGCTCAATAGTGGTACTCATTCATTGTTGAAACTAATTTACATACCTACATGTAAATATAATTGGTCCTTAGTGATAACCATATATATATGTCAAGTCATAGACACATTGCATGTTCTAAAATTCACCCAGCTGTAGGGAGGGGTAGTGGTACTGGTGTGATATGTTTTATTCAAGGACAAATTATAGAAGTTATACTACTTGTTGTTCTTTTTAATCTAAGGTGTTCTGTTGTAAAACAATTTTTTTACCATATTTGAGATTCTTTTTGTATATCAAAAATGTCATTTTTTAAAAATGTAACTGGAAAACACAGAATTATTTCAGTAAACATTTCTACAATATACACATTTTGTTCATAAACACTTTGTAAACTTTTATTCTGTGTTGCTCTTTAATATAGAAATTTTGGTTCAAAGTCAGAATGTACTGCTAAACAGTTTAATAACATTTGATAATAATTGTATTGAACTTTTAACAGTGCCTAGGCTTACTGCTTGAGAAATAGTGTTCTTGTCCAAATGTGTGATTTGTTGTGATAGGGGAGGGGCGGAGAAAACAAATTATGGTTTGATTTGTTTTGTTTTTTTACTCCTACAATGTTGTTCATATGGTCATTCATTTATTCAAATATCTTCAGTTCAGCCAATTTTGTTCAGTTTTAGCTATATTTGTGATAAAATTGTAAATTCTACCGTCCATATTTTACTAAAGATGTATTTTTTTAAAATATGATTTAATATTTCTAATTACAAATAAAGCACTCAAAATAACATTAATTGTATTTTTTGTGTGTTAACATTTCTGTCAGTGTTTTTCTAGTGTAAGTCTATATGATTAATGATATCTTACAGCTTTAAAATCCATTTGTGAACAAAACAGTTTGTGAATGGAAAGAGTGTCGTTAGGATGTAGTGTCTTTGTAAATGGAGATTTTGTCTATGGAAAGAAAACTGTATCATTTGTGAACGGAGACAGCACCTTTTTAGATGAGACAGTGTCTTTTTGGATGGAGACAGCACCTTTTTAGATGAGACAGTGTCTTTGGAATGGAGACAATGTCATTGTGGATGAAGATGGTGTGATTGTGAATATAGACTTTGTCTTTTATAAATAGAAACCGTGTCTTATGAATAGAGACGGTGTATTTGCGAATGGAGACTTGTCTTTTTGAATAGAGACGTTTCTTTGTGAATGGAAATCCCTCTTTATAAATGGAGTCATGCAGATTCAGTTCTATGACATATCAATTGACAGTAATGTACCACTTGAGAATGTCCATCGGCAGAAATGGTGTTCTAATGATAAATATCCGGTCCTTGTGCACGTTTATGACAAAATATATATATACAGAACGGCAATATCTCCTTATCTTGCAAGGACTCATTGGGTAGATTGATGGATGGAGAATAGTGAACCAAGCACTGTTTATTTATCAAAAAGGAGCTCTACGGTAAAGAATAAGTCGAAAGTCGCATTAACTCCAATTAGTATTCGTTTAATTCATTGATCATTTTGATGACATGGCGGTTCATCAGACTAATAAGTTTCAATAAAGCTAGTTTTGTGTTCACCATTTTACTGCAAACGCCTTCATAAAATGCCATGTATCAGGCAATGACTTCTGTCTCGTATTGATTTTAATGTGTTTAATTTCCGGGAATGACGCGTGTAATCTTCAGTGATTGAAATGTACATATAAACTTGCGTTTGCAAAAGAGTTTAATGCACATTCATGTCATGGAGGATTGGTTTCATACAGATTGTACGTATTTGCATTCATTCTCTCTCAAATGATTAAACACGTTCGATGATATGGCAAATGAATTCTTAGTCAAGCAAATAAAGTCATTACGGAAGTAATTATGACGTCATCATGCACTAGGTAACACTGTGACGTCACAATAGGAACGGATGCCTGAGTTGTAGGCATGACAAGAAAATGTCGAGTGGTCGACATGTTAGACTTCCTGCTCTGCGAATTCCTTCTGAACCTCCCAAATTTAAGTTTCGGAAGCCAAAAGTTATTGTGAAAGGTGCAGAGAATAACGGCCCACCACCTTCAACAACAAGTTGCGATAAGACTTTAAATCAGGAGTCACAAGCTGAACCACCTAAAGAACAAGAGATAAACCACCAAGGGTTACATCTACCACCCATACACAAAGAACCAGCAGACTCCAAGATCCCGGGGCTATACGGCGCGTATTATTCTCAGTGCATCTGTGACAAAAAGTCGAATGTCGACCCGCTGAACGAACTACCTCCAAATAAACACGGTACTGTTGGTAAAGCATCAGCAACTGGAATAATTGGAGGTAGTTTCGAGCAACCAGTGAAGTACAAACATTTTGCTTACGGAAGTAATGACTGGTTACACCTTCTTGTAACCGGTCAACTTCCCCCGGAAGTCCTCCAAGCATTTATGAGTAAATTTTGCAGAGCGGGAACCACACTGAAAGCACACGGACCACATGCTGAAAAATATTTTTATTATCAAGAAAGACGGAAACGAACGAAACAGCTTTGGGAGCCCAAAGAGATGAAGCAACAGCAAGTTTACAGCCAATTTGATAGGCAACAACTGGAAGCCAGCTGTCGGCAAAGAAAGAAAATGTCAGAATTATCAAAGAAAGCCGAAATGATGGTAAAACGTAATGAATCTGTTTTACTGAAGAAGGTAGATATGGTGGATAGTCGTATCAAATCTTACCTTGATAAAATGGACAAGAATTGTCCTAAAGTTAGTCCAGATATAAACACCAACGAAAACATGAGAAGTTCTTCCTGTGAAAATGATTATATTTCAAATAATGGGGATCAAAAAATAAAAAATGTCCCAAAGAATCCCGAAAACATTGCGGTGAACATCCTACCCGTCATCGCATGGGCGAAAGCAGCTCTCAGTAACATGCTTTCCGAAAATTGTCTTTCTTCTGGGAGTTCTTCGCCTGGAAACGACAAGGTCGATTAGGCGGATGTTTCATGTGAATGTTCCTGTCTGATGAACATGGTGAATCTAAACTATCTTATTTCTCTTACAATATTGTTGAAGCTTCACATATGTCTGACTCAAAAGCTGCTGCGTAATGAAGATTACTTCCTTGGACATTCCATTTCTATTTTTTGCTGAAATTGTATTTATTTTTTCATACCTTCTCCACATCTAACACATAAATAAGAATAATAATCGCGTGTTTTACGCTAAATTAATAAATGAAAGCTGATTGTGCTTGTTCTTTGTATAAGGATTCGTTTTCCTTGATAAATTCATTAGAGTATGAATTTATCATTTGTCAAATCGGCGTTCGTCCGTGTTCCGCCCGGCATCGTCGTTATCGCTAGGTCTTGATATGGATTGAATTAGTGCATATGTATACATTGCCCAATGATGTGCATGATGAATTATTTGACTGATCAGAAAAAATGAAAAGCCAACAGGCGACCATCTTGGATTTTGACAGTTAAAATCATTATAGATGTCTGTCCGTCCTTATACAATTCTTGTTATAAATCTTCAACGAGAAGTACTGGAAGTGTGCTATATGTTCATTCTCCTTGGTCCCTCGTGTTCTTAGAAGAAAATTGACAACAGACGTCCTAGCTTACAGAAAAATCAAGCGAAATCGGACAAATTCACAGTAAGAAATCTTTATTTACAAATTTTACAAAACATTTATTACAAGTTAAATGCTTTATTATCACAGTTCCCGCTTAGAATAAATATATGAATAAATAACCCTGTATACCATACTTATGTAAATCACTAAAACCGGTCAAAATCGAGTACGTATTGAAACAAATATTTCAGGATAAATGGAGGTATTACCCTTGAAAAAAAATCACTTTTTATCCTACCACATTTCCATTAAAGAGTAAATGATGTTAAGATGGTATTAACCACATTTAAAAATTTTCTTGAACATGTCATTTCATGTCCATTATTCAAAACAATTGTGTTGGAATTATTGACAAAACCCGGGATTAGTTCTGGACATGCGGAATATACGTTATCTTGCTACCGGACTTAAACTTATTTCAGTTAGTTGTCATATTTCCAATTAAAAGTTGTACACTAAAGATGAAAAAGTCACGCGCCTATTTCCAAAATGAGGTTATTAGTTGAACATAACTAACGCAGGAACTTAACACAGATACATTGTAGGGTGTGTGGAAGTTGGTGCCGAAAATCGGGATACTTTTATTAGAGGTGACATGCACCACTATGTCAGTTATAATTGGTTGATTGGTTTCTGTTCTGAAAAATGGCACAGGTAAGTAAAGAATAGAACTTGGTTGAAATTCATGTATCAATACAATAGTAAGACATGTTTTTAATTTGTACCTGTGCATTATGTATATTGATGGATTGGTGCGATCCCCAAAGAATACATGTCCCCTACCGACCCCTACAAGTCAGAGCTATGAGAATGACTTTCTAAAAGTAGTTATGATGACCTTGACCTTGATCCAACAACCCTGAAACTTGGACTTAACAAAGATAATTTGATGTTTGATAACAGTGGGAAGTTTGATGAGAATCCCTCTAGAAATAAAGCCGTTAGAGCCTCGACACAGACGCAGGGGCGGACAGACGAAACGGAAAGTAAGATTATACAGCCTTCCGCTAGAGGACTAAAATGAATTCAATTTAAAGAAATTTGACAGTTTTATAAATGCTGGTGTTTTGGCCTTCACTGAAAACGATGTTTCTATGGTAACAAATCCGTGTTCTTGGTAGTCTGTATATCAGAAGAAATAATTCCAATGTGGTAGCATTTGCATATTTTGAGTCTTTTCTTTGCCTCGGCTAATTCACATGGGTCCCCCTGTAAAGCAAAAGACAAACACGTATTACCATGTTAAAGGATATAGGGAATACAACAAGTCTTTAATCCTTTTAATAATATGCTTCCCGAGGATTTCATAAGCATCGAATGTGTATTTTTATCAATTACGTAAAGGCCGATACTACGGAGACAGATGGACTATAAAACATGTTGATTTAGAATTCAACCACCTGTCAACTCCATAGAATTTTAAGTTCATTTTTGCCTGTAAGAATTTCAGTATATGTCACAAAATGTATGTGTCCGAGGAAGAAAGATATACAGACGACATATATAGATGGTTTCTCGGCCTGTGTTACACTACAGTAGTGATAAGACTTGGGAACAGTCTTGGGACATGTACAGACATATTTCTGTATACGTACTCAAGTCCAATCTCCTGAAATGACTCCACCATTAACGCAAATTTCGTCTCCTGCGATTGATTGTCAAGATGAATAAGAACGACATACGTCCCAGGGTCAAGGACGTAATCAGCTGACACATTCTTGGCCACCACAAACTTGCCATCATCATTGTCGGTCATGCGCGCTAGCTTGCCATCATCGGTGTAGTTGTCCCATATCCAGCTGGTCGTCAGTGGGTAGTCACCTTCCTCCACCTTAACGACATTAAAATGTTTCATTCATTACTGAAATTATATCTGTTTACACAGAGTACATCTAAGCTGATAACACCCCAGGATTTCAGAACAATAAAATATAAAGCATGGTTTGGTTAAGATGTTTGTTCTCTGGAAGAATTCGTCGATATAGTTTTGCTTTGAAAATCATGAAAATGGTATGATCACGTGAAAATGTCCTTTCTGACACGAGACTTGCATGTGAACTTTTCCATAGAAATAATAAATGGACATAAGTACAACTAAAGATAAACGTACATATTTTAAGATAAAAACAAATTAGCACTCCTAATCTTTCTATCACATTTTTGTTCATATTTTTCGGATTCAGTAATTCACACACAAAAGTATACCATAATGAGATTCTGACTTAAAAGTTGAGATTTAAATTAAGTGTGGAAAACACGGACCTTCCACATACGGATCCCTAATGGTAAAAGTTCGTCCTTCACCTCTTGCATCAGCTGGATTCGCGCCAGACCTGTAATGTAATGGTAACACCGTATAAACATTGTGTCAAGTTTTAAAAAAGACATAAGCATATTCACGTGACGACGGACGAACGGACAAGCATTCATCAGTCTCAACATGCTCTTATAATGCTAATCAGTTTACTGACACACGGAAACAAGAAAGATACAAGACCTACAGGTGTAAAATCATTTAAAAAAATCAAAATACATAACATCTGTTTTCTGGAAATCGGATATAAACACCGAGGATATGATTGGTAATACCAACATGCAAATCCGTACCCTCAACCTTCCCACTGTATGTGTAGTTAAATTCTCTGTATAACATCAATGCTGTGTTTCGTTTGGCTGCAGAAAGTGACAGTAGATTAATGAAAATTTTGAAAATTAAATTCTCTACACAAACCAGATAAGTTATCAATTACACTGTACCTTATTCCTCGAAGGAATAACAATTTTGAAAATGTATCATTGCCGTCTTTCAATCACAGGGACTTGGTACAAATTCATGATCCATATAAAAAGTATATGTATTAGTGTCACTATCACAAATGGACCGTGAGTGGAAATTCGTGCCAAATCCCTGTGGCTACAACAAAGACTTTCAAACTATGTCTCTGTCATGTTACTTTATGAAATGTTTTGTGAACGTTTATATAGAATGAATACAAGATGTATATGACTTACCTCTCTCACTAATGTTTAGACGAAATTGGGGATTGTTGCCTACTGTATCATTTGAGACCTGACCCCCAGCGTTCGCGCCACATACGAACGCTCCTGTCACACACTTACAGCAACCTGTAACATTTTAAAGTGCATACAATATATACATGAAAAAACACTTATTTTATGTAAGCTGAGCACAGATAAAACCTCTCCCCAGACCTGCGTATTTTAAAAATTTTACTTCATGAAAATGTATAGTTTTAAGACATTTCAATATATGTGAGGCGGATTTAGACAAGTGTAAAATTATTTTCCCTAAGTGTGTACTTCCGGTTGTTGACTTGTGAATGCTATGAAAGCCCGAGACGCCAATCAACACATTAAGTTAGGCAATTTGTAGCTTTTGACGGGTATGTTTTTATGGATCTAGACAGTTGTTACTTGTGTTTAACTTCAAATAATAATAGTATTAGCTTAAATGCTTATTGATAACAATATAAGTGATTGATTTAGTTGTGCGTCCTTTATATCGTACAGTTGGATTCGGTCAATGCACAGATGAGCAATGCGTTATCCTAAGCCTGAATCAAAAGGGTCTGGGTTTGAATTGCTCAATCCCATGTCACTGTATGATTGGCACTTACGGGTTTCAGTGGGTACATCCAGCTGTGGTAGGTCTGGGCGGTCAAAAACCATGTACTTAATACTGTTGTCATCCGTCAGATTCCTACAACACAAAATAGAGATTTAATCCCTAGGTACATTGCGTACATGTGTCTAAATTTAAGACAATTCCATGGCCATTTGCATAATTTTGGCAGTAAATGAGGTGTCGGCGATTTTTTTTTTTTTTTTTTTGGGAATAAAAATATTATTAGAACTCCTGAAAATTAAAAATGCAAGGAATGTAAACATTTATAGGACTGATAAAAGGGTAAATAATTTCGTTTATCCCTGGATTTCATTTTATCAGCTGTAACATGTCTTGCTATGTACATGCGAATATCAAATAACAATATTAGATATCAGAAATAATTTAAATTCAACATTTATTTGAAGATGTGAGAAACAGAAATAAAAAAAGAGATGTATAAACAAACAGCTGAAATCTTTGAAATCAAAATGATAGACATGCAAGTATACAAATTATGTATCATATCATTATCTAAACTGGCATATGACCATTCCAAAAGTAAGCAAACTAGCCTAAACTATAGAGAAAGTAATATATATATGTGTGTGTATATATATATATAGATAAATAAACTCAACAAAGAAGGAAACGATTAAATTATGGCATCAAAGCTCTGAATTTGTTCATTATTCCACAAAACTTCATTATAAACAGATACTTGAACACCACCCATGTACCATACAACATCTCGATCACGTGACAACCCCTGTATTTATTATCTAAGGCGGCAATATCAATAACTCCCTGTAATAATAACAGTTTGGACTAGATATATATTCATGCGAACGTGAACAAGAGGTTGTCGGAGGCATGCTACATGTTAGAGTAAAAAATTACATAATCCAGATGTTTCGCAGAAATCAAAATTTCTGGAAAAATAGATAGATGTTTCTCCTTGCAATCACAAGGTAAAAAACAAATAACTGATAAACGTTACAGTGAACTAGGAACGATAACTCTTGGCAAAGACTGACTGAAAACTAATTTAATATCCATGCAGGATTAAGGTTGGTTTTATTTTGTTAGTCAAGTAAAAATATTTCAGTTAACGCCAAAATTTTGTTATTGTAACATACAAATGTATAGAGAATACATGGTCAGTGTCTTAAAATGAATGTTGTATTTTGTCCTTCTGTCCAGGATACAGCTTATATTTTAAGACACTGACCTTGTATTCTATATATCCTGCAACACTGATTGAAAATCAGACTATTGAATCTTCAACATTTTGTTGTTCTTTCTTTGTTTACCTGTCGACGACGTTATGCTGAATTTTGCCTAATGACGTAAGCCAAAATAATTGCCCGCGTAGAAATGTAACCCCAAACTTCAACGGATATGACAGCGATTTTATGAATTTTCGTAAATAAACTTGTACACGAATTCAGAAAGCAATTCTGTCAAATTACCACACGTGCTGAAATACTGCTGTTTTCCGTCACTGCCGATTACAGCAAAAATATATGTGGCAGGTGTATTCCGACAATTACAGCGCCTGTTGCAGGGTGATAATATCGATAGTTGACCATGCCTAAGATCACAAACATATTTTCCACTTAAAGACACAAAAACGTTGAAATTGAAAGATGTTAGAAAAAAAAGGACGAGCACTACAATGTAACACGCAGTGACAGAAACTGTTAATATAATTATTTTAAAACAATATCTTGAAAAAATTCAAATTAAGAATCTTTCAATGTTAGTCGAACGATATGACGGTCACACCCAAAAAAGGTATACCACAGATAAAACGGGCGGTTAGATATCGTTGTTAGGAGCATGTAATCCATTACCAAATGGAATAGATTTTAAAAGATCAAATAACATTGCTGGTTATATGGGCTACAAGGTATAGATTCTAATCCCTGTCTAGAAACAGCAGAGATTTAATTATAAATCGTACTCGACTTTGTGTACTTTGAAAAATATCTATGTGAACCGTAATAAGAAGCGTAATAAGTTTTAGTACTATCAAGTGAATCGAACACGGATCCTCCGGTTTTACTTATTTTGGCCCGAGGCTTCTGTTTTAACACGGGTACAAAAATATCTAGACATAAATGTAATTAGCTGCCTAGCAATATTTTCGTTTCGATTTTTTTTAATTTAAAGCATGTAGGTTATGGCATAATATTTGGCTAGTTTACGAGAAGTCGCCCTGATACAACTAGTCGTTCGCCTGTGGTACACAAAATCGAGCAGGATCTGAAGTTAGATCAAGCTAAATCAGACATTACTGACACAGAAGAAACAATTATACCTCGCTATCATTCCGTCCCTGAAACAATTTGTAGAAACATGCAAATCACACACAATTAACTTTCGGTGAAAACTGAGCAAAAATAAATTTGAAATTAGCTTCATTAGACGCGTCAAAAAATAAAGCTACTTGGAAACTCCTAGTCCGGACAAGTAAATTTGTGTGATACGTTATGAATTCCTGGCATTAGCTCTATTTATACACCGAATGATTTCTGTCTCTAAAATGATAATCTTATGTCAATATCGATAACAGCATAATCAATGTGAATATAGACAGATCATCATTTTGGCGACTGAAATGTTCGGTAGAATGTTTTGAGTTTTTTTTTTTTTTTTTTGTACCTGATGGACTGGCATTATACCAGTTCGCCTCCTAAAATTAAAACCAAACGTTCTAATTCTGCCGAGAAAGGGCATACGCTAATGCAATGAAAAATATGTTTCAACTTCAATATAAGTCGGACAAATGTGGACAAAACTATACTCACTCAAAACACTGAAGAGGTGCTGATGTAAATACCCTGACCATGAATTCCTTCTCTAGTCCCTCTTCAATGGCTGAGGGAACCACGATGTACTTTCCAGGTTTGACGTGGTAACGGAAGGACGCTTGCTGGTCCTGTTTGTACGAGTTGGTGTTTTTACCGAGTTCGTCAACGACGTAGATACTTTCCTGGCTCGACATCACCTTTAAATCAAATTGTCATCAGATAAATAAATCTAAATTCAATTAAGGAGTTTCCACGTAGATTATCTTGTTTACCAATTACAATGACTGGGTATGGGATCAGTGTAGATCACACTGTGTTGTATTTACAGAGGTAAAAATTCCCGATGGCCGTTTGCATTTTTACGCAATAGACATACCCCGTCCAGCCAAAGATTTGGGCGGAGCTTGTGACCTTGACCTCTCTCGCTCTCTGTTTATGTTATTACTCGAAATGGTCATTAATAAGTACACAAGTACATGTAGTACTGTTGATAAAAGATATTATGTGATGTAAATGACGTAGGTAGACGAGCAGTTTATATATATATATATATGATAACAACATACAACTAACGTTTGAAGTAACAAGAACATAAACGTTTAAAGATATTGTGATATCGAATAGGTAGTATAGATCTGTTCTGTTATGAAAGAGACTTACTTTGTACAGATCACAGCGGATAGAGATTTTATCCTTCTTTCTCTGGTAGGTTCTCTGTATGATCTGTAAGACCAGCGGGACATTACCTGTCTCGTCACAAGCTGTAATATAATTAATGTTCACCTTTGACCTCGGTTGAATTCCTAAACAGACCATAGCAACAAACGCGTGAGTTTTTACTTGAGTGACGTCATTGGATAAATAATATATAAACTTCATTCATAATTTAAATCAATCTTAATATGCAGGAGAACTGATATGCGTATTACTTCATCGGTATGACCTTTTGACCTTTGCCGTTTTTGTACCAATGTAATCGATATAACCTAGAATTACTTACTGGTGAAAAACACTACAACTGTTAGGTTGCTTACTTTTATTACTAAGAAAAATAGTGTAAACCAGAAGAAAAACCACCATACTTACAGTCATCAGTAACTTCTATAAGATATTTTGGGTTCCCCAGCTTATTCTGAAAACCGGCAGCGCTGCTCCCGCGCCAGTCTCCGTACAAACACGTGATATACTCTGGATATACAAGGATTGATTAATAGGTATGTGTACATACAATGTGATGACGACATATGAGTGGAATCAACATGGCAGCTGTTTCGTGTGCGAGTACTTTTGAATGAAGAAACGCATTAAATAAAACATTCGTACTTTTAACAGATTTTTTTCTTGCAGAATTCTCCTCATTAGAAATTCTGAGCTGATCCCGGATTGAAAATCAGAATCCTTGAGACTAATTCTGTAGGGAATGAGAACATATTGAGTCATGAGATAGTATCGGACAAAACGAAGATAAAAGATTTCTTTAATTTTGACATTGTGTAAAGTTAGACAGGGACCGACGAAATGCTTCGAATTAAACGTGGTCTTCAGGTTATAGGGGTTCGAGATAACAAAGTTCGACTGCAGTATACCTTGTTATTCGCAGTTATACTTACGTCTGTTATGTTTCAAAATGATATAACCATTCGTTTTTGACTGTTTTCTTACAGTCGATACAGATGCAGAGTCGCCAAAACAAGCGACAACTTACTCAAAGTATCGCTACTTCCGTCCCTGTCGAAATCTGGCGTAAGACAACATATCGTGACGTCAGAGAAATAAGTCATGAAATCTTTGAGTGACATGTAGAACTCGCCATCGTCGACGTTTGCCCTTTGAACGGCACCTTCGGGAACGGATGACCACTCAGAACTCCTGTAATAAATCATGTGATGTGGAACTTAGATCAAAATGACCAGTAAATGTTTAAACTAATAGATCCAATCAAATCTCCTGTAACAACCGCATTGATCCAATCAAATCTCCTGTAACAACCGATCAATGAGACATTTCTGTAACAAAAACTTGAAAGAAATACAGTATATCTTAGTCGTCTTTACGTAGAACTGATATGTTTCATTGTTCCTTTTCCGGTATAATGATCAATATGTTTTAACGATGGGTAATGTGATTCTTTATTTTCTAATCGCTCGATTTCATTTCAGTTGTGTTTCTGTTTTCAGACACGCTTTGTTTAACTACTGAAATAGCCTCAAATTTGACAGTGTCTTTCCTATTGCATTTGAGATTGATAACTATGAAGTAATGTATCTACCCGTCACTCCAGGCTCCTGTCCATTCGTGCTTGCCCCATGGATTTCGGACACGGATCAACTGGGTATCGTTTCCCTGTGATTAAATTACCCTGAGAATTAGTTTTCAATCAAAATCCCGTCATATTTTATCGCCGTTTATTTGAATACAAATGCTTTGTGCAGAAATAACTGTCATATTTCAGTTACCACTGTCGACTGTTTACGAGTAATGAGAAATATGAAAATTCAAACATTCTCTGACACGATGAAGGTATTCTCATTATGTACAGAATACAATGTTTAATCAGTTTCACTTGCTATAACTTTGTGACAGACCAACATGGTTGAAATATCACTATGAAGAGTTCATTCCCTTTGTGTTAATACTTACAACTGCAGTTCCGGTAAGCGAGTACGCATGTCCACCAACGAGCCCTTTGTGGTCGTCATACTTATCCTAAAAATAAAACAAGTATTCAACTTAAAATGAAAATGACATTTTAAAGAAATGTCTACAACAGGCCTTAATTAGTAAGGCAGTGTCAGAATAGGGTCTTTTATTGTGAATTATTAAGAAAGGTAAGGTAATTTACGACAAAACAAAATGATAAATGTACCACGAGGTTAGAAAGTCCAGTACATGTCCAGCGTTAAAACACAAACTTCACAGAGCGGTCGAACGCGCAGCTATGAGGAATGTTTTGCGTAAAAGATGTCTTATTTTAATACACTTATGAAAGATGCAAAATTGAATGAGTCTTTTCCGGAGGCGCCCCTAGCGCAGCTCTTTAAAAACTGGGAAATGGTACATTGGTAAATTAAAAAGGGTTGCCTCCCTTCCCATATGTGTGTTACCAATGACAACTATATGGTCCTTAAAACGGAACAGTACTTCAGTGGAGAAATAGTCCTGCTCAACCATATATTATTTTTTTCACGAAAAGAACAAGCGGTTTTGTGACCGATATTAGAGTTTTATATATGAACGTACCAAAAACGTTGCCGAGGTGCACACTGTACCCCGTTTTCACTTGATTACAACAGGTTTCGACTCAATCGATAAAAAAATATATCTTTTCATTCACTTAAAGAGTTCCAATAAATGCATCATTATTAAAGTGATTTAACAACGGGGCACGACTCAAACTTTTCATCTGCTTTCTTTACAATATACTGTATTTATGCCTTGTTTCTGTGCGATTCCTCTCTTTCGGTTATGATAAAGCTACGCTACCACCGTCAGAAAATTAAAATAAAATAATTGAAAATTAACATTTGAGAAATACTGGACCTTAAGGTAATGTAAAGGTTTTCTATACTTACAGGGACTGTACATGCTACCATAGCTCCCGAACACAAAGCATTAGTGATTCGGTTGAAAAGGACTTCACCGGAAGTCTCCCCCTTTTGTATATCTATCATTTCCGGTACACCGGCTGTCAAGGCGATGAATGAGTCTGCTGTCAATCCCCCGGTCACCGCTTCGTAACTCCCATAGGACCTAGAAAGCGATTGAAAATTATAGTGATTTCAGGAATGGTATTCCCCATCAAGCGAAAACCAGAAAAAAAAGTATTCAAACAATGCAACCCCGATATTTTTCTTGAACCGCCTTGCTATTTAAAAGTTACCTGGCAAATGCTTTCTCCAGAAGAGCAACCCACATCTCGTTCTCGTCCGTGGCGGAATGTGCGCCGTATACTTGGTCACCATGAACGATAGGCAAGTAATCATCAATATACACGTCATCCCAAATTCCGTACCTCCAGAACCGACAGTGGAATATGCCTCTATACTCAGGAGTGCCGACCATGTAGGCATTTCGGGGAATCACCTGTCAAGAACCCCAAGACTAAATGATCTTAACAAGTCTTTCAACCTTTGAGTTTTGTTTTTGTTTTTTGTTTAGGTCATCGGGGGATAACAGCCATTCACACTAAAAACTTCGCCATTTATTTAGTTTATTCCGAGGTCGAAAAAAGAAAAGCAAAATCCATCAATATAGTATAAAAATATTCAATTCACGGCGTTTCTAAAGAAAAGGAAAGAAATACATTAAACAGTATTCTGTTATGAAATATTTTCTGGGCGGGAAGGTTGCGCAATACTGAATGATAACATTGTCCAGTCGTTTTACAATGCATCTCCAAATAAACGCCATATTCACTTCGAAAAAGAGCAGTTCATGATCAATCATATTATTTTATCATAGAATGAACTTTTTCACGTGGTTGTGTTGTACCAACCTGTCTTATGAGTTTAGGTCGATCTGCAATTACAGAAACCATGGACAGGAACCAACAGGTCCCTATTGAACCCTGTCCGATATCGTATCTCGTGGTTCCGTCAGAGAAAAGAGTCGGACGTGATCGAATTTCCTGTAAAATAAATGAATCCACAAAAGTAAGCTCCATCATGGCTACTGAACTAAAACGATGTACTGATAAGTGTTTTTCTGGATCATTTTACTCCTAGCGACATCTATCGCCAATAATTGCCTTACGAGCTCGTGATTCGTAATTAGTCTCTACCTCTGGAATTTTCCGGTCTTCCGTAAACGTACGTTTTATTAATTAAGATTTATTTCACTTTTATAATTACATTTTTAGTTAATTAATGGTGTACATCGCCAGCTTACAAAAAAAAAAACTATGCAGACTTCCGTCTACATTGTTGCTCTGTTATGTGACAAGTTTATGTTGCTCTGTTATGTGACATTTTTTGTTGCTCTGTTATGTGACAAGTTTATGTTGTTATTATGTAACAAGTTTATGTTGCTCTGCTATGTGACAAGTTTATGTTGCTCTGTTATGTGACATTTTTTGTTGCTCTGTTATGTGACAAGTTTATGTTGCTCTGTTACGTGACAAGTTTATGTTGTTATGTTATGTGACAAGTTTATGTTGCTCTGTTATGTGACAAGTTTATGTTGCTCTGTTATGTGACAAGTTTATGTTGTTATTATGTAACAAGTTTATGTTGCTCTGTTATGTGAAAAGTTTATGTAGCTCTGTTATGTGAAAAGTTTATGTAGCTCTGTTATGTGAAAAGTTCATGTTGTTATGTTATGTGACAAGTTTATGTTGCTCTGTTATGTGACAAGTTTATGTTGCTCTGTTATGTGACAAGTTTATGTAGCTCTGTTTTATTACAATATAATGTTGTTCTTTCCGGATAATTAAAAAGTCAAATATGGACCCTTTGTCCGAACCCAGACATTATATTTATTTATAGACATATTTTACATCTGACGGATATTGTTTAATCCTCCAACTGCGTTGCCAAGATCGGAATACACCTACCACGTAATTAGGCAGAATTACTTACCAAGTTATTTGAATGTTTCATCTAAAATATAGATTATTTCATATAAGTCAATTTTGTTGCTGTAACAATCAATGCTATTTACGAAATTTCTTAAAATCATCCATTGACGTGTGGGACTGTATTTCCGTGCGGATTGATTATTGATTGATAATCAGGCACAATTCGGCGTAACGTCAACGTCAGGTAAACAAACTTGGGTAGAATAGACCTAACAAAGTGTTTAAGTTCCGATAAGAATTTGCTATGAGTGTTACAGGATAAATAGAACACATGATCAGTGTCTTAAAATATAAGCTGCATTTTTTCTTGGGACAAAAAGACAAAAGCGTCTCACAAAAGGCTCACTACTTCTGTCTTCATTCACCCTCGCGAAAATACAACTTATGTTCTAAGATCCTGAACATGTATTTTCTATATATTACATTAATGAAACAGCCTACCGTGGGACGTTTCCATTCAATTCCATCGGAACGACTAGGCAGAGCGACATCCAATGGAAAGTCAAGGTCTTCGTATAAACTGTCCCCGGACGTAACGGGAACCTGTTCGTAATCATAGTCTTCTGGGCTCTGTCGGAAGTCAGCATGAACTTCGTGTGTTTCCATATGCGTTTCGACATATTCTGACCCGAACTTTGGTGGAACCGGTGAACTCATACCATCAAGATGACTTGGGTAGGGAACTGGTGTAAGCTCTTGGTGATCTGGTTCAGATGGAGGCAGTGGTGGTGGTGGTGGTGTGGGGGTTCGGGGTGGTGGGGTGGGGTCTTTTGGAGGAGATGGTGGGGGAGGTGTTGGATCCCGCGGAGGAGTTGGGTCCCGCGGAGGAGGTGTTGGATCTCGCGGAGGAGTTGGGTCCCGCGGAGGAGGTGTTGGATCTCGCGGAGGAGTTGGGTCCCGCGGAGGAGGTGTTGGATCTCGCGGAGGAGTTGGGTCCCGCGGAGGAGGTGTTGGATCTCGCGGAGGAGTTGGGTCCCGCGGAGGAGGTGTTGGATCTCGCGGAGGAGGTGTGGGGTCTTTGGGTGGTGGGGTAGGGTCTCGTGCAGGTGTTGGTTGTACTTGATTGTGATTGTACATTCTACTGTCTGGTGGCGGACCATTGTAATCATGTTGGTTTCCATGTCCCACATTGCTGTATTGGTGATTAGTATCGGTGGAGGCTGCGCATCCCATGTCTGTAACCTTTGTTAGGACCTGTCCGGACAAAGCAGTGGTAGACTGACACTGTAAACAAGCAGAAACCTGATGATTATGTATTCTGCTGTACTCAACTCATTCAGCTCTATTAAACTTTCAGAGATTTTCTTTACAATCAACAGTCGTTCCTTCCTGACCTTACTAATGTTTGTTACAACCAGCAATCGTACTCCCTTTTGTCACAACTAACTTCTTTTACAACAAACAACGTACTCTCTCTGGTCCCAATTAACTATTGTCACAACCAACAGCCGTTCTCTCTCCTGTCCCAACTAACTTCTGTTACAAATAACAAGCCGTTCTCCCTCCTATCCCAACTAACTTCAGTTACAACCAACAGCCGTTCTCTCGCCTGTCCCAACTAACTTCAGTTACAACCAACAGCCGTTCTCTCTCCTGCCCCAACTAACTTCTGTTACAATCAACAGCCGTTCTCTCTCCTGCCCCAACTAACTTCTGTTACAATCAACAGCCGTTCTCTCTCCAGTCTCAACTAACTTCTGTTACAACCAACAGCCGTTCTCTCTCCTGTCCCAACTAACTTCTGTTACAACCAACAGCCGTTCTCTCTCCTGCCCCAACTAACTTCTGTTACAATCAACAGCCGTTCTCTCTCCAGTCTCAACTAACTTCTGTTACAATCAACAGCCGTTCTCTCTCCTGCCCCAACTAACTTCTGTCACAACCAACAGCCGTTCTCTCTCCTGCCCCTACTAACTTCTGTTACAACCAACAGCCGTTCTCTCTCCTGCCCCAACTAACTTCTGTTACAACCAACAGCCTTTCTCTCTCTGGTCCCAACTAACCTCTGTTACAATCAACAGCCGTTCTCTCTCCTGCCCCAACTAACTTCTGTCACAACCAACAGCCGTTCTCTCTCCTGCCCCAACTAACTTCTGTTACAACCAACAGCCGTTCTCTCTCCAGTCTCAACTAACTTCTGTTACAACCAACAGCCGTTCTCTCTCCTGTCTCAACTAACTTCTGTTACAACCAACAGCCGTTCTCTCTCCTGTCCCAACTAACTTCTGTTACAACCAACAGCCTTTCTCTCTCTGGTCCCAACTAACTTCTGTTACAATCAACAGCCGTTCTCTCTCTGGTCCCAACTAACTTCTGTTACAACCAACAGCCGTTCTCTCTCCAGTCTCAACTAACTTCTGTTACAACCAACAGCCGTTCTCTCTCCTGTCCCAACTAACTTCTGTTACAATCAACAGCCGTTCTCTCTCCTGTCTCAACTAACTTCTGTTACAACCAACAGCCGTTCTCTCTCCTGTCTCAACTAACTTCTGTTACAACCAACAGCCTTTCTCTCTCCTGTCTCAACTAACTTCTGTTACAACCAACAGCCGTTCTCTCGCCTGTCCCAACTAACTTCTGTTACAACCAACAGCCTTTCTCTCTCCAGTCCCAACTAAGTTCTGTTACAATCAACAGCCGTTCTCTCTCCTGCCCCAACTAACTATGCTAGCACACTTAATCCCATTCAAGGTATGTTACAATGAGAGTTGTGAAATTAAAAAAAAAACGAAGTAAATGACTATTTTAACCATCCATTAATTGATACTCATTACTGAAAAAAATCTCATTAAATCCATACACTAACGTTTTACTTTTGCTTTCTTCTGTAACTACATGTAATATCCGTTACTACGTATTGGTGAATTAGTGAAAACGACGCGTTTTACCGCATTGAGCGAGGCCCGTAATACCCTGGACATTCATCTGTGGCAGCAGTTACTGTAAATCACCGATATTTCGAGTGATATTTATTTTCACGTTCATACACGAGGAAAGTCAATTGCAAATTCTTCACGATTATTTGTGCGAAAATCACACTTGATGACATCCATGTTGATTTAGTTACCAATATCGATGAGTCTTGGTCTCTAATAGATCTTCATTCTCGAATTTAATGTCATTTCTAGATTAGCGTTCGCGACATCATTTACTCGCAAATTTGTCTGAACAGGTAAGTTCGCGAAATGAAGTATTCATGAAATCTCAGTGATTTACAGTATTAGTATTATCATTATGATCAGCCATTCCTTAATAGCCATGTCACAATACCTATTTACTTTCATCAAGTAAACATCTCAATCAAGATACAACAATTATATATGTTATTTCATACCTGGTTAAAGGTTGAGATTCCAGGTAGACCATTCTGTAGAGTTATATAGATCGCAAAGTCAATAGTTGGTTAAAGCAGGATTTTGTTTTAATAATTGTGTACAGAGTAGTTACATGACGACCAGCTAAGTGTATGTATGTTAGTCTTGGACAAACAAAGAATGTACTCTAGGTTCAATAATGAAAATATGTCACATTGTCTAAATAAAATGAAGCAATGCCCACTGAAAGCTGAGAACGGGTAGATGCAACTGACATATTTATCATATACACATATACAGAATTTGCATTTGAATAGAACGACATTGTCATACTGATATAAGTAAAACACATCAAAAAATAGATTGGAAATGATATATTACATATGATTGTGTACCCTATCCCTGACCATTCGTGCGCGTTTTGTTAATTACACGTGACATAACAAAACCACAGATAAAATCTAGTCTGTCATATCGAAATTCCGGCAAAATACGTACAATGATTTCCCTCGATATTCTCGTCCCGTCGGCTTGCTGTTAACTTTTAAAACTATAACATTTATCTTCATATCTTATAGAAACTGATAGCCTACAATTTCTAATTTTCATTAGTGGTTGATTTATTTTTTAAATTATCTCGACTAAGTTGGATTTTGCTCAGTCACCGCCTAGATTAATCAATTAAGGTCCTTGGCATCACTGACGAGGCCTAAAAGGACGAAATCGCTTTATGGTGTAGCATCACTGACGAGGCCTAAAAGGACGAAATCGCTTTATGGTGTAGCATCACTGACGAGGCCTAAAAGGACGAAATCGCTGTATGGTGTAGCATCACTGACGAGGCCTAAAAGGACGAAATCGCTGTATGGTGTAGCATCACTGACGAGGCCTAAAAGGACGAAATCGCTGTATGGTACACTATCTTATTCTAAATTTCGATAAAAGGATGCTATTCACTTGTTTGGCTTTTATACAATTTCTGTTTCTTCACCATTCATGATGTCACAACAAATAGCTTCCCTCTATCACAAGATGGAAATTGAAATTATTTGACTTTTTTTAATATGCCAACTAGATGAGGACAAAGCAATGAAGTGCTTCAAAACACTTCCGTACATAGATATCCATTTACCCAATAGTTGATTGCCTCTCAATTCCTGAAAATAAAGTTCTTCATGTTTACAATTCAATTCTATTCTGTTTGAACTTCATTTCTATTCTGACCTGTATAGGCAGTGAAACATTCCAAAGTCGGTAATACATCAGGCAATCAATTAGAATGGTTTGATTAGGGAAATAGTATCCTTACAACTTGTAACCGATTCTTTTGTGTTTTATGTTAAAATGACAGTTGTTCAAACGACAAGAGAACTTCAGACGCCACACAGAATTGCTAATATTTGCGCACATGTACAATGTTTATATTTGTTACTTTATTTTTTTATTTGTTACTTTGAATTTTTTATTTTTTACTCAGTATTTCTATTTGTTACTCAGTATTTATATTTGTTACTCAATATTTCTATTTGTTACATTGTATTTCTATTTGTTACTTTATATTTTCATCTGTTACTTTGAACTTTTATTTTTTACGTTGTATTTCTATTTGTTACTCAGTATTTCTATTTGTTACTTTATATTTTCATCTGTTACTTTGAACTTTTATTTTTTACGTTGTATTTCTATTTGTTACTCAGTATTTCTATTTGTTACTCAGTATTATTTCTATTTGTTACTCAGTATTTCTATTTGTTACTCAATATTTCTATTTGTTACTCAGTATTTCTATTTGTTACTCAATATTTCTATTTGTTACTCAGTATTTCTATTTGTTACATTATATTTTCATCTGTTACTTTGAACTTTTATTTTTTACGTTGTATTTCTATTTGTTACTCAGTATTTCTATTTGTTACTCAGTATTTCTATTTGTTACTTTATATTTTCATCTGTTACTTTGAACTTTTATTTTTTACGTTGTATTTCTATTTGTTACTCAGTATTTCTATTTGTTACTCAGTATTATTTCTATTTGTTACTCAGTATTTCTATTTGTTACTCAATATTTCTATTTGTTACTCAGTATTTCTATTTGTTACTCAATATTTCTATTTGTTACTCAGTATTTCTATTTGTTACATTATATTTTCATCTGTTACTTTGAACTTTTATTTTTTACGTTGTATTTCTATTTGTTACTCAGTATTTCTATTTGTTACTCAGTATTTCTATTTGTTACTTTGTATTTTTATCTGTTACTTTGTATTTCTATTTGTTACATTATATTTCTATTTGTTACTCAGTATTTCTATTTGTTACTCAATATTTCTATTTGTTACTCAGTATTTCTATTTGTTACATTATATTTTCATCTGTTACTTTGAACTTTTATTTTTTACGCTGTATTTCTATTTGTTACTCAGTATTTCTATTTGTTACTCAGTATTTCTATTTGTTACTCAGTATTTCTATTTGTTACTTAGTATTTCTATTTGTTATTCAGTATTTCTATTTGTTACTCGGTATTTCTATTTGTTACTCAGTATTTCTATTTGTTACTTAGTATCTCTATTTGTTACTCAGTATTTCTATTTGTTACTCAGTATTTCTATTTGTTATTCAGTATTTCTATTTGTTACTCAGTATTTCTATTTGTTATTCAGTATTTCTATTTGTTACTCAGTATTTCTATTTGTTACTCAGTATTTCTATTTGTTACTCAGTATTTCTATTTGTTACTTAGTATCTCTATTTGTTACTCAGTATTTCTATTTGTTACTCAGTATTTCTATTTGTTATTCAGTATTTCTATTTGTTACTCAGTATTTGTTACTCAGTATTTCTATTTGTTACTCAGTATTTCTATTTGTTACTCAGTATTTGTTACTCAGTATTTCTATTTGTTACTCAGTATTTCTATTTGTTACTCAGTATTTGTTACTCAGTATTTCTATTTGTTACTTTGTATTTCTATTTGTTACTCAGTATTTCTATTTGTTACTCAGTATTTCTATTTGTTACTTTGTATTTGTTACTCAGTATTTCTATTTGTTACTCAGTATTTGTTACTCAGTATTTCTATTTGTTACTCAGTATTTCTATTTGTTACTTTGTATTTCTATTTGTTACTTTGTATTTCTATTTGTTACTCAGTATTTCTATTTGTTACTCAGTATTTCTATTTGTTACTCAGTATTTCTATTTGTTACTTTGTATTTCTATTTGTTACTTTGTATTTCTATTTGTTACTTTGTATTTGTTACTCAGTATTTCTATTTGTTACTTTGTATTTCTATTTGTTACTTTGTATTTCTATTTGTTACTCAGTATTTCTATTTGTTACTTTGTATTTGTTACTCAGTATTTCTATTTGTTACTCAGTATTTCTATTTGTTACTCAGTATTTGTTACTCAGTATTTCTATTTGTTACTTTGTATTTCTATTTGTTACTTTGTATTTCTATTTGTTACTCAGTATTTCTATTTGTTACTCAGTATTTGTTACTCAGTATTTCTATTTGTTACTCAGTATTTCTATTTGTTACATTATATTTCTATAGGTTACTTTGTATTTTTATTTGTTACTTTGTATTTTTATTTGTTACTTTGTATTTCTATTTGTTATTTTGTATTTTTATTTGTTACTCAGTATTTCTATTTGTTACATAATTTTTCTATTTGTTACTTTGTATTTTTATCTGTTACTTTGTATCTTTATTTTTTAAATTGTATTTCTATTTGTCACTTTGTATTTTTAATTTCTTCTCAGAATTTTTATTTTTAACTTGTATTACTATTTGATACTTTGTATTTTTATTCGTTATTCAGTGTTTTTATTTGGTACTCGGTATTTCTATTTGTTATTCAGTATTTCCATTTGTTACTGTGTGTTTCTGTTTGTTACCTAGATGTTCTATTTTGTACTTTTAGTATTTCTGTTTGTTACGAAGTATTTTTATTTATCACTTAGATTTTTTTTATTTGTTACTTAGTATTTCTATTTATTACAGGGGTAATGTTGATATGCAGGTATTAACTATGTTTCGGTACTCTATATGCCATATGGAATGTAAAATTAACTAACCTGACAGACCGGTAATATTAATACATGTATCAGGTTCAATCTCATTTCACAAATTGCCCAATGTATAAGTTGCTATGATACGTAATGAACGGGACTACCTCTGACTTTTCAAGTGTAAATTAGGATAACAAATTAAATCAACAGACCGTAAATTGGAACTTATTATGTAGGATCTTCAATCAACTATTTAGCTTAGCAATTTACTGTCTATCGACCCAAGGCAATATAGGTCTATCTCGAGCTGGGTTACAGTACTTTAAATTTTACACATGTTTTTACAAAATGGCCTTGAATAAGGTAATTATGATATAATATATAGTCTGCTGCATTGGTCAACTGACAACAGACTAAATACGATGACTACGCCTAATATATATAAGTATGTACACGTCATAACTAAGAAGTATTTTTTTGAGAAAAATAAAGTTGGGTAAAGGCCAAGGCAATAAATCAAGTCACTTTCATGAACCCGTCCGCCTTTCCTTACAACAATGTCGTGATCCACGGTAGGTGGCCTGGGAGGAGAATCGCGGGTTGATAGGTCCTGACAAAGAGGAGGTAGTGATGTGTATTTAAAATATTCATATAAATACACTGTTCTCTTTTGATTCACGTGAGCAATTGAAAACCTAAGCCACATGACAAACGCCGGACTAAACATTACCATGAATCACTTCCATTTCTTTCAGACTAATTACATACCACGTTTATAAACTTATCAACGGCATTTCTCTAAAGTAATCGATATCGATTCTGGTAATAGTGATTAGCCGTCTCGTAGACTAAGTGCTGGCCTTGAAACAGCTTTGTACATACAAAGTCTTAAATGAGTGTAATAGCATAGATTTTCTGTATTCTCACTACTATAAACAACTAAAACAGTTCAAACGTCCTGTATTCTCACTACCATGAACGACCACTACAGTTTAAAAGTCCCGTATTCTCACTACAATGAACGACCACCACAGTTGTAAAGTCCTGTATTCTCACTACAATGAACGACTACCACAGTTCAAACGTCCTGTATTCTCACTACCATGAACGACTACCACAGTTCAAACGTCCTGTATTCTCACTACCATGAACAACCACCACAGTGCAAACGTCCTGTATTCTCACTACCATGAACGACCAAGACAGTTCATACGTCCTGTATTCTCACTACGATGAACAACTAAAACAGATCAAACGTCCTCTATTCGCACTACCATGAACGACCACCACAGTTCAAACGTCCCGTATTCTCACTACCATGAACGACCACCACAGTTCAAACGTCCTGTATTCTCACTACCATGAACGACCACCACAGTTCAAACGTCCTGTATTCTCACTACCATGAACGACTACCACAGTTCAAACGTCCTGTATTCTCACTACCATGAACAACCACCACAGTGCAAACGTCCTGTATTCTCACTACCATGAACGACCAAGACAGTTCATACGTCCTGTATTCTCACTACGATGAACAACTAAAACAGATCAAACGTCCTCTATTCGCACTACCATGAACGACTACCACAGTTCAAACGTCCCGTATTCTCACTACCATGAACAACTAAAACAAAACAGACTACCATGAACGACTACCACAGTTCAAACGTCCTGTATTCTCACTACCATGAACGACCACCACAGTTCAAACGTCCCGTATTCTCACTACCATGAACGACCACCACAGTTCAAACGTCCTGTATTCTCACTACAATGAACGACCACCACAGTTTTAAAGTCCTGTATTCTCACTACCATGAACGACTACCACAGTTCAAACTTCCTGTATTCTCACTACCATGAACGACTATTACAGTTCAAACGTCCTGTATTCTCACTACCATGAACAACCACCACAGTTCAAACGTCCTGTATTCTCACTACCATGAACGACCAAGACAGTTCATACGTCCTGTATTCTCACTACAATGAACGACCACCACAGTTTTAAAGTCCTGTATTCTCACTACCATGAACGACTACCACAGTTCAAACGTCCTGTATTCTCACTACCATGAACGACTACCACAGTTCAAACGTCCTGTATTCTCACTACCATGAACGACCACCACAGTTCAAACGTCCCGTATTCTCACTACAATGAACGACCACCACAGTTCAAACGTCCTGTATTCTCACTACAACTACCATGAACATGAAACTACCACAGTTCAAAAAACAGATCAAACGTTCAAACTTCCTGTATTCTCACTACCATGAACGACTACCACAGTTCAAACGTCCCGTATTCTCACTACCATGAACGACCACCACAGTTCAAACGTCCTGTATTCTCACTACCATGAACGACCACCACAGTTCAAACGTCCCGTATTCTCACTACCATGAACGACCACCACAGTTTAAAAGTCCTGTATTCTCACTACCATGAACTACCACCACAGTTCAAACGTCCTGTATTCTCACTACCATGAACGACCACCACAGTTCAAACGTCCCGTATTCTCACTACCATGAACAACTAAAACAGATCAAACGTCCTCTATTCGCACTACCATGAACGACTACCACAGTTCAAACGTCCTGTATTCTCACTACCATGAACGACCACCACAGTTCAAACGTCCCGTATTCTCACTACCATGAACGACCACCACAGTTCAAACGTCCTGTATTCTCACTACAATGAACGACCACCACAGTTCAAACGTCCCGTATTCTTACTACCATGAACAACTAAAACAGATCAAACGTCCCGTATTCTCACTACCATGAACGACCACCACAGTTCAAACGTCCCGTATTCTCACTACCATGAACAACTAAAACAGATCAAACGTGCTGTATTCTCACTACCATGAACGACCACCACAGTTCAAACGTGCTGTATTCTCACTACCATGAACGACCACCACAGTTCAAACGTCCCGTATTCTCACTACCATGAACAACCACAGCAGTTCAAACGTCCTGTATTCTCACTACAATGAACGACCACCACAGTTCAAACGTCCCGTATTCTCACTTCCATGAACGACCACCACAGTTCAAACGTCCTGTATTCTCACTTCCATGAACAACTAAAACAGATCATACGTCCTGTATTCTCACTACCATGAACAACTAAAACAGATCAAACGTGCTGTATTCGCACTACCATGAACGACCACCACAGTTCAAACGTCCCGTATTCTCACTTCCATGAACGGCCACCACAGTTCAAACTTCCTGTTTTCTCACTGCCATGAACGGCCACCATAATAAAAAACATTTTGTACTATGTAACCCCGTCCTCAACCGCCACACAACTCTCAAGATCAGAATGCTGCCACACACACCGACTTTTTGAATTATGTAAAATGAACAACCAAGCCCACAGAACAGACTCCCTGTATTAATGACGTTCCCGACAGATATCAGGATTCACCTAGTACCATGAACAACCAGACAAGACCGTCTTTCTGTATACTATAATATCTACGACCCCTGCAGTGACAACTTCCAGTATTCTGTATCTTGAGCGACACCAACGGCTCCCGCTTCCGATATTCGAAGCCATCAACGATTCGGGTAATTTAAAAATCAATCAAATGCTATTATCCATGAACCGAGACTATCTTGCATAAGTCATGGCATGGATAACACGTGTAGAGGAAACATGTCTGCTGATTTGTACCATTTTGTCATGACAGTGTACGTCACGTGATAAAGCACGTACGATGGTTTGTCTGAATGAAGATAATTATCTATCACAACAATGATGGTTGTTCTGACTTATGTATGAAAATTTAAAAGTGGACGATCCTATTTCTCCGAAGTAAGCCTAATGCTACAATACGTATCTTTATGTGACCGTTCTCTCGTGTCTACTATACAGAATAGATTATAAGAAAACGTAATTTCACAAAACACTCTGCCGATTGCGGCGACCTGCTAGCCGACTATTAACTTAGACGTCCAGGGGATCCATTCCCTGTATGGACATGAAATATATTCGGTCACATGCACGACCACGGGGTTTTCCCCTGGATACTCCTGTTTCCTCCCACAGTAAGACCCCTCACTCGCTTCCTTCTTGGCCAACAATAGTAATTAATACATAAGTTTGAAATTTAAAAAAAAATTGGTTGTTTGTATTTCTATTTCAAATGAAATTTTACGAAACCAATCTTGGAAGGTTTTATGTTTGCGAACCTAGGTGGGCATAAATTCATAAATTCTCGCAAAAATGAAACAAAATTATGATATGTTTTATCACATATCACATATCACATAGACTATGGTACCCTTACATAACCCCCTCGACGAATGCGATAATATCAGATACGCGTGATTACGTACAGGTATTTTTATTACAAAGCACATAGACCCCATTCATACGACGCGATTTGCATACCTCGGTATATTTTACACATATGTGAATTTACTTATATGTGCAATTTTAGTCGTATGAACCTATTCGCGCATATGCAAATTCTGCACAGTTGAGTAAATTTGCACCTGGTCAGGACTAGGTGCAAATTAACTTTTGCATACATGTTGTCGCAAATTATTTGCTCCCGTGTGTAAATTTTGTCGTATGAATGGGGTTATTGACAGACAGTTCAACAGTGGAGGACAAAATGTAACACAGACATACTACTGTATCATTTTCAATATATAACGAAACTTCCTCGTTCATATCACGACATAATAAATTTCTGACAGTCACAGCGAATGAAAACGTTCAAGGGTGCATCACACTAGTGCCATATACACTACACAGAAATATGATGCGGGCAAATTCAGTGGATATCAGGCCGATTAAGTGGCTTTTAAATAACCAGTCTTTACCACCAATCCTGGAAAGACCTAGTGTTGTGGAATAGTCATCCCATGCAAAACATATTTACAGTCCTTAATCCCACCTTTTCGCTAGTCCTTAGTCCCGCCTTCCCCTCTAGTCCTTAGTCCCACATTTCTCTTTATTTGTTAGTCCCATCTTCCCCTCTAGTTCTTAGTCCCATCTTCCCCTCTAGTTCTTAGTCCCACCTTCCCCTCTAGTCCATAGTCCCACCTTCACCTTTAGTCCTTAGTCATACCTTCCCCTCCAGTCCTTAGTCTCATCTTTCCCGCTAGTCCTTGGTCCCACCTTCCCCTCTTGTCCTTAGTCCCATCTTCCCCTCTAGTCCTTAGTCCCATATTCTCATCTAGTCCATAGTCCCACAATCCCCTCACCTTTAGTCCTTAGTCATACCTTCCCCTCCACTCCTTAGTCTCATCTTTCCCGCTAGTCCTTGGTCCCACCTTCCCCTCTAGTCCATTGTCCCGTCCTCCCCTCTAGTCCTTAGTCCCACTTTCCCATCTAGTCCATAGTCTCACCCTCTCCTCCAGTCCTTAGTCTCATCTTTCCGCTAGTCCTCAGTCCTACCTTCTCCTCTAGTCCTTAGTCCAACCTTCCCTTTAGTCCTTAGTCCCATCCTCCCCTCTAGTCCTTCTTCTCCAGTCCTTAGTTCCATCTTCCCCTCCAGTCCATAGTATCACCCTCCCCTCAAGTCCTTAGTCCCATCTGCCCCTCGAGTCCTTTGTCCCACCATCCCCTCTAGTCCATAGTCTCACCCTCCCCTCAAGTCCTTAGTCCCATCTTCCCCTCGAGTCCTTTGTCCCACCTTCCCCTCTTGTCCATGGTCTTACCTTTCCCTCCAGTCTTCAGTCCTACCTTCTCCTCTAGTCCTTAGTTTTCCACGTGCATTGGGTGAGAGACCCATTTCTGTGTGTTTTCTTGACATTTTCTTTTCATTTCACATGCTCCATTCCATGCTCTCTCCCCACCACCTCCTCCCCCCACCCCACCCCCATCCCTCTGAAAAACGTAAAACAGAGTTTGTTTCCATACCCTTTAATATACGAAGTTGACTACGTTACCCTTACTTAACCTCCTCGACTAATGCGACAATATCAGGTACGCGTGATTACGTACAAGTACAAATGAAACTTATCAAAAAGAAGTAAGCATTATCGTACAGATGAGTCTCTGATCATTTACGTTAAATCAAATACAATATTGAAATAAGATTAATATCATCTACCATTTAAAACAAAACTCTCCGGTGGTGTAAGCCGTAAACTGACCAAGTGACCACGAGAGTAACGACTTTTATTCGACAGATGTTTTAAAGGAATGCGATTTTACCTAAAAGCCTTCAAGTTTTGAAGAAGGAAGCTAATTCGATAAGGGTTCAACGACGATTCGTCCATGTATGATGTTACACCGAGTAAAATTTCTCAGAATGAACGAAATGACGTGTTGTTTGTAAACAAAAGTAACTAGATAAAAAAACTAACTACTGATGATACATGGATAATTCAGTAACTTTTATAGAGATACGTTTTACAGTATGAAGTTGAGAAGGCGTACCATACCCCGGGAGACAGACAACGCCTCAGTGAGCTCAGTACTAAGATCATTTCATACCAATTTTCACGCGTACGTCTATGTTTGTGCGTGAGTGCATTACATATTATACATGTAGGTACACAAAATTAGTGAAAATCGTGACAGAATTTTATCGATCTATCGAATGAATGTATTTAAACGTTTACAATAACGATCATGAAAATATATCATTAAAATCGCATTATCACTGATAACGGATCAACAGTTATTGCTTATATTCAAACACACATCGACCTGGTTCTGATACCAATACATGTATACCAATAATATATATATATAATATAGTAGCATTTCCGTCAATAATATATAATATAATGTTTAATATTTGTATTTGCAAATAATATATATACACTCACCTGGGCTGTCAAAATTATATCAAATAATCCAAAACCATGAAATAAACACCTTGTATTACAATGTCCAGGTAACCAGGTGAGTGGGTCCCATACATACACCTGACCGGTGCACTGAAAACAAGTATTCTTTGTTTACCTTTGTTTAGGCGTAGGCTTTCAGAATATTATGCGGAATTCTCCTTGTAATATGATATATTCTCCAGTATATACCGGACGTTCCGATGGCCTGTGCGGCCCTAGCTCTGGGGTCACAGATCAGCTTACACTGCCTGCTATTCACTTTTATTATAAAGCATTTTCATGTATTGGAAATCGAGTGTTGAATATGTGTACTACGCATACGGCTTGTGTATGAATTTGTCGGGGGATCGCTTGTTTATATCCGTCATGGCAACACTACAACAAAAGGTGGTCCGCCATTTTTATGGATTAAAATGCCGATCCACGTTGGCAATCAGACCGTGACGCTTAAATGAGAAACGTCAGTGTGAAAAAAGATAAGCGATATTTGAGGTAATTACAGGTAAATTATCTCAGGTGTGATCGAAAATTTATTCTTCACTATCTTCCAATTATGATCAAATATGAATTTACAACATCAAAGTAAGATGATAAAACATTCGTATGATAGAGAAACAGAATGTTATTTAATATGTATGTTTTGTCCTTCATGATTCAGACTAAGGGAAGTAACTCCCGAAAATCGGACATATTTTAAAGCTAAGCTCTCATTTGGTGTTAGATGGTCAATGCTATAAAAAGTCAATAATCACATTTCTGATGCAATCTCAAACACAAAAATCTGAGGCTTCTATTCTGGACCTTCAGGTACATCGACTAACATCAGAAAGGCCTCAATTGGATTCTCTTTCGTTATTTGGTCATCGAATTTGAAGAAGAAGAAAAAAGAAAAAAAAAAGGACAAAATTGCTATTGAAATGTTCAATGCAGGACAACAAGATTGGTGTCAAGTCTGAAACACACTTAGAAAGTCCCTAAAAATTAGGATTCATTCCTAGAATACAGACGAGAGAAAGAGGATTTAATATTGATGTTTAAAGATTACGGAGAGGTAGATATTGTGCAAATTTTCATAAAAGCACTGGCAGTAGAAATTAGGACAAAGTACAGAAAATTCTTCAAACGGAGAACACAAAAACTTGTCTTGGCAAATAACTTCAGCATTCAGGTTGTTGAACAGTCTGTCAAACGATGTTTAATCTCTCCAAACGTAAATATCTTCAAAATTATGTTCAAACCAAGTTTTAACTTAAAATGGAAAAATTCCTTCTGATTTACTTTAACATTAACTACGGGTATTTCAATATGTATCAGAGGTGTAAATAAGTATACTTTAATATTAAAAGGGATAGTCCTCCCAAGTTGCAAAATTTCTGGCAGTTCTATACCTAAGAATAACCCATTTTAATGACCAATAATAAAACTATTGTTAGTATCAAACGTTCTCTCTTTGTGGTGGTCAGTTTGGACAGGAGAAATTAGTGGGAATAGCCACTGCCAAGATAATTTTTAGATATAGCGCATCAGGAAATCCTGAACTGACAGATCACTAGATCATAATTTTATGCAGAATATTGAGTAAATAAGTGTGTATGCCGTTCACTAAATTTTCTTCTGGGGTTACAATTTTATTACTTCATTAGGTTTATTTTCTGTTGAATTCACGTTTTTTTATACAAATATGTTTTATTCCGTTGAGCTTATAACAACGCAAATCTGTTATAACGCAATCTGGGCCACGCGAACGTTTGTAAGTCGATCTAGCTTGATCTATTGAGAAGTTCCGCAAATTATGTATCAAACGTTTATCTTATGAAATCATAACTTGTGCGGAATATCCCTCTAATAAAATTCGTCAAAACGCGCGAGGCAGTGGTTCCGGGCTATCTGCATGAACAGCAGGTCAATAAAATAAACACATATTTAAGTAAATGAACCGGACGCACTGTCAGTGTGTGGAGGATATGTTTTGTTATGTTTGTTCGACAATTCTCAGCCCAGAAATGCAGTCTTATGTCATAATATTATGATATAGACAAAGGGAAATAACTCGAATTAAAGAGAACATCGTGTTTACTGAGGAATCCATACGTTCCGTGAAACAAAACAAAACAAAAACAAAATTCAACAAATTTAAAGAAAAAATTAATAGAATTTCAAATATGGAACTTTTTGTAATTCACTTATTCTCTGCCTTAACCAAGAGCATAAGACAACAGTACTCTGCATACTCACAACACCAAGAGAAAATATTTAACGTAGTGGTGACACACAGACTTCAGCGCTAGTATCTACAGAAACTGTAAGGATAAAGATAGTGTGAATCAGTTAAATTGACATTGAACAGATGTCCTTATATACTTATCAACATGTTACGCCTAAATCAATATTGCCTTAAGTATATCGACCTACTGGAGAGTATTGATATACTTTGAAGACAAGGTACCATGGACTACTCTGCTCGTGCTGCCTATACAATCATTCAGTCCACTTTCAGCTTATATATAGAAATATTATTTTCTCTGAAGACACAAAAAATGCATTACTGAAATTTTACTAAAATATACGTCAATCAATAAAGAATAAGAGAGAGATTTTTTCTCAGCATACACGACAATTTGTATTGTGATTTTATCTAATAGTGTTAAATGTTTCCACCGACAATATCTTAGATTTTAGGGATATTCTACACCAGTTTGGATTTCATGAGATGCTTTCCAAGAAATTTGTTCTAAATTATCCTCTAATGCTCTTACAGAAATCTTGCACCTCAATTTTCCATTTAAATAACATTTTATATTTAATTTGCAGAAATTCTTTACACATCTAGTTAGACTGATAAACAACCGCCCACACGGTCCTAATTACGTTGTAACAGGTCTGCCTTGATATCAGTTGAACAGAATGATATCTGTGCACAAATTATGAAATCTATAGAAAATAAGGTAAATGAAGTAATAAAATTACAAGCCCAGCAGAAACTTTAGTGAACAACTCACACACCTGTGCATATACTCAATATTCAGCATAAAATATATAATCCAGTGACCGTTAGTTCAGGATTTCCTGATGCGCTATATATATATATATAGACGGTTAAATTTATATTCCCACTAATTTCGCCTGTCCAATAACACTGACTACATGAGAGATATTCAGTAATTTTAAAAGTCATAAGAATTAGTTCTTAAAAGGTACAGAATAGCCAGACGTTTTGCATCATGGGTGGACTATCCCTTTATTCTTTTTGTAAATTAAGCCCTTTCGCTGTTCGTTCCCGTTACAAACAAGGAATTTATCTATCCGCTTTCACCAACAAGAGACTGTAACTGACCCGTTTCGTTGACCTTGGCGTACACTACATTAGCCGTCCCCTGTATACGAGAACTATCAGATATTTTTCATCAGAAAGTGGCTAAACAATTCATGACAGTGTACGGACTCATTAAAAACAGTGACCGCAACGAGGTCACTGTGTATGACTGGCTGTCGATATTTTGTTGTCACACTTGAGTGGTTTTTCGGTATGTACGTGTATATGGTCTGTGTACATACACCTGTACTCGTCTCCGTCAACGGACACATATGTACCAGAACAAATATTTAGTGTCGGTGACACACACGTGCACCAACGTCCCAGCTGTACTATCTCCTCAACGGGTACGGGTACGCGTGTACGCGTACGGTGTATACTTGTGTGGCTCGATCCCGGATATTATATAAGATACATGTACAGACGTTAGCGGGTGTTCTTGGACATCGATACACCGGTCTTACACTGTGTGGGATTGTACAGGTATGTGATTCATTACACAAATTATACATGCACATGTGTTTGATACATCAACAAGTGTGTCTAACCCTCTCAAAAGTCAACACTTCCCCGAGTTGTGTGATGTGCCCCGTAAACAATCGCACCATCCTCAGCCCGGCTGCTGTTGACCCGTTACTTTTAATAGTTCACCTAACCGTCTTAACTCAGCCTCATCTTTCACCAGCCCCAGACCCCACCCGAGACGGGCGTTGGTACCCTCAAACTACATCACTGTCTACATATTTACTGGGCCACAACGTGGTGGTGACAACCGACGAGCAAGCGTAGATCTACATATATATATATATTCCCATTGATCATGTTCAGAGATGAAACGTTTTTTATTGAAGCAGACGATGCTATCAAAGAACGATGGTACGTGCACAAGGCGTTGTATACGATCATATTTCATTCTTAGACGTCTCTAGCAACACATCACAGAGTTGTAAAATGTTCTATATCGGCTTCAGATGTATTAAAGCTCAAAGCTTAAAGCTGAAACATATCAACTTGGTTCATCGCGTCATTATAAACTGAGAGGATATTGATATGTAAACTGAGGATATTGATATAAGGTGCCTTAATGACATTCAGTACGTCACCATTATGACGTCAGTATTGTTAACATGAAAACATCAGTTTGTAACACAAGTAACTTTAACTATTTAACTGTCTTCCTATAGCATATATGGTTAATGTAAATGACTGGAGATTTGCTGGCATATATATACCATCTTCCGTTAGCGCGCTCTGTGTGCCTATGGTGCACTGTCATTTAAGTACCCAGTACATGACATAACAAATATGTTTTGCAATTTTCTTACAAATTTCTGCATTAGATTTTCGATCTTATGGCCGGCTGGTTATGAAACAAGGGACTCGTGCACCGGTCACGCGCCAGCTATATCTAGTAGAGGTGTGGATAGTGTACTCTCATATACGAATTGAAATTGTTTTTTTCCTTGTCATTTATGACTGGAAAATTTTGATATTATGACTCATATAGTTATTATATATGATAGAGTTGGAACGTAGCGATATAAAAACTGACAATGTGTAGTGTGTAGGTGGCTTCAATGATCTGACCTTACATTCTTCCATGAGAAGTATCTGTATTCCGGTATCCCTCGGGCGTTATCACGTGTGAAACTATATTTATATTACGCAAATGATTTATGTGTTATTATCACCTATCTTTTGTTGTGCTTGCGAAAATCGTCCAGGCGTGATATCATGGTAATTAGTGTACACATCGATGACCACGTATAAAGAAGTATGATAGTGAAGTACATACGTCTACCACTTGTGAACATTTTATGCCACTTGTCCGAAGGCAAGCTAATGTCACATATTTTTACCTCGTCGTCACTCATCCCTCTGTCCAATCGCCAAACGTCCGTCTGCCGTCCAGCTGACCGATCGACCAAACGAACTTCCGATATCTTAGTAAGAAGATCCGCTTCCACTTACTAAACCTCCTTTTCTGATAAAACTCGCAGAATTATTACTAATACATCAGAAACATTTAAGAAAATATCGACATGTCAACACATTCTCAATTCAAACTGAAATTCAAGAGAACTACGGCAAAAGTACAAGGATAAGACCAGATGTTCCGGAAGATTAAACGCTTTCATCGACAACACCCGCCATGCAGATCTTGATTAATCCAAGTTAGTAATGTCACGTTCCCAAATGAGAACAATGTAAGCGAAAACGGAACCAAAAGGCAAACTAACGAGTGTCAAACACGCCCAGCTTCATACCGCACGAAGAAATAGGACGTTTTAAATGATATGATTGTGACTACTGTAAACCCCCACATACATACGTAATTTTAAATGAAAAGAGAACTAATTTATAAATACTGTCATAAAATTCACATCATGACAACTTTTAAGGTAAATATTTGGAGGACAAAATGAAACAGAGGCAGGCATTTTGTTCCTCCAGTTTTAACCTATGACCTCCAATTTTAATCCATGATGTGACGATTTCTTACCGACGCAGCCAACGAAAGACACCACAGCAGTATATTACACTAGTGTTGTTTACGCAAAAGTATTCTATGGCCGAATTCACTGGAAAACAGGCCGAATATAATGTAAATGTTTTGTGCCAATACCAAAGACATTTATATCTTCCTGGTAGACAAAACCATGCGTCTTTACGTTGCCTTAATGCCGTTCTAATTATTCTAGTTTGTGACATCATGTATTCAGTTGTCATGGAAACCACATTTATTATTGCTCACGAACAAATGTCCAATCAGATATCTGTTGTCCCAACAAACTGTACAATGAAACGGGTAGACACCAACTTAATCTTCAACGAAATTGAAATTGTTCGTTTTCTAATGATTTTGAGGATAAGTTTCCTTTTCCCCGACTTGTTCAGTTTATAGGTTTTTGTAAATTTGTTATGAAACCTTATCATATCATCCACACTTTGTTCAAATTTTCTTGGTCATTGTCTACACAAAGCAAAAATGAATTTTAACAAAAGATGGCTAGCCACAATGCATTTTTCTGTTAAAATTGTATATATATTTAGAGTATAATGTTACTGACAGTACACAAAGTTGTGTGAGAGTCGTTTATGTTGTTGTGTATTTGTTTACTGTTACATTTCACTGTATATATACACACCATGGCTATCTAGCTCTAGTAAGAAATTAACTCGAACTTATCTGCGATTGTGCTGTTACTGTACGATCAATATCAAACACGCGTTACTGAACGTGCATCATGCGTGCGAGTTATACATCGAATTGCTATATATATATGTGTGTGTGTGTGTGTTTGCGGAAACAGATTGGAATTACCCTACCATCTACATCCACGATCGTTATAAAGCTATCAACAGCACAATAACAGTAAAGCGGAAGAGAAAATACTTGTGAACAGAGTGAGCGATTAAGAGTGTCTCCATTCATTCAATTTGTGTGTGTGTGTGTGTGTGTGTGTATGTGTGTGTGTTATAGGATCACGGTCATAACGTATTTATTATAAAGAATGTTTGACATCAGTTAAATCTAACGCAGATCCACACGGTTCATTTTAAATCTTCAAATATCAATTGACATAAAGATAAATGCATAATGATACAGACACATTACATATGATGAATAAGAAACTGGAAGTCAACTCCAATAGTTCAAGCCTTAAATATTCTTTTTTTTTATCATACTTTATAACCAATGGTAAAGTAAAATTGACTCTTCTGTATCTAATCCTAAATCTTATTTAAAGATGTTAATCACTTTTGTCACGTGTTACTGTTGTACAATCTTCTCAAATGAGAACAAGATTGACAACAACGAATCCAGCATCTCTCACAGTCTTGTGTTGTCAGTCTGTCAGCTGTCGACGTTTTGATTGAAATGGTGTTATTGTGAACAAACTTTTGAATATCGAATCGGTTAAGAAGCAGCGTTTTCTACCTAGAAATGGAAAGTTCACATTTTTGAAATCGAATCCATCATATTAGTCTTATTACTTAGTGAAGTGTCTTTGTTGATTTCATGGTTGTAGGAAAGACTCTGAGAGATGTAGAATAAAACAATAATTAAAAATGGCTACACAATGGTAGTTCTGACATGTGAGATCTGTATGGACCTGTTCCCATTACAACGATTTTGCGCAAGAAGTCGTCAACTGACCGACAAACTTGAAACACGGGGTTTCAAAAGATGCAGGTCGAAGAAAATGATGAGGAAGTTTTACGGTCGTCATAGTGATCTCATTGAGAAATATTATTTTTCTTTGTGTGATGTGAAGCTGAACGTGTTTGATGCTCGCTAGTTTACTTGTTAATTACATTGCTTTATACATAGTTATCATCATCTGAGAACGTTACATTACTTACCTGGACTGACTAAGATTTATATGGCGACGAAGCAGAAGGCGCTTACTCTTCCGGAACCCTTGGTGTTTCTCTCCTTGTACATTTTCAGATATTTCGTTTAAATTTGTTATTTGTGCATAATTTACCTTCGTTTATTGAAATTCATTTTGGATTTTCTTGTCGTTTTTCGTAATATCACACAGACTTGACACAACCTACCGTTCCTATCAATATATTGATTTGTTTAATTGAGTTTATCGCCACGTAAACAACAAGTGTCATTTTAAGGCAGGTTCTCCTTGTAGCAGCTGATGGCTACCTAACATACATACTGAAAAACAAACTAGAGTCCTGTCGCATGCCGTCCAGAGCAATCCGGGTGAAGTGTCTTGCCCAATGGCACGACCACGCCTGTACAGACCGGTTCGTTGCTCAGCTTCCTGAAAGACAAACCGCCACCTGAGGTTACGTAGGCCAATGTTCTCACCATCTGATCTTTCACTTTCCTAATAGTCCAGATTGGTTTAGAATTCGTGTCATATATATATATATATATGTATGTATTTCAGTGAATCAGCACCAGAAAAGTCACCATGGGAAGTCTACTGTCTAAATGTAAAGATGGCGAAGATGACAATTTTGACGACATGAACGCTCCAAAACCTGCAGATCCACCACCTACTAGCCCAGCTCCTGTTCCCCCAAGGGATCCAACTCCACCACCGCGAGACCCAACACCGCCGCCTCGAGACCCGACCCCTCCTCCATCGGACCCAACTCCACCACCGCGAGACCCAACACCGCCACCTCGAGACCCGACCCCTCCTCCATTGGACCCAACACCACCCCCTCGAGATCCAACTCCTCCTCCGCCAACAGATTTACCCCCTTCACGTGATCCAACTCCACCTCCTACAGATATCCCACCCCGTGATCCCTCTCCCCCTCCCACAGATGTCACTGTGACTCCCGGACTTCACTTCGGAACAGAATACCAGCGGACAAACTTAGATACTTTTGAAGTTCATGTTGACTTCCGGTCTAAATCAACTGATTTTGATATCGAACACCGTCCACACGTAACTTCCGGCCTATACACTGATTACCAATTTCCACTTAAAGTTGCACTGCCGAAACCAGATCCACAAGGCAGAGAGATAGAATGGAAGCGACCAACAGTAAGTATTAATAACGATATGTTGCAACTATGCTGATAAGAATAAGACTGTATGTACGGCTGAAATGTACTATATATGTGATATTAAACTGAATGTGTTATTAACAGGATTATGTTATATTAACAGGATTATCTGATATTAACAGAATTATCTGATATTAATTGGATTATCTGATATTAAGCGTGTTAAGTTATATCAACCGAATTATAGTGTATATTATCAGTGAAATAATTAAATGCCATGGATGATATCTAAATAATATTTTATATGAGTGTGAATGTATAAAATCAGCAGATCGTTGGACGTTTTTTTTTATATATCCATCATTCGGTCATTTTCTGTGACATTAAGCAAGATGTGTATGCTTGCCTCAATATAGCGTTCAGAATATAAATATTGTAGAGTCCAGGGAAAATTCTTCTACTGACTTTACCTACTGTCCAATTTCAATTTTATTGTATTCACATTGTATTCTGAAAGACCATAGAAGTGGACAAAAATGACTTTCAGAGAAATAATAAAGATTATACTATGTTGGGATCTGGAATCGATTGTGTTGTAATAAAGATTATACTATGTTGGGATCTGGAGTAGCTTGTGTTGTAATAAAGATTATACTATGTTGGGATCTGGAGTAGCTTGTGTTGTTTTTTGTTTCTATAGGATATCCGAGACAATCCGGTCCTCGTTTCAGATGGTACTTCGAAGTACGACATAGGTCAAAGGTCAATCGGTACCTGCTGGTTTCTGGCAGCAGTAACCAACATAGCTGACAAACCCAATCTCATGAGACAGGTAAATGTATTGGCTTCTAACATATCAATGGTGTATGTATACAGTAAACAAGTTCTACGAAATATCCCACCTACCATTGGTTTTCGCTGCAGCTGAGATAATGACTTGCCTGTGTAATAATACCAAACCATTAAAATGATTATTTATTTCACGGAACAATAGATCACAGTTGTTACATTTTCGGTATTTTCCGTTTAAATAATATTGTCGTTACTAAATAAACTTTTCAGTATTTAGTTAAGTTCCATAATTGGTCAGTCTATCCTAGATAGAAAAAAACTGAGACTGAAAAACGGCAATAGAGAAATAGATCAAATGTGTATGCTTACTGTTGACCTCCAATCTTTCAGCAAACAATCCTATTTATTCAAATTATGATGGACAATGGGGTCTAGGTGAGAGGTGTTACTCGTACCATGTAATACATTATTATTATCATTATTTCATCTTTAACAAGATCTTTGCTTTCTGACTTAGGTAATTCCAGCGGACGCTTACCTCGTAGGAAAGCCTGAATATGATGGCGTGTTTCATTGCCGGTTTTGGCGCTACGGCGTATGGGAGGATGTCTACATAGACGATTATCTGCCTATTGTGTACGACAATGTCGTATACGGGGCACATTCTGACACAGACGAAAATGAAATGTGGGTCGCCCTGTTGGAGAAAGCATTCGCCAAGTAAGTGTCCATTGTTACACTGGACAAACGCAGGGGATGGTAACAATGTGGCTTGTAATTAGTCATTAATTAGTAGAGGGGACCAACGAAATAGAGAGAAATTCACTAGCTTCAAAAATGTTGTGAGTATTCGGGACGGTCAATTAATGATCATTTCTTACGTCTTTGGTATCAAACTGATAAAACATAAAACATCTACAAAGAGATCACAACTACAACAGATTAAATTACACACCTTTCGCTCATGGTGAATGCGAAACAAGACAAGCAAGATGTACATTCAAAATGAGAAGGTATTCGGCAGATACCTGTACGTTTTCGAAGTGTTAGTTTTTTCCATCAACTAGAAAAGTCATTTACCAACTATCCTTATAGACAACTCCGTTCTTTCTGTAAAATGAGCACAATCAATGAAATGTGGACATTGATGTTATCGTTTTAGAGACAGACGTTTTCGGCATTGTTTTCGTCTTCAACACAATAATGCATGCCTAGAGAAATCACTTACGAGAAATACCTGTCGGATTTTGCCTAAAACTTTCTACTGAGAACAACCGCCATCATATATGTACATATTATTGAGGAACCCTTCGTTAGAAGTATTTTGTCATGTTTCCTTCGTTCCGCGTTTCGAGAAATTGATGTAAGAATCCCGAGGAAACTTGCTGGGATATTTTGGCAGATTTATTTTCATTTAATTTTCTCTTAGAAATATCAAATATTGCTTTAATCTTGGCGAATCATATTGTGTTGTAAGTTCATACCTTATCATCTTGACTTTATTACTATCTATTATTCAACGAAAACCATAGTTACACTACTTCGATAAACACGGAAAACACGGTAACTATTGGGCTTTCCTTGCTTTACGCGGCAGGTACAGATTGCAAATGCGTCGAGGATAAGGTGAAAATAAACTTTGAACTGCGAATACTTAAAGTTGAATTGTTCATAAAATGGATATCATTATCACAATAAGTTCAGTCATCGACCAAATAGTTCAAAAGGTATGTAGAAACCCGTCGAAGGCTGTCGTGTTCTTAAAATGAAGTCACCTAAATAAAACATAGAAAGGTGTCACTTTACGAAACTTCAAAGATGGCAGGCAGATTTTAGGTATCCGTACATGTACTGACATATTCCACAGGATTTGTTCTTCTGCTCTTTAGATGTTACGGTAGTTACGAAGATGTCACAGGCGGCCAGAGCGCAGCCTCGTTCGTGGCACTAACTTCCGGTGTTCCAGAAGAAATTGATCTGAGATCAGGGGAAGTAACTCCAAATGAAGTTTTTGTTCGTGTGACCAACGCGCACCGTTCAGGAGCTATGGTGGCATGCGCAGTTCCGGTAAGATGGTATACTTCTGTTTGGTACGAGGTTGTCGTGCATGTTCGAGTTTTTTTTCTCGATTTGTTACTATATCCTGTTTACGAATTATAACAGTCATTTAAATATAATTCTTCGGGAACAATAAATCGTTTAGTGATATTGTTGTCCGGGATGCAATTATTATTGAAATATGTATAAGAACTGTATCCTTAGAGATTTGACATGTCCAGAGTACAGTGAAATGTAAAAATATACTTTAATTTCGGAAATAAGAGTAAGTTAGTCTCAATTATTTCTGCCATTAGCAACTGCAAACCAGGCATTGTAACTAACTCTTAAGTGTCCTACAGGACTTTACAGTTTTTCAATTAAAAAAATGCTTGTAGATACATGTATACTATGCCTTCTAACTATGGTGATATGACAGACAGTCGCCCGGACGTTGGATGGACGGATATATGGACATAAAACATTACTTGTAGATACATGTATACTATAGTGATATGACAGACAGTCGCCCGGACGTGGGATAGACGGATATATGGACATTAAACATTACTTGTAGATACATGTATACCATGGTGATACGACAGACAGTCGCCCGGACGTTGGATGGGCGGATATATGGACAGATATATGGATATTAGCCTATTCACAACTAATGGAATCGGTTTATTTGAGATTATTTTAAAGTTGATATTTGCCACTTTGATATTTTTTCTGATAACAGATATTGAGTGAAATTATGTCTAGCCATATTCTTTTCCATTTTTTGATAACAGGGTGAACTCATGGGGTTCAATGGATTGATTGGAAACCACGAGTACACATTGACAAAGAGCACTGTGGTGAGTCTAGCTTGTTCGTCGTGGAGAGTTTGACTTACTTTAAGATAAAGATTGTCGTGATGAGTATTGCTTATTTAATATTTATAATATTGTGCATTAAGTTCAGGATAAAATCCCAAAAACAAAAATTTTAAAAAATGAACTTGGTCAGATAGAGAATTCTTTGACATGAAAAATTCTTATTGTTGCCTCCAGGTAGAATAAGGTTAATATCTTATTGAAAGTGATATAAATACACAAGTAAAAGTGTAGCCAACAATATGTTATAAACTTTTCATTATAAGAATCTTACCCATTGGTTACAGGGGCTCTTTCAATACTTGTGAGGAACAAGGTACTTGTTGTATATCTGAAACTACTTCTCAGGTCAGGGACCGCCTATACCTTGGATTGGGGTTTAGTCTTATTCGTCGAATTTACAAATAGCATTAATTGCCATATTAACAGGACATATATGGTTGTTGTAGGCATCCAACAAAAATATACACAGTCGATAGGAAAAGAGAATTTGCAGAAACGAAAGTGCTGTATGGTTTTTAAAAAACACGTTCCAAACGTGTAGATTAAATTTTGACTTTAACTGTCTCTTATTAACAGATACATCACCAAGTTAATTGATCGAGAAGATTAACTAATTGTTAGATTATTTTAGGTATAAAAACGTCAGTTTTGGTTATAACTGCCCCACGCCTGGTACAATGCATGTGCCCATCATCTCATACCTTTGTCCAGAAGCTGAAGCTCTATCACTATAGAGTTAATGCAGCCCGTAATTCTTCAATGATTTGACATTTTGGATCCCAAGCATTGACTTTTGTGTGAAATTCACGTGGGTTCATTTCTGGTGACACTTTTGGCCATAAGAGCATCCCTATTACCTTTTGTTGAAGATGGTAGGCGGGCTCTGTTTGGTTTTGAACTTATCATCCATAAGGATTGATAGGCCGATCTGCCAGTGGATAGGCATTAGAACTTAGGAGTGGACTTGCTGAAAGTATGTCGTTGAAATTATACACATGCATTTTTTCTGATTAGAATCTGTCTAGTTTGCAATTGCATTGCTCTTTAATCATAGCATAAAAATGATCATTGAAATGTGTTATAGAATCGAATATTTTATTTTCCACTTCACTGGCTTCAGATTAATGGTAACCGTTTGCTTCTTGTACGAAATCCATGGGGTAGAGGAGAATGGAAGGGCGCTTGGAGCGACGGGTAAGTGTTCCACTTTAAACAAGGCTAATATAGATTTATGTGAAGACCTTTTTGTTGGTGTTTTTTCATCTGTCGCAAATGGTGACATTGCTTATGTGATCGATTTGTGCACCAACAGGAGTCCCGAATGGTTATCAGTTTCGGAAAATGAAGTTCGACGTGCTGACGCAGACGACGGCGAGTTCTACATCTCGATAGACGATTTCATGAAGTGCTTTAGCCTGGTGACCATTTGTTCTGTCACGCCCGACTTCGACAGGGACGGAAGTGAAGACACGCTCAGTAAGGGAGATACTGTATTGTGACATTCATTTTGTAAATAGTTAAAGGATGAATTTTAGATGGAGTCATTCTACGGCTATTCAACGAGTTGTATAATAATTATTTGCAAGGAGACACTAATAAGATATAGACACCGGCTAATACCGAGTCTAATTTGAGAGAGAAAATACTCAATTGTATACATATATACTGTGAATATTAATTTTCACTGCCTGTTTTATGGCTTCATTCAAGCTGTTTAAAACTGTTCATATTTTCAAAAAAAAGTCATAAACATTTAAATAGCATTAAATCCAAAGAAATATCGCAAGTACATCCAAATAATCAGTCTTCAATGCAGTTAGGAGACGGAATAACAAATACCGCAAGCTCCATGCCAAATCTGCCCCTTCGTCGCCTTCCATTTTAGTGATATGCATTTCTCGTTTAAGGAAAAGGTTCTGGAGCCTCAAACTGGAAATCAGAAGATAATATCAGATGTTCTCTTGATTGCTTAAAATTGTAGTTTTATCAACCATGTTTTAGCTACTTGCGTTTCAAACCGTAAACATATATATATATATTTTATATGACTTACATGAGTCGTTAAACACATGTACATTGAAGAAGGGGATAGAAATATCTGTGATATTCCATTTGTACTTTCATTGGCATGTGACTGGTATTATTAACTCCAAAGAGGATATTTGATTTATTCTGCCAAACAAGTAAATATCTATCTTTAAGGACCATTATAATTCTTTTTATTACATTTTAAAAGGGGTTTAAGAAAAACTCTGGAAACATCTGCGCACTGCACTTAGCAACAAAATGTCATTTTTAATAGGTTTATTTACGTTGTATTCTACCATTTCATGATGTTTTCTAGAAAACCAGAAATGCACACAAGAATTATTCAATGGAAATAAATTTATTTAACCTCGCTTTATCTTCGTCCGAACAGGACAACCGACCAATTTCAATGCAATGACTAGAAAGCACCATTTTTGTCGGTCAAAATCACGAAACATATATCGTTAGTGGAAACGTTATATCATCAATAATGGCGATATCACTTATATCTGTAGTATTAAAACATGATGTATCAGTTTTTATTTTTTTTTATCACGCTTGTTCCTATATTTCTCAGGTAAAATGTAAAAAAATGTTTACCATCACTCTTTGTATTCTGTGACGTCATGTTTTAGATTACGTCACGTGTTTATATGGTGACTGGAGAGATGACAACGCAGCAGGATTTGAGAAGAAATTACAGAATCCGAAATTTCTTATAGAAGTCAACGACAGCGGTGTGTTTTTTTACGTTGTATAAGTACTGTTGTAACTAATAGAACAATAAAGTAAAATTAAATACTGGTACCAAATACTTTCTGCATGACCCTCTTCCGATTCAAATATTCAATGCCAACGAAAACCAGTAATTTGTTACATTTGGAACCAATCTGCATGGCTGATCATTTGTCTTAACATATTTTGTTTGAAAAACATAACTTCGTGTTGTAATCCAAGGGTCAATTATTTCATTTTATCTGCACGTGTTTTTACTTAATGGTATATATGTGGAAAACGGACTTCAAACACATTTTTTGATTTACTGAATGTAACACCACCTCCTGGACTGTTCATTTATAATATGTCATCAAATTCATGGTATATAACTTATCTATGTATCTAAACCTTGTTATGGCATTCTTCATACCATATAAGTACCGTTTAAGTCCCCTAATTGTCCTGAATGACTTCTGATGTTCTGACGATTGTGTCTTTAGCCTCGGACGAAAACGGGGATGTGCCTCTGGTTGTACAACTCATACAACGGACAGAACACAGACGGGAGGATATGGCACAAATCCGCTGTGACGTTTATAAGGTAAAGACAGAACACCAAAATTCTAAGTTTGAAGTCTGGGTTCTCCGTGTCATTTTAAATGAAATGATATTATCGAGTTGTTATTGTTGAAGACAACATCGAAATAACCATTTTTTGTGTGTGTTTTTTATATAATTATTGCTCGCAATAACATACTGGACTTCACCAGAGATAAAGTTTCTCTTCTTCCTGTTTGTATAATGGACCTCTTACTCAATGCTCAAGACAGCACCAGAAATAAATAAATAAATAAATAAGTAAAAAAACTTGCAAGAAAATACTAACTTGTCAACATAATTATAATCCAAACTCAAATTCAGTAAACCTAGTGCAAAATATCATTAAGATATCGTTGTCGTATACCTGTTAACAACGAACATTTCAAATTATGTTTTAATTTCCCGATGTCGACAGGTATATGGTTCTAATGATGGTATGTACATAATAGATGAACTTGGAAAGAAAACCAACTCTTACAAAAACTCTCAGCAACGTTCCTTCCGGTATTTAGTGCAGCCTGGGAAATACATTGTCATACCGTCCACCGGAAATGCAGGAGTCGAGAAGGAATTTCTTATCCGAGTCTACACATCTGGACCATTGCAAAATTTTGTGTGAGTTGAAATATCTAAAAGTAGTCCATGGACGAAACAGCATGAATATTTTTTGAAGATTAAAGTTTAGGTGTTAGGTATTGTAAATCAACTTCTCAAAGATCATTTGAAATCTTATAAATGATTATTAAAGTTTTACGGATGTTTGATGCAATCCCAAAGAACGTGTTTTAAGTATTCATGTCGTGCCCATATCTGTGAGATTTCTACCAGAACTGTTACTCTCTACACGTAAGAAACATATGCTTTGTCCTAGGAATCTCACACAGGACAAAGGGATCGAATACATGCTTTGTGACATGGAGGCTATACCTGAATCTCTCAACGTTGAAGTGGATAAGTGTAAGTAAACTGCATCATGTAACGTATATTTACACGTGATGATTACTATGAAGGCAGTTTGGGGAATGTTGTTTCTAATGATGCAATGATAAATGCAGGCACTATCTACTCAATAGACAAACTAGATCTGGTCTTTTTTCATCATATTGCTGGTAGAATAAATTGTGTATCTACTTTAAATGAAAATATGACCACTGATATCAATACCCGAAAATATCAAATGAACGTCGCCACTAGACAGATAAGTCTTCATAATACATTATGTTGTTGTTGAATTATAACTATGTTGACTAACTTCATCGTTGACAAGGACTGTTATATGTTTCTGTACAGTGCAGATCCAGTGTCTGACAGGCACTATCACAGAAGGAGTTAATGCCGGAGGTCAGGTTTCTTATAACACTGTGGAAATCAATCCTCAGTTCCAGATCAGAGTCAGCCGGAGAGGTTAGTGTGGAAGTTTATTTATACAGGGTATTGTGTCAAGCAACTGTGCGTCTTTGTAATGCATCAGATGTACTGAATACAGAGACAGTGTGTTGATATTAGCTTCGTAGCATGAACAACTTCAAGTAATGTTTTAAGCAAATATTTGTCCTTTGTTGCAGGATTTGTGCGGTTCCAGTTACTTCAAAATGATAAACCGGAACTGGTTCCCCTTGGTATCCGTATGTGGCGAGTAAGTTTCCATAATTCTTAAATATATAATTGGCGACATCATGTATTTAACATCAACCAGTCGAATTTCCCAAACCATGTCCTTCAAAATATTCTAGAATTTTCATTCGTTTTAAATCATCTTTGAATGTATTTGTGAACGTTATCCATACCGTCAAATCTGCCCTGCGATAATCTGGTGTCGTAAAGAAATATGTTGTTGAGTAGCCAGGTGGCAGATACAACAAGGTGCAGTGCGTGCATTGAATTTGCTGTAAATAAAGATCTGGTTACATTTACATTTGCATAAAAGAACAATTACTATTGTATACTTATTTTTTTCATATCTATCTTTGTGATATTCTCGAACATGTTTTATCAATATTTTCGTCAGTTAAAGAGGTTTTTGAGCTGTTTGTTATAATATGTCCCGCTACATTCCCTAGGATGATGGCAGTATTGACGTTCCGCTTACTACCCGCTGGATCAATTACAATTACCGAGAGGCAAGTGTCATTGTTCTGATGACAGACAATGACGACGGCAAGTTCGTTGCAGGGTCCAAAGTCAAGGCCGACTACGTACTTGATCCCGGAAGTTATGTTATGCTCATTCATCTCAACTCACCCAATGAAGAAACAAAGTTTGCTCTTCTTGTCCAATCAGAATACAAACCTGAGATCACGTGAGTTATTTGACATTTCATTTGGTAGAAAGCGTATGTCTTTCTCGCGCACCTTCGCAGATGTCTTTCATAGGTAAGCTTAAGCATTGAGAAAAACGCAATATTTTGTAAATCGATAAAGCAAAGTTAATGTTTATTTTTTAGTTTTACTGTTTTACTTTTCAATCTGTTTCAGTGGATTCCAAGTTGGAAATTGAAGGAAATCAGCCCACAGACGAAGTCAGGGAAGGATGTCATTATTCATATACTAGAAAAAATATGTCTGGAAACATTAGTATTTATGTAATATATTTCATTTTTAACGTGTACATCATAAAAACTTTAATATCAACAAAAAATCACTTGTGACATGTAAATACTAGTATTTTTATTGTTATATTTGTTGAATGAAGTTGAACGACATGGTTGTCCTTCTCATTATAAAACATGCCAAGAAAAAACATGAAAAATGTTATTATGAATTCAGATGTTGAGAATATATTCTTTACGCATCAACGCAATAGAACAGCTCACATGTATCAAGGAAAAACAGCGTAGGGTGTCGTTATTATTTCTTATGATGCTGTTTTTAGATGTTACCAAACAATTACAGAAAATGAAACTTATTGTTATTGACAAAGTGTTAATGTGGAAAATATGTTTTAAAGGACGTCTGATATACACGATTTTTTTTCTTTGCTTGTTTAATATTTTGCGATTTTATAAACGTTTGAAGCAACAGGTTTATGTCTTCAAGAACAAACTGCATCTGAATATTAACTAAAGATTATTTTTCATTTATCTTTCATTTTCGGTCCATGACAGGAAACACAACTAGGGTCTGTTTAATTTTACGCATGGACTGTTGAGAGTACTAATTTTTTTCTAAGGTGTTACTTTTGTCTTAAGCTGAACTCGCGTGTTTACTAATCAGGTGTCGCTTGGTAAATACGATGATTACTCGACCATATCGACTGATCTACCAATGTTGCCCGTGCATGACCTCTTAGGTACAACACCAGAAGTCAGTCTTGTCGGATCATATCATTGGCTTTTGAAACCAAATCAAATACATTAATTTTAAGTCAACAATGTATTTATGATCTTCGATTGTGAAATGATATGAAAGAAATTTGTTTGTTAGATATATGTTGAATCCTCTGTTTATAATATTTCCATCGAATTTCACAGTCAGGGTAAATCGGAAGTGATTTAAAGGTGTTATATAGGATGCCCAATATTGAAGGTCAGCAATATTCTTATTTCAGGTCGCCTGTTTTATCAACAGAACATGAAGTCACCACTACTGACTTGTTAAACTTATTATATACTATGCTCTAGGTCCTAAGGATCAAGGAGTTACTTTATGATGTATATAAATGATTAAACATTCTACTTATATAGAAAATGGAACTGGTGTTTGCTGTGTATTTTGTTGTATGTCTCTTTGTTTTGTTTTTATTTTTATGAAATATGAATCAATTGAATCAATGCTTAGTCTTTAGATACATTCCTTTTTTTTCAAAAATATTGAAAAAAAAACCATTTCACATCTCAAATACTTGAAATTTACTCTTCCGTATAAAAATTGAATATCGGTAATTTATCCAGTGTTTGTGTCTTCTACCTTTTTGTTTCATACATAATCAACAGCAACTAAAAACTCATTCAAATTCACCAAACGTTATAATAATGTATTTTGAAGAAAAATTTGGAAATGCCAAAACATATGCTTGATCCGTTTCCTGGACATAAAGATACACGACGTTATTTGCTGCACGAGGTCGTGATTTAGGAAACAGGTTGTTGCACAAAATCGTTTCAGTGGACCTCTATAATTGGTCTGTAAAAGACTTATTTATCAAGCATGCAGGTAGTCTCTGGTCACTCACAGATTTTGGAGTTATATATGACTGGAAATCGTCCAATGCAAAGAATTCTCAATGAAAGACGAATTTAAGAGCATGAGAAAGTCACATAGATGTTTTGTACCAGTAATTTTGTGTCTGGCTGATTTCTCAGCACTCCTCAACAATTGCAAATGGCTTGTCGTATTGCCTTAAAAATATATTGTCAACGGTTTTTCTTCATTATTGTTTCCAGAACATTTTGAACAACAGTTTCTATCTAATGTAGGACGTTTTCTTTTTGGAGAAACCCATTAAGAAAAGATCTGCCTACTAAAGCACTCCAAGAGCCAAAGAAAACGCTTGTCTTCTTCACAAGAGGCCATTTCCTTATTCGGACATGATCAAATGTAGTGGTGACTTTTTTCTGTCTATATTTTGTAACAGAAGAGTTTATACAGGGTAGAGAATTTCTATTGCAATAACTTCGCAGTTTGGGCTGTTCATTGGCTCAATTATAATGACTTTGTATAGAAGAATATTGCCGGTTGGCGTTCATACTAAAAAGATATCCTCTGTTTAATGAATTTTCCTAACATGCCTCAATATTTCTTAATTTAAAAATCATGGTCGAAAAATGTAGATGTTGTGATTCTAGTGAAAGTATTGGTCATTGCCTTGAAGTTTTTATTAACAATGTTCATTCTTTGTTTGACCAGTTTTGTTTGAGGGAAAAGGTAGTTCCAAGCTGTCGGTGCTCTTGTCATGAATTGTGTCGTCGTGTTATTAAAACCCCTGACAAACCTTGATTCAACGCAGAATGTAAGCGTTTATACGAAATTTATAAGTCTGCATTGTTTGAATCTAACAAATGTAAATCTGTATGTAATAGAGAACATTTGACTGTATCCAAAAAGCGCTATACATTGTAAGAATCTAAAACGAAGCGTCCGTAACTTCAAAAGGAAGATAATGTGTAAATACGAGTGACTTGATGATTTTTGAATTATTTTAAAGGCTTGGCAGATACTCCAGCTGGTACATCATTTTGCGCTGAGGAGTTTGTAGATAATTATGAATGTCTTTATCACGAACTGGACGATGAGTTCAGTACCCAGGAGTTGTTTACAGCTATAACAAGTCCATCTAAGGGAAAGTCAGCTGATATAGACATCTTGTTAAACGGCAATTTCATTGAGTATAGCGAACTTTTTGTTTCTGTATTGTTTAAACTATTTAACGCTATTTTGCGTGTTGCATAAAATTCCCCAAGTGTTGGGCTCAAAGTGTTGTGGTACCTGTACATAAAAAGGGAGACAAAGACAATGTTAACAATTATAGAGGTATTACCATCATCGGTCATTTAGCAAAGCTTTTTGCGTCCCTCCTCAACAGACGTTTATTGTCACGGAGCGAAAAAGAAAAAAAAAAGTCATTACTGACGCTCAATTTGGTTTCTGACCCGGAAGTGGTACACAGGATGCAATTTTTGTTATAAATACCTTAATTACTTAAGTTTTACAAAGTAGTTATAAACGACTGTATTGTGTTTTTTGTTGATTATGGCTCAAACTATAGAAGTCGGGTATTAGAGGTCGACTGCTAAATGTAATTAGATCTATATATGATAATGTGAAGTCTTGTGTAAACATCAAAGGGAATCTTTATATCCGATTTTATTTTCATTGGTTATCAATTATATGGAGTCCGAACTTATCAATTCAATTTGTCAGAGTTACCAATAACAGTTGCTAAAACAATTTTTTTTATTTTGTGTGCGAACGACACGGTCTTGTTTCCTGAAGACGTAGTCGATCTACAGAATATGCTTGATCACTTGTTTTTGTACGCTGAAGGTTGGAATTTATATATAAAAGTAGGTAAAACTAAAGTTATAATATTTAGGGGGGAAAACGTGTTTTTCCTAACGAGCAATGGACATATAATGGTAGGCCTATTGATATAGTGGACAACTTTTGCTATCTTGGTCTAGTGGTCTACTTTAATTGCCTTTTTACCTTAGCATTAGATAACATTGTGGCTAAAGGCAGAAAGACATTTTTATTGAATAGAAAATTAAGAAATTTTATGTTAAATTGTTGTCATTATTCGACCCTTATATTACTTCTTCGCTATGATTGTAAAATCTGGGGATCCAGTCCGGCAACCCTAATTGAAAAGGTACGTTTGCATTTTTTGAAGGAAGTTCTTGGAGTTAAAAAGTCTGTAAATAATTCTATGGTTTACTTCGAATTACAAATTAAACGTAAAATATCGATTAGAAAGTACTGGTTAAAGAATAAACCTAATTGTAAAGCTAATTTTGTTTACCAAGTGAAACAGGAATTATGCAGAACAGGCTTTTATGATGTTTGGTTAAATCCGTTCATATTTAGTGAAAAACAGGTTGTGTTATTATACACCCAACGTGTGAAAGATTATCATATTCATGAAGTGAGAAACATTCTAGAGATACATTGTTGATCATTACGATATACAGTTTTACCAAATCTCTCACTTATAAGTATCAAAATATCCTCAGTAAGTATCGGTTACAGTCCCACACATTAAGTATAGGGCAGATATAACGATATCTCCCGGAGCCCAAAGGTATTGTCCTCTTTGTAATAGTAAGGACATCGAGGATGAAACTCATTTCATGTTATGATGCCCAGTTTATTTAGAGCTCAGAATCAAATATATTAAACCCTATTACTTCCGTCGTCTGTCTGTCTTCAAATTAATACAACTATTGTCCTGCAAAAATGTGAAGAGCTTGAGAAATCTTAATGAATATTTGATTCAAGTTACTTCTAAAAGAAATCCTCTTCTTAACATTTAATCAAATGGTATATTCTCTAGTTTATGGTTACTGACAATCACTGTAAATTTTCATTGCTTCATGTATGTTGATGATGTTATATTAAATGATGTACTTTAATAAAGAGGGTATCAGTCGCTTTGTTCAAGTTCATGAGGTTATTGGTTTTGAGAAGGATCCATTTCAGGAAGATTCACTGTAATAGTTACAAATCTGGAAATTTAACTTTCAATTTCAGTTCAATCAATAGACAAACAAATAACATTCCTACTGTATTTACCTTTTATTTCAGGTTCTTCATTGTACAATTTTATCGTTGAATATTTTACTCCAATCTCTGTTACCTGACCCCTATATAAATATATGTTTACTGACCTTTTGACCCTTATTACAAAATAACCTTTGACCTAAGTACAAATAAGTATATAAATGACATAAATACTGCAATTACTTGTTCCTTTGTTAAATGGTCAAGAAGAAATAAGAGGCTTTGTGAGCAGGATACTATAAAATGATATATATTTGTGGGGCTCATATTGCATGGTTTTTCTAGGATAATATATTTCCATTGACATCTGATGCTGTGGACCAATAGTAATACTCACGAAATCTGCTAAAGTAAAACTACGTATTCTTACTCTTCATCATTTTGTGGACATATTAATTCAGAGTCCCATGAAATCAATAAAAATGAAAACCCCACAAAATTTATCACTTTACAGTAGCAGGTTATGTTACTTCCTCAGTCAGAATTTTATCATAAATTAAAAACGATTGCAATTTTTTTTTTTTGACAGAACATAATTATCTTTATAAATACTGACCAAAAATTTCATTTCCTGAAATTACTATAAACTCAAGTGAATAAAAAGAAAAACTCAATCTCAATCAAATGGATGCAATTATCACATATAAGATACACTGTATCACCAAATTATAAAAGCAAAACTGAAAGATACAGAAAAACAAAAGTAAAAGTACTTTGAACATCTGATACATATATCATAACGAAAATATATACAGTTCTACGTTTATATTTTAACTGAAACATTTAATATATAACCCTTATCCTATAGGTACCAGTCACATGAAGGCCAAGTATTAAATTTGACCAATCGTTTGGCACCTGCAACCAAAATTATATTTCAATGTATTAAGATTGTGGTTGAATTTTGATCTTATGTGTCACATCTTCAGACTGGTTATGTAATTCATACATAAAGTTTTGTATTTTAACTTATTGATATTACATTTCAAAATACATCTGAAATTTTAAAATTATTAATTTTCAGACTTTTGATTCTTCAAACATCATTCTGTTAATTAAGTGCATAAAAGTAGTTTCAAAACTTATCTAAATCAAATTATATTTACTGAGGAAATTAGTAAAAAAAATATTGGAATGTGTTAAAGTAATCAAGGCAAAATATATTTACTGGGGATATATGAAAATATAATCGGAATGTATTACAAATATATTTACAAATACAATGTATATTCATCTTTCATACAGCTTAATATCAAATATATATAATTATTATTGAAATCATGATATGGTGATGAAATAAACCATCAAACTGACATTATATACAGGTAATAAATGTAAGTACCTGTGCATGGATATTCTTTGACCAGAGCTGTAGATGTGGAGTTATATATAGGAGATATGTAGGTATATTATCTTACATTACAGAAAGTTTGTATGTGTTTTGACGACCACACTTTGTTGTCTTTATCACATGTATCTCAGAGAAGCAAAATATTATGTACATTTACGTGTGAAATGTAATGTGATGTGTAAATCTTTCTGGAAATCTAAACAAGTGTAACCTTCCAGTGCACTGTTAAATGTCTTCTATTCCTGATTCAGGGTCAGATAGCCCTTTGGTTGTCAATTAGTCAAACTACAGGGATTTTTCTATTTTAATATCACAACAATGAGTGTGATAGAGGGCAACCGTGTTCAATTTAACTGAGAATCTTAGGTATTCATTTTGCAAAGAGATGAGGAAAATAATTTGCAGAAAAAACACTAGATATAAAATGACGTGGTCACAGCTGTGCATCACAATATACCTGGACATTTTAAGCTATGCTGAGGTCGAAAAAAAACTCCAAAATTACTGTGGAATAAATCACATTTAAGAATTTTCATTGAATTTCTCATTGGTTATGTAGTTTTTGGTCAGTCTCAAACACTAGTACATTTGTATTTAACCTGTGTTTATCAGGATATAATTTAACAAAAATGATAAAAAGAACTTTTTAAAATTCAGAAACGTTATAGGCAATATGATGATAGGTTCCTTATAATAATATTCCTACACGTTGTGCTGAACTGTGGTTTCTTAATGTGACATCACCAAGGCATACATCATAGTGTATTTATGTACACGATACAGACGAATAAGTACAATATGTACAATTCATACGTATATTGACAAAATTATTAACCAGCTACCTTAGAAGTTAATATATAACACAAGATACATAACAATTTAAAAAGTATGAGGACAAATGTCTCCTGAATATTGACAACCAATTTAAAAATTCCTTTACTGACTTCCATTGTATATTTGTATTTAGGGAAAACCAGACATCATGGACCCTGCATTGTCGAAATCCCACAAGACTCTGCTCTGTCATTTGAGTCAAACAACAAAGCAGAGTCTTGTAGATTTGTGACGATGTGGAACCTGTTATTTTACCAGATACTACGAGAACCTGGATCATACAGAAGGAGAGAGTAGAGCGTCAACAAAACCAGAGTAGAGCGTCAACAAAACCAGAGACAAAATAAGTAAATTAAAAATCTCTTAGGAAATCACACAAAGCCCTCTTTTTCCCATGCCAAGTTAATCAACTTTAAAGAGCTATTTTCATTTATCAGATTGATTGGTTGGATCATGGACTAGGGTAATGTTTACATAATATATGATGTGATTGTGTTTATAAACAAGCAGGCCCCTGAGAAAAGCACACATGGTCTCATGGTCTCCTGAGGTTGCTGTTCCTTAACATGTTGTTGATAAAATCATGTTCAACTATGTACATGCCATTTATAATTTTGTTTAATCATCATGATCTTGCATAAAAAATAGTATAATTATGTGTGATATTGTGCTAAAAAACTAAGGGGAGGTAATTCAGTTTGTGAGTGACAAAAAAGAATTTAGGAAATTTGAAATTTATAACTGATGAATGATAGGATGGAAACACAAGAATAGTTTTCAAAAGCTGCACACTTATCAGATCACTACAAGTACAATATACATTTTGAATGAAATTAAAAAAATTATTAAGAACATATTAATTTATTATATTTGTGTTATATTCATACACACTACCAATAGCACCCAATTTAATTAGTCTTTAACAAATTCAGAACTTAGTTAACAGTATCACAGTTATGTACAAGCCTAATGTGATGGGTCTATGTGTACAAATCAGTTTCCTTTGGTATACAGTCCGTCCAATGCAATTAAGAATGAGTTAAAATTTATACCTGTAATTATATCATTGCTGTATACATATTTTATTTATATATCTTCCTCTCAGATCAAACGTCAGCCTATTACAACTGACTCTGAGAACAAAGGAAAAGCATTTCTAAACAGCAGCCCATAGGTAGGAATAGTCTTATTACCTGAGGCATGGATTTTTGTCACAAAAATAGGGCAAATCCAACCTTAATAATGATGGGGTCACCTGCCTGACCATGTGGTTTTCCCTTGGTACTCCAGTCTGCTCCCACAGTAAGACCCCTAGTGCACTTCCATTTGGCCCAATAAGAGTGATTAATATAAGTTGGAAAAACTTGTTTTGCAGTTGTTGTAAAATAGATAAATAGTCTAATTTTTACATGAATGACAGGTCTGTGACATTTAAATACTAAGTTCAATTGTGCTACAATATGAAGTACAATGTTTTATAAAAAGGTCTGATAATGACTGATTTCTTGATCAGTTTTATCTATTATATATTGGGTATTCAAAAGACCCATAAGAGCACTTAATGGAAAATTTGTCACACTGCGATAATTGATGTGAACTAGAAACTCCAAGAAGTCTAATGAAATCATTTCAGCAGGACTTTTTAAGGGCTGTTTGAGGCCAATAATGGGCCCAATTTTCGACTGAAATAATCTAATATTTACGCAAAATTCCAAAAATTTGCAATTTGACTTCTGAAAAATTTCTTCACAATTCACCAATTTTATACCCAAAGTGAGGTCAAAATGCTACATTCCAAATCCGTGGAAAATAAAACCCTGAATATTCTTTATGTAAACTCCTTGTTTAAATTTTTAGCATTAAGGAATTTCACTTCTGAAATTGTTAAATATTGTAGGTCAACTGAAAAGCAGGACAAATTTTCAGCATTAAGTTTGTTTAAATCAATAAAAAAAAAAGAAAAAAAAAAAAAAAAAAAAAAAAAAAAAAAAAAAAATTAAGAAAAAAAACAAAATCTGCATATTTGATGGGATATTTCAGAAAAGGAACTCTTGACTGTTAGATAAACATTCTGCTATGTATAACCTGGTACAGAATGGGTTATATTCTCTGTTATGTATAACCTGGTACAGAATGGGTTATATTTTCTGTGTACTACAAAAACAACATCTGGATACTAGATAACACAGAATAGCTCTACCAGTTAAATTTCCTAGGAAACAAAATTTAAAGTTTCTTCAGCACATCAAATTCAACACCAATAAAGTGACATGCAAACAGAATTTACAAAACCTGAAAACAAAGAGCATGCCCATTTTATGGTTTACAGAATTAATATAATCTAAAACAACATGTATTATGGCACATATTTCGTTGTTGGCTCTGTATCTACTGAACTCACTTAAAAAATCTCACACATCAACACACTCAGAACAAGACTGACACACTCAGAACAGACTAACACACTCAGAACAGACTAGCATAACCAGAACAGACTAACACTCAGAGCAAGAATTACACACTCAGAACAAGAATTACACACTCAGAACAGACCATCACACTCAGAATAGACTTAATACATTCAGAACAGAATAACACCTTCATAAAGACTCACACACTTAGAACAGATTAATGCAGTCAGAACAGACTAACACACTCATAAAGACTCCCACACGCAGAACAGACTAACACACTCATACAGACTCCCACACTCAGAACAGACTAACACCGTCATACATTCACACACTCAGAATAGACTAACACCGTCATACACTCACACACTCAGAATAGACTAACACCGTCATACACTCACACACTCAGAACAGACTAACTACCAGAATAGGGTATCAATCTTAGAACATGACTTAATGTATTTATTGTGCAAAAACCCAAGGAAGCCAACTGAGGTTAGACTTATTACAGGATAACAATTAGCATTTGTTTGTAATTTTAAACAACAGTAACAGCTGAGGGTGGGCTTATTACTAGCATGGGCTACTGACATATAAATATTGTATATTGCCACTCATCATTATCACTTACTGAAATATATTGATAATATTTTCCCAAATACAGTTTAATTAACACTGAATTTCATAATAACTATACATCTTTTTTATAAAGACTGATATTGATCCTTTCAATTACCCCAATTGCGTATTTTTTCCTTCTGGAAACACAATCCAAAGTATTCACACTAGAACAGTGTACTAGATGGCACTCTCTCCCATGTGTCCATCCTGGGTGTCGATACTCTGACTGATGGTTGGCATATTAGAGGGAGGAAGGTACCCTGTGCGGTGCCGGTGGTCAGTGGGGCCCCTCGCATGGTTACCCAGCATACGAGCTGCTGCGGCTTTGTTATGCTCAACCGACTGTTCCACAATGCTATAATTGTCATTGTTCGTGAAGGCAGGGTTGTCATAGTTATACCTATCATTAGACAACAACTTGTTCCTGTCAGAGTTACCACTGGCCTGCCTGTTGTCAGGGTAACTTCTGTTCTGTCCATAAGCAGGGTACTGTCTATTGTCTGGGAAACCACTGTCCTGTCTGTTGTCAGGGTTACCTCTGTTCTGTCCATACGTAGGGTATTGTCTGCTATCAGGATAACCACTATTTTGTACACTGTTAGGATAACCTCCACGCTGTCCATTATCAGTGTATCCCCTAATTTGACCATTAGCAGTATAATCTCTGCCTTGTCTGTAATCATTATTACCTTTGCCCTGTAAAAGTCGACCATATTTCCTATCTTCAAATCCTCCAGCATCATTTTCACCTTCATAGCCACTGTCGGCGGCTGATGAACCAGAACGGCCACTTCCCTGGTAATGATGATTAGCGACATTACGGGGCAATCTCGCGTCCTCATAGACATGATTTGTACGTTCATTAGTAAGGTTTGTATACTGACTGCTGTCAGTTTGGTGTTGTTGATGTGCTGCAGCATTGGAATTCCACTGAGGTTCCTCTTTTTCATCAAGAGGTGCATGTAATTCTACAGACACTTCATAGTTGGAGGCGGCTGCAGTGCCACGATTTGAACGTCCCCGTACACGGCCTCTTTGAGGGGCAGCTGGTTGGTTATTTGACACTGATGTACCTTGGCTACCTTCAAGTTGAAATGCATATTCCTCCTCCTCCTCCATTTCTTCCTCCTCCTCCTCTGCTTGTTCAAATGTCCATCCTGGCAATATCTCCCTCAATATTCCTGCAACCGATAAAAAACAATTTGCTGTACTATAAATGCATCTGAACACAACACAAAAATATTATTTTATCACAGATGTAACACAATAGACCTATTCCATAATGATATTGCACACTTATTGATATACTCAATTAACAATATTAACAATTGATATTTCTGCCTGTACATATATGTAATATCTGAAAAAGTATTTTGATACTGAGAATGGGGGAGAGAGGTCTGTTGTGGTATTCTGACAATTTATTGATACTGAGAATGGGGGGGAGAGAGGTCTGTTATGGTATTCTGACAATTTATTGTCCAGAGTAATGACAGTCTGACCACTGGTTTGTGAAGACAAACATACGGGTCAGCAAATACTAAAAGATACAAGGTCTCGGAATGTAGTACTAGTTATTTTGGCCCGTAAGAGCAGTGGTGATTTGATCTGTCACAAGTCATGTAAACTGCCCAAATATGGTCATGTTCTTGCTATAACAATGGACATAGGACTGATATACATTATTAAAATTATAAATAACAGGCTTGGAGAGTTGCAATAGGACTGATATACGTCATTAAAATTATAAATAACAGGCTTGGAGAGTTACAATGTAGTCCTGGGAAGAGCAAATGACCAGGCAACATCCAAGAACACTCTCCCCTCATTGCTAACAATCAGCCTCTGGAACCTCAAAGTATCAATGTAGATATGAATTTTCAAACTTTTCATTTTGAACTCTGTGAGAGAGCGGCATGGTCAGACTGTTATTGTTGGTGGTGGGACTCGGTGAAGTTGTGACATCCCAGGGAAGTCTTGCTTGGTGTATAGAATTAGAATCTAAAACCTGGGTTGGACTTTTTATTTAGAGTATGTGTGAAGTGTTATAGACTTATTACATAAATAACTGTTATGACACTCGTATAATATGACTTAGCAGAGATGTGATTGGCTGAAGGTGTCTGTGGATTCCTTTCTAGCATTATAAGAAATGCTTCATGGTCTCATTTGGATTGTGACATCAACAAAGAAGGAGATATTACACTGACAGCAAATATTGCCAATCTAGATTCTGTATCAATCTAATAAAACGCTGTTGTCACTAATAATATTTTATTAACAAAATCTTTCATATCTTTCATTTGAGATTCAGTAAACTTCTGATTTTGTCTGGCGAGAGGCCCTAAAATGAGTTTGGCAACCATCATAGTATGGCCTAGCTTTTATCAGTCCCCTACAAGACAGATCATCTCCATTCTTATTTCTTCTTTCCTCTTATTTGACGTTTTGTGTTTTCTGATTGACCATGGGAATTCAACATACCAAATAAACCTTGATCCCTAGTTGTGCTGGTTTGATTTTAGGATCGATCAGTCATACTAGATTTTGACAACAAAACTTTGTTACTGCTATTTCACATGAAATTCTGGATGGATCTTTCATAAATTCCATAAAAAGGTTTTCCTTGGTCTCTAGTTATGCCCTATAGTTTTGAGACTAATTCAAGGAACAAAATGGATGACAGGTGGCCATCCTGGATTTTGACAAAGGAAAGTATGTTATTGTTATTTAATGAAAAGACTACTGGATGGATATTGTTTCCAAATTCCATGTGTAGGTTTCCCTTTGTCCCTAGTTGTGTTCCTTTGATTATGCAACTAGGGACAAAAACAAAATGGATGACTGGCCAGCCAACATGGATTTTGATAATGAAAATTTATTATTGCTATATCCATGAAAATGTTGGATGGAACTTTGTCTAATTTTGTCTGAAGTTTCCCTTCGGTCCCTAGTTATGTTATTTTTATTTTGAAATCAAATGAACGAAATGGTTGACAAGAAGCCATCTTGGATTTTTACTAATGATTGTTATCATTATTTACAAGAAATACTGGATGGACCTTTCTCAGATTTTATATGTAGGTTCTCTTTGGTCCTTTATTGAGCTGCTGATTGTAAGACTGATCTGGAAAACAAAATGGCCAACAGGTGGCCATCTTGGATTTGGCATTCAGAGATTATTATAGAAAAGAAGGGGAGAAAAATCCAACTTTGAAAGAACAAATGTAGACCTAACAATGGTGGACACAAAGACTATTCTAGGATCTCTTGTTTAGAAAAGAAAGATATGCTCTTTTTACATAATTTCAAAAGGCTTTTCTCCACCACAGAAATGTTGGAGAACTTAACATGACAAAAATATCATATAAGCAATAACAAATAAATTTATCATCAAACACAAATCTGAAAATATTGAGATAAGCAAGCTTTTATTTATTTATTTATTTCAAGATATGTATTTAAAAAAAATATGATTACAAACTCCTGGTGAATTGGAAAATAGAATTACAAGTATAAATCATATAACAATAAGAGATAAAACCTGCATAAGGAAAATTGCACCTCAAAACCAAGGACTACCGAAAAATACCTACACAAATCATGCTGGGTTTTTTGCATAACTTGCTAAAAGTGATCCTTATCTACTTAAAGAAAATCGCCTCTAAAGCAACTTTTTTGAAAAGGATACTTGCCTAAAGTTAACACTGTGACTTACCATCAGGAATGACCTGTATAAGTGGCGACTGGCGCTCAAATGCCGCCTCTTTAAGTGTCCGCACCATTATGTCACTGTCAGTGATATCATCAAAGTCAAACTGCATGTGCTGTGCCTACAGTTGAACAGGTACATTACTTAGGTATACAAGACTGGTGTACCAGTTTTATGAAAGAATGTAATCCCCATTTCACATGACTGCCTTGTTATCAGAGAAATAAGTATGAAGCTGTCTAGCTATTGTGATGTCAAGTCTAGAGAATTATATCACACACTTATAGAACACATAATAACACCAAAATGCAGATCATATTCATGTATAGCCAACAAGAAATCATAATGACATCAAAAAAAGGTCTGAAATATTTGTCAAAATATTTCATATGTGATCTTTCATTTCCATATCATACACAAAATCTAACCATCAACAAAATATTCACCACACAAAATTCAGACATGTTTCAGAATTACTCAAATGAAATCTCTTGTAACATACTATTTTCTTCTTTTTAAAATGTTATGCTTTAGAATTTGGTAAAGTGAAATCTGTTTTAGAAAATAGTTACAATACTATTAATGTCACAATGTGCTTTCAGTTTCAGTGGTTTCTAATGGTGTCATAGACAAGGAACGCAGTTTATAAACAAATAAATGTTTTAATTATCACAGTAAGCTGATCAGACGCCAAAATAGTAAAAGCAGGTAAGCCAAACGTGATAAAATGATTTAGTTGCACATGAAAACATTGATTGTACAGAACTAGAGTCCATTTGATCTGAGGTCATGACCTTGTTATAACCTTGACCTTATAAACCATATGCATGCACTGACCTTGACCTCCCATTTCATGCCTTGATGGAAGGAGTCGCCACTGCCTCTTATGATGAGGTCACCATGGTGACAGTCTATATACTGGAAACTGCTGGGGGCCTTGTTAGCCATGGACGAGTAATAAAGACGCTTCACAACATTACTCAACATAAACTGTAAACAATTAAATCAATAAATGTATCAGTTTTTAATTCAAAGGTTTAAAAGAAAAGCACTTTGTTAAAATATATTATGTATTATTGCCTCATCAAAAGTCAGGGTGATTTTCAGGTAGGCTGTCTGTCAAGTCACTTAACTGGTTAACTTGTCCAACAATCTACAGATGTACAGGAGATGTTTTTACAGGCCATAAACAGCAATTAGGGTACAGTGCCTTGCCAAAGGGCACAACCAACACAGCTTTCTGAGAAAAACAGGGGTAGGACAATTGGAACCACATACTGGTTCAGATCTTCACCTGTTTCTCCCGGATCACCTAATTTTTCTCCCTAATTCACATCCTATTTTTCCCCTGATTCACATCCTATTTTTCCCTGATTCACATCCTATTTTCCCCCTGATTCACATCCTATTTTTCCCTGATTCACATCCTATTTTCCCTGATTCACATCCTATTTTCCCTGATTCACATCCTATTATTCCCCTGATTCATCTCCTATTTTCCCCTGATTCACCTCCTATTTTCCCCCTGGTTCACATCCTATTTTTCCCTCTGATTCACATCCTATTATTCCCCTGATTCACCTCCTATTTTCCCCTGATTCACCTCCTATTTTCCCCCTGGTTCACATCCTGTTTTTCCCTCTGATTCACCTCCTATTTCCCCTGATTCACCTCCTGGTTTTCCCTCTGATTTACCTCCTGTTTTCCCCTGATTCACCTCCTGTTTTCCCCTGATTCACCTCGTTTTTCCCCTGATTCACATCCTATTTTTCCCTGATTCACCTCCTATTTTTCCCCTGATCTACCCACTGTTTCCCCCTGATTCACCACCTTCTATTTTTACCCCCTGATCCACCTTCTGTTTTCCCTGCTTTGATATACACACACCTCCAGGATGAATGGCTCTCCTCGTTTCATTATTGTCTTTGCCGTGTCGATGCCCATCATGATGCGTCCCATGATCTTAGAATGATTCTGATTCAGCATCATGACCCATTTTTCTGTAAATAAACATTACACCAGTATAAACAACTCCTTAAACCTACTGTATTTCTGAATCATGAATCTTGATTTTGTCTTGTGACACAAGCAGCCTGTGTCATCATCATCATTTTGATTATTTTACTCTATTTATATAAATATGATTTTATTGGCAAAGTCTACCTTTACGAACACGGAAGAAGCAATTCAGTTTCTGTATTCCACTTCCTGCTTCTATGACTGGCTGAATCACCAGGGGGCGCTTCAGAAGTTCTGACCGAAAAGTGTCCAGTTCATCTAAAGTCGCCATGCGATATATTCTAAAAGAAAAATTATAACGTTGCATTTGTAACAAATGTAAATATTGAGCAAAAGCTAAATATAAAGATAATGTAATGTTGATGATAGTAACAATACATATGTTTAAAAAAAATCAGAATAAAACAATCATCAACATTTCCTCTTAAATTTCATCCATAGTTAAGAGTCTCCAAAAATTAACATTATAATAACCATCATACATGAAAATATGAATAACCACTCTGGCATTGTGAAGTGACAAGACAAGAGGCACAATGGGCCTGTATCATTCATGGTATTAAATGTTCATCAAAAATACATTAATGTTCATAACAAATATATTAACATGTGCAACTTTGGCATGCAAATTTTGCACATCCAATCAATCTTAACCAATTTCCACAACCAAATTTGTCTTCTTACATCTATGCATCTCTAAACAGTGGCACTTATGACCTGGATGAAAGGTAAATGTCATTTCTTTTATCTTTTTTTTTCTCGAAATTTGTTAGGCTTTGACCTTTAGAAACATCTTTCCACCAGACATTCTTCTTCTCAGACTTTTGGTTTACCAGAAGAAGTCTTTTATAGATTTGACATACCTGGGTATGTGACCTTGAACATGGTTCATCTTTTTGAAAACTATGTCAGGCTTCATTACAGAGAACCTACCTGCCAAATATCATGCTTCTAGATCTTTTGGTTAATCAGAAGAAACTGTTTAAATTTTTTTCTTTCAAATTCTACCCCTGTGACCTTGAATTCAGGTCAAGGTCAATTGTTTTAATAAATGTTGTCAGGCTTCATTGAGAGCCAATATTATGTTCATAAATAGGCCTTTGGTTAAACAAAAGAAGTGTTTTAAGGTTATAACAAATATGGCAACTATAACCTTGATTATTGGTCAAATTCACCTCTTCTTGCAGTATTTCTTAGACTTTCCCCTGGGAACCTACCAGTTTATTACCATGCAACTGTGCTTTTAGTTAATCAGAAGAAATTGTTTTAAGGTTTCAGATTTAATACTTGTGACCTTGAATGTAGGTCAAGGTCATTTCCAGAGACCTACCAACCAAATATCATGATTTTCAGACTTTAGGTTTACACAAAGAAGTCTTTTACGGATTTTGACAGGCTAGATCCTTGTAACCTTGAATATGGCTCAAGGTCATTTCTTTTGCAAACTTTTTCAGGCTTCGTTCCAGAAATTTAACAAATTATATCACTGTGACCTTGCATAAGGGTCATGGTCATGTCTGTTTACAAACTTTGTCAGATTTCATCCCAGAGACATATCAGCAATATATCATGGTTCACAGACTTTGGTCAATCTGAAGAAGTTGTTTTAAGATTTTAACAAATTTGATCTCTGTAATTTTGAATATGGATTAAAATCAATCTTTTCACAGATTTTTCATTCTTTATCCCAGCAACCTATCAGTCAAATATCACGATATTTTGCCTATTGCTTATTGAGAAGGAGTCTTTCAAATAGAAAAGTGGGTGCCAGATGGACAGACAGATGGACGGACTCATGCCAGGCAAAAGCTCACTTGGCCCTTTGTGGCAGGTGAACTAAAAATTACATATCTTAGCTACCTACAAACTGGAATAATTATAAATTAATATTGCTTACAGGGAATCACAATTATTCCCTCGAAAATAAATTATTTACTGTTTATGATGGACGAAATCAACATTTTACAGTTTATGATGGACGAAATCAACATTTACTGTTTATGATGGACGAAATCAACATTTACTGTTTATGATGGACGAAATCAACATTTACTGTTTATGATGGACGAAATCAACATTTACAGTTTATGATGGACGAAATCAACATTTACTGGTTATGATGGACGAAATCAACATTTACTGTTTATGATGGATGAAATCAACATTTACAGTTTATGATGGACGAAATCAACATTTACTGGTTATGATGGACGAAATCAACATTTACTGTTTATGATGGATGAAATCAACATTTACTGTTTATGATGGATAAAATCAACATTTACTGTTTATGATGGATGAAATCAACATTTACTGTGGTAGCAGTACAGTTTCTCGGTGTGGCCATGGGTGATTTTTTTGCTCATTAGATTACCCCATTATAAAGGTTTTAATTAAAAATGAAAAAAAAAAATCCTTGCTAAAATTGGTCCTGTCATGTTTAAGTGGACAATGTGGGGTTTCATTTATTTCAAGATAATATTTTAGCTTTGTGTTGGAGATTACTATTTGGGCAGTCTGGAATCTGTGTCTACGCACCAAAAACTAGCTTTACAGGAAGTGAAATTTTCATAGGGTTTACATGTGGTCATGTTACGAAGATTTTCCGAGTTGGAATTTGCAGAAATGTAAGTACTTTGTTACCATGACAGTGTTGTTGATTGTAAGATAGGTGTTTAGAATTAAATTTCTTCTAGAAAGTTGTAGTGTTAGGTTGGAATTAGCAGTATTTTTGCATTTTTAGCATTTTTTCAGTAGGTAACCATGACAATCAAATGTCAGAAATCAGAGGAATTTTTTTTTACACAAATTTCATCTCTCTACTGTTAATGTAATTGTTATGTAGTTTATAAATATATATAAATGTAATGATGTATTTTTCATAACCAATCTGCTATACCTGTATATCTCAAACATGACAAATAATTTCAGGCAAAATGCAAATTAACTGTTTCCTGCTACCTGTTTATGATGGATGAAATCAACATTTACTGTTTATGATGGACGAAATCAACATTTACTGTTTATGATGGACGAAATCAACATTTACTGTTTATGATGGATAAAATCAACATTTACTGTTTATGATGGACGAAATTTATGATGGACGAAATCAACATTTACTGTTTATGTAGAATTACATTTATACTAACCAAAAGAATATTTACCTTTTACGGGGAATGACATTGACCATGGCGGCAGCAGACTCTACACACTTGCCATCCTTTCCTGGTTTCACAAGGCCATACATGACATAACCATGAGACACGACATCTTCCTCCTTGGATATCACCAAGGCTGGGGGAGATTGTCTCAACATAATTACCTGTTAGAAACAATGATAGATTATAACGCACTTGAAAATTTGGGAGCCGGGACGGATCATCCTACTGACCTAACTTCTGGAGACGGTTCCAGGATAGGTGTTGAAACCCTCAATGATGGATGGATCTCAGGGTTGATAACGACAACAGTTGAACAGTTACCTTTAACAGCTACATTCAGGTATACTTTTACATGTCAGTTTTTATATTTACCTGAATTGTCGTCGCTAGGCTAAGGGAATGATGGGGGTGGGGGAATTTAACTCTCAGAATATTACATCACATCAATAATACTAATACATAATCATTCAACTCCTTGTGGATGAGATAAGAGGATTTCAACTCCTGGAAAAAGATTATTAGAGTACAAACACTTGGTAAGCCTCTTGTTCCTCTATCAGCTGAGATTCCCTATAATTATCTAGGCCTCATGTTCCTCTATCAGCTAAGATTCCCTATAATTATCTAAGCCTCATGTTCCTCTATCAGCTGAGATTCCCTATAATTATCTAAGCCTCATGTTCCTCTATCAGCTAAGATTCCCTATAATTATCTAAGCCTCATGTTCCTCTATCAGCTAAGATTCCCTATAATTATCTAAGCCTCATGTTCCTCTATCAGCTAAGATTCCCTATAATTATCTAGGCCTCATGTTCCTCTATCAGCCGAGATTCCCTATAATTATCTAAGCCTCATGTTCCTCTATCAGCTAAGATTCCCTATAATTATCTAAGCCTCATGTTCCTCTATCAGCCGAGATTCCCTATAATTATCTAGGCCTCATGTTCCTCTATCAGCTAAGATTCCCTATAATTATCTAGGCCTCATGTTCCTCTATCAGCTAAGATTCCCTATAATTATCTAAGCCTCATGTTCCTCTATCAGCTAAGATTCCCTATAATTATCTAAGCCTCATGTTCCTCTATCAGCTGAGATTCCCTATAATTATCTAAGCCTCATGTTCCTCTATCAGCTAAGATTCCCTATAATTATCTAAGCCTCATGCTCCTCTATCAGCTGAGATTCCCTATAATTATCTAAGCCTCATGTTCCTCTATCAGCTAAGATTCCCTATAATTATCTAAGCCTCATGTTCCTCTATCAGCTAAGATTCCCTATAATTATCTAGGCCTCATGTTCCTCTATCAGCTAAGATTCCCTATAATTATCTAAGCCTCATGTTCCTCTATCAGCTAAGATTCCCTATAATTATCTAGGCCTCATGTTCCTCTATCAGCTAAGATTCCCTATAATTATCTAGGCCTCATGTTCCTCTATCAGCTAAGATTCCCTATAATTATCTAAGCCTCATGTTCCTCTATCAGCTAAGATTCCCTATAATTATCTAGGCCTCATGTTCCTCTATCAGCTAAGATTCCCTATAATTATCTAAGCCTCATGTTCCTCTATCAGCTAAGATTCCCTATAATTATCTAGGCCTCATGTTCCTCTATCAGCTGAGATTCCCTATAATTATCTAGGCCTCATGTTCCTCTATCAGCTAAGATTCCCTATAATTATCTAAGCCTCATGTTCCTCTATCAGCCGAGATTCCCTATAATTATCTAAGCCTCATGTTCCTCTATCAGCTAAGATTCCCTATAATTATCTAGGCCTCATGTTCCTCTATCAGCTAAGATTCCCTATAATTATCTAAGCCTCATGTTCCTCTATCAGCTAAGATTCCCTATAATTATCTAGGCCTCATGTTCCTCTATCAGCTAAGATTCCCTATAATTATCTAAGCCTCATGTTCCTCTATCAGCTAAGATTCCCTATAATTATCTAGGCCTCATGTTCCTCTATCAGCTAAGATTCCCTATAATTATCTAGGCCTCATGTTCCTCTATCAGCTAAGATTCCCTATAATTATCTAAGCCTTATGTTCCTCTATCAGCTAAGATTCCCTATAATTATCTAGGCCTCATGTTCCTCTATCAGCTGAGATTCCCTATAATTATCTAGGCCTCATGTTCCTCTATCAGCTAAGATTCCCTATAATTATCTAAGCCTCATGTTCCTCTATCAGCCGAGATTCCCTATAATTATCTAAGCCTCATGTTCCTCTATCAGCTAAGATTCCCTATAATTATCTAGGCCTCATGTTCCTCTATCAGCTAAGATTCCCTATAATTATCTAAGCCTCATGTTCCTCTATCAGCTAAGATTCCCTATAATTATCTAGGCCTCATGTTCCTCTATCAGCTAAGATTCCCTATAATTATCTAGGCCTCATGTTCCTCTATCAGCTAAGATTCCCTATAATTATCTAAGCCTCATGTTCCTCTATCAGCTAAGATTCCCTATAATTATCTAGGCCTCATGTTCCTCTATCAGCTAAGATTCCCTATAATTATCTAGGCCTCATGTTCCTCTATCAGCTAAGATTCCCTATAATTATCTAAGCCTTATGTTCCTCTATCAGCTAAGATTCCCTATAATTATCTAGGCCTCATGTTCCTCTATCAGCTGAGATTCCCTATAATTATCTAGGCCTCATGTTCCTCTATCAGCTAAGATTCCCTATAATTATCTAAGCCTCATGTTCCTCTATCAGCTAAGATTCCCTATAATTATCTAAGCCTCATGTTCCTCTATCAGCTAAGATTCCCTATAATTATCTAAGCCTCATGTTCCTCTATCAGCTAAGATTCCCTATAATTATCTAAGCCTCATGTTCCTCTATCAGCTAAGATTCCCTATAATTATCTAGGCCTCATGTTCCTCTATCAGCTAAGATTCCCTATAATTATCTAGGCCTCATGTTCCTCTATCAGCCGAGATTCCCTATAATTATCTAAGCCTCATGTTCCTCTATCAGCTAAGATTCCCTATAATTATCTAAGCCTCATGTTCCTCTATCAGCTAAGATTCCCTATAATTATCTAAGCCTCATGTTCCTCTATCAGCTAAGATTCCCTATAATTATCTAAGCCTCATGTTCCTCTATCAGCTAAGATTCCCTATAATTATCTAAGCCTCATGTTCCTCTATCAGCTAAGATTCCCTATAATTATCTAAGCCTCATGTTCTTCTATCAGCCGAGATTCCCTATAATTATCTAAGCCTCATGTTCCTCTATCAGCTAAGATTCCCTATAATTATCTAGGCCTCATGTTCCTCTATCAGCTAAGATTCCCTATAATTATCTAAGCCTCATGTTCCTCTATCAGCTAAGATTCCCTATAATTATCTAAGCCTCATGTTCCTCTATCAGCTAAGATTCCCTATAATTATCTAGGCCTCATGTTCCTCTATCAGCTAAGATTCCCTATAATTATCTAAGCCTCATGTTCCTCTATCAGCTAAGATTCCCTATAATTATCTAAGCCTCATGTTCCTCTATCAGCTAAGATTCCCTATAATTATCTAAGCCTCATGTTCCTCTATCAGCTAAGATTCCCTATAATTATCTAAGCCTCATGTTCCTCTATCAGCTAAGATTCCCTATAATTATCTAGGCCTCATGTTCCTCTATCAGCTAAGATTCCCTATAATTATCTAGGCCTCATGTTCCTCTATCAGCTAAGATTCCCTATAATCATCACAAGGGGATAAAATATCTTCATTTACAAACAAATTGTAAAAAAGCCTCCAGCCGACACAGTAGCAAAAGAGATAATGATAATGAAATGTTTTTTTTTCTACTAAAAATGGTTATAGATATATTATATATATATATTGCTTGTCTTGTTGATATTTCTAGATTTCTAGTCCTTGAATCATCCTTAATGATGCAATTTTAATCCTTAAACATTTATACTGGTGGAAAAACAGAGATTTTCTTACTTTGTGCGAAAAATCAAAGTTTCAAGTAAATCTACATTTCTGCAAGTCCATCTACCTTCAAACTTTTAATTTAATAAATAATTATATCCAATTTAATAACTTTTGCTTTTTAGTTTTGGATTTGATGTCATAGACAGATCATGATTGACAGCTACTGATCAAACTGACAGCAAAAAAATACTTTAACAAACATAATACACCTCTACAATGATAACTACTGTATTCCCATCATTTTTTCCTAGAGAAAAGGACATGTGCAATTCATTGCAATCCTTAATCTATTAATACAATGGCCGGTCTTTAACTCTAATTGTCCCTCATATATACAATGTATATCTATCTTTAGCTTGCTACTATTGCAGTTTACATTTTTTTCTTTTTTTTTCTCTCAATACAAAATGTAATTTCTTTGATGTTTCAATGTTTTATGTCTAAAAATGTATGTATAATATGTTTGTTCACTAACTGTCTTAAATACACTGCATCATATGATCTACACCTACATTACAAATAACTTACAACTAATTAATTGGCACATTTTAATTCAACTAAAAATTTAATAACTGACATCTAATAATGATCAAGATCAAAAGTGAGTATCAAGACAAGGGTGTATCGGTTAATTACATATTGTCTTCTGGGAGATGATACCTACAACAGCTACGTAAATAAAAAATAACCATATTGTTATCTTTTCCTCGCTGAACATTGAAAGAACGTCATAGATAGTTTTGATGATCTGACTATACTGGACATGAAAAACTATTAAGAGTAAATAATTATTTATATAATACTGTATGTAACAGATATACCATACATATTTTAACATTGAATCATGTCAAAAAACATAACATTGATGCACATAATCACTTCCGGTTCTATAAATAGATTTTTTTTTCAAATATTTTTACCTGTGAATCAAACAAAAATCTTAATCACATTTATATCAAAATGTAGTCGTGGACCTTATCTTATTTCTGAGTATCACTTAATTATAAACAAATATAAAGAACACTTGAATTGTAAACAATAATAAAAACCCATCCTAACGCAGATTCAAAGGTACATTCCGCACGTTCTTATCCAAAATCTCAACTTGAGATTCAAACTTACTCACCAAAGATATGTTACTCTTCTGAGTTTGATGAAGCTACAAGTTCTCTATCTTTTATCCACAGTTTTACACATGATTGTAGATCCTTGCGCTTGTTATGTTCTCCATTAGTCATGGACTGCCATACCTGTCGTATTATCACAACGGGACAGGTAAGAGTGACAGGGCAGATTCTTACCCGTGTAAATTTGTATCCCGGAATAAAGCGAGCGGTGTAATGTTACCATTAACCTTGTAGATAAAGAGACGTGAATAGCATAATTAATCATTGTAGCTAAATGTCTGTGAATGCATAAAGCAATCCAGAAATGATTCAATCTGCGTTCTAAGATCAGAATATTTTCTGTTAACGGACTAATATTATATACACCAGCATGTTGGCGAAAATAATCTATATCAATGTTTGGAGCCATTGGATGGGTCATTTATATATATATCATTATGTGGGATGTTATAATCTCAAATTTACCATGTTTATCATATCACTATACATAATGTGTGTATGTGGGGCGGGGGAGGGGAGAGATTGAAAACAATCCCAAACTCAAAAATAGACATGTGTGTCAGTACGTATACAGTACCTGTACCTATAACAATTGAATAACGAATTTCTGACATATACTATGTCAGCTACAATCTTTAGGAAACCCGCTATTTGCTGTTGAGAACCTGGTAGTCTTCCTTTTCATTGTGAAATCAAATAAAATACATTAAAACATTCAGCTGAGAATAAAGAAAGAAAACTTCAAACTTTCTTCAGTTATAAGATGTGTTCGGCGTCCTTCATTGGTTTTATATAAGACTGGTCCCAGTTAAAACCGTAGTAGATTAAAACTTAAACAAAAAGTGTGTGTTTGGTAGTCGTGACGAATTCAAATACCAAATTCAAAATTGTCACTATGTTGATGGATTCGGGCGATTTATTCAATCCTTCTCTGGCGATGTCAAAATTCAAATGTTAAAATGTAAAATGGGAGCCAGCGACCGACGGACTTCGGATGAATAGAGATTTGAAGAGCAAACCATCTTAAGAGTTTGTGATAAAAATTTAACTCAGTTCTTTATGTGCAAAACCTTAGATCACTGTCGCTAGATCATGATATAGAGTTCGTACTATTGTTTTCATTGTTGATGATCAATATTACCAAGTCAAATAGACAGTCGACTGCATTCACCGTGACTCAGTGATCATGGCGGGAGTTATAGACGAAATAAAGTTTTAAAATGACTATGATCTACACTTTCCGTGAGTCACGTATAAGTGCTAAGTTTTGACACGTGATAGAAATTTCACGGTTTCGTTCACCTTGTACTGAAATCAGAATTCAAATGATCTTGTACACTGCAAGCAGAGGTTTGCTGCGGAAGAAGCGATTTATACATGTAGATTGATCACTGTGGCAAAATAGTTTCTGGTAACACCGTGAACTTGAGCGAGGCTGGAATGAATCAATGAAAATGTAAAATAAAAAAACAAAGTCATCGGTCAAAGGTCAAGGTCAAATCATCTGTCTATTATGATTAAACACTTGCGTGTTGGTAAGACATTCTGAGACAAAGTTGGCAGGAATTAAAAAAAATAATTGACAACGGTCAAGGTTTTTTTTTATCAAGGCCAAGTTCAGTTTTTCACGTCTAAAACAGTATGAAACAAGCTAATAGTACATTGGAATTATTTCAAGAATATCACGCTCATATTAAAATAACCTCACTGTTAGGACCAGACATACGTGTACATCCGAGACCCAATTCGAGGTGTCAACAAGTGATGTATTTGCAGTGGATGGCCAATAAATGGCCACAGAGTGTCAAAGTTGATCAACACCTAAATTTGAGAAGATCGGTTGCGTTCAGGAGTGGAAAATGTATAAATAGTATTTGAAATCCGCGTCAGCTTATCACCAGAGCTGGGTTTGTCGGAACAAAGTACAAAATGTATAATCATATAAAAATGTCACTTAGCTTAAATGTATTATTAATGCTTCCCGATATACTTGTGAACACAAACTCCCCCTCCCGACCAACCACCTCTCCGAACCTCCCTGCTCCCACAAATAAGTTGCCTTTTATAAAGACGCATCACCGGTAGCTGTAAACGTACATAATACACGGTATGTAGTAAAACTTCTGCTGTATTTACTAGAAAAACGAATAACCATATGCCGTGGGCAACAGACGCCAGGCTTGAATAGTGACCCTGATTTACATAAACAGCTCAGCATGTGAAATATTTCTTCTCCTCAGCCTGATGAATGGAATAGAATCCGCAAAAGGCTTAAAGCTTAATAGACTGAAAGTAAACAAATTCTGAATGAGGCGGTTTTAAAGGCTTTAGAAATAAATACTACTATATTACAGTCAAAATTTGAATGCATCGCGTATGCAAGTACAAAGTACAAACATTACGTCGAATGACTCGTAAATGATAGACTATAAGACACGTTAAGACAATTGCAATATAGAAGCGGACGGCCACTAACTCAACAATTAACTGATCCAGTAATTTAAAAAGATGACACGCCGAATAAATGTGTAAAAGTGAAGAATGTTATAGGGTCGGCATGCAGATTATCTAAATAAATCTGTTAATGTATTCCATGGTTTCTTCGACCCCACGTCGATGTCTTTGGTTCTCCACTGTTTTGTTGACCTCATCTTGATGTCTTTGGTTCTCCATTGTTTCTTCGACCCCACCTTGATGTCTTTGGTTCTCCATTGTTTTTTCAACCCCACCTCGATGTCTTTGGTTCTCCACTGTTTTGTTGACCCCCACCTTGATGTCTTTGGTTCTCAAATGTTTCTTCGACCCCACATTCATGTCTTTGGTTCTCCACTGTTTCTTCGAGCCCCACCTCGATGTCTTTGGTTCTCCATTGTTTTTTCAACCCCTATTGATGTCTTTGGTTCTGCATTGTTTCTTCAACCCCACCTTGATGTCTTTTGGTTCTCCATTGTTTCTTCGGTCCCACCTCGATGTATTTGGTTCTCCATTGTTTCTTCGGCCCCACCTCGATATGTTTGGTTTTCCATTGTTTCTTCAACCCCTACCTTGATGTCTTTGGTTCTCCATTGTTTTTTCAACCCCTATTGATGTCTTTGGTTCTGCATTGTTTCTTTGGCCTCCACCTTGATGTCTTTTGGTTCTCCATTGTTTCTTCGGTCCCACCTCGATGTATTTGGTTCTCCATTGTTTCTTCAACCCCACCTTGATGTCTTTGGTTCTCCATTGTTTTGTTGTCCCCCATCTTGATGTCTTTGGTTCTCCATTGTTTTGTTGTCCCCATCTTGATGTCTTTGGTCCTCCATTGTTTCTTTGGCCTCCACCTTGATGTCTTTTGGTTCTCCATTGTTTCTTCGGTCCCACCTCGATGTATTTGGTTCTCCATTGTTTCTTCAACCCCACCTTGATGTCTTTGGTTCTCCATTGTTTTGTTGTCCCACATCTTGATGTCTTTGGTTCTCCATTGTTTTGTTGTCCCCCACCTTGATGTCTTTGGTTCTCCATTGTTTCTTCGACCCCTACTTCATGTCTTTGGTTTTCCATTGTTCTTCGACCCCTACCTTGATGTCTTTGGTTTTCCATTGTTTCTTCGACCCCACCTTGATGTTTTTGGTTCTCCATTGTTTTGTTGACCCCCACCTTGATGTCTTTGGTTCTCCATTGTTTCTTCGACCCCACCTTGATGTCTTTGGTTCTTCATTGTTTCTTCGACCCCACATTGATGTCTTTGGTTCTCCATTGTTTCTTCGACCACTATTGATGTCTTTGGTTCTTCATTGTTTCTTCGACCCCACCTTGATATCTGTGGTTCTCCATTGTTTCTTCGACCCCACCTTGATGTCTTTGGTTCTCCATTGTTTCTTCGACCCCACCTTGATATCTTTGGTTCTCCATTGTTTCTTCGACCCCACCTTGATGTCTTTGGTTCTCCATTGTTTCTTCGACCCCACCTTGATATCTTTGGTTCTCCATTGTTTCTTCAACCCCACCTTGATATCTTTGGTTCTCCATTGTTTCTTCGACCCCACCTTGATGTCTTTTGGTTCTCCATTGTTTCTTCAACCCTACCTCGATGTCTTTGGTCCTCCATTGTTTCTTCGTCCCCCACCTTGATATCTTTGGTTGTCCATTGTTTCTTCGACCCCTACCTTCATAGCTTTGGATCTCCTTCGTTTCTTTGACCCCACCTTTATGTCTTTAGATCTCCAATGTTTCTGACATTATTGGCAACCTGCTCTCACATGCAATATTGTTCATTTAATTACTTACTTGATCTAAATAAAAAAATATACATAGTATATTGAATTTTCCTGACCTTACTGAAATAGAATTTTTAAGAAAATCCGTCTTTTTCCCAATCTCTTCATTCCAAAGCGTTTTAAAACTGGTCAAATAGAATGCTACTTTAATTCTACTAAAACAATGATTATATATTGCTTATTATTTTGGAGCTTACCCTTTCAAAAATGTTCACTAATACGTGATTTCGCTAATGCTGATCAAGAAATTACTTTAAAGACTTAGATATTGATAATGAATCAACATGAATGCCATACAGTTATTCTCCTACAAATATCGCAAAGGATTTTAATTTGCCATCGACTCTCTTCGTTTTCACGCGAAAATAAAAAGCCAAATAGAAGTGATTTACAGTCCATGAAGGTCAATCAAGATGGTTTAAATGAATGATCTTGACACATGTTCAAGGTCTCCAGAATCTGATTGAAACCAAGAGGTACATGGCTATAACTGGCAAGATTCCAGCTGGAATGATTCTGAAAATGATATGAATTATTAAAATTAATGTACAACTGATTTATTTTCCAAAATAACAATGTCCAAATGAGTAACCGTCTTCAAACAAAATATTAGCACTTTTTACTCAACCAGCAATGCACTAGATTGAAAGATTAAAGAAAATAAGTCACAATATTTTTCCAACCTTCTTTTTAAAAATCTTAATATAAAACAGAAATTACATTTGTATATCTGTCTTGTCTCACCTGACATTATTCATACTGAAATACCTTTAAAACCTCATGTACATTGGCAATGTTCTTTAACAACATTTATACTGAAGAGACTTTTCATACACAAAAACTGCTCATAATCATAGGAAATCAGAAAAACAAATATCATTTTTTTTTATTTTTTAAGAATTTTTGCCCCTTTTTCAATGCTGTAATATCTTTTGAGCAATGAATGTCCTTTTTAACCTTTTATTGGAACTTTAGACATCAAGTTCATTTTCTTGGGCATCTGTGTGGTAAGCAATGGTATAATTACACAAAAAACTGATTTCATTGTACAGATTATATCATGTACTGATTGCCTATTACCCCTTAATCAGGCCTGCTTCTGATTTAAAGGAAAGTTTCCACAACATTTTGATTTGGTCTGTATCTTTTGAACTACTCAATCACAAAATATCTACCAAGAAAAAGAGGTGTGTGGTTACTGCAAATCATTTAGGTTCTGCGAATACTTTATTTTGGGAATTAATCTCTTTAGATATATTTACGAATACATGTTTTTGCGAACAGTGATCTAGAAATTACTTTAAACCTGCAAAGGATGGGCTATCAGATAAATGTCTGAATCAGCATGGACGTCATCAAGAGTTATTATGGTCCAAATAATCACAATAAATTTGAATTGAATCTTGTGTATTAACATGAAAACAAGTCCCACACAAAACATAAGTGATTAACAGTAATAAATAATTGAGGGAAAACAAGTACTGAGACAGATGAAAATAGGTTTTGAAATTTAATAAAAAAATGTATATTTTTGCCTTGTATCATATCAGCTAGGTATTTGGTAAGGGAAGTAACTGTAGAAGATCAGTATATGGATAAAGAGTTCAATGATAACCAGTGAAGCAACCAGTTTCAATAGTGTGTCTACCTTAAGTATCCTCTTTCCCAGGAAATGATGGAGGGGAGGTTACAGCTACAGGTGCACTTAAAATGTAACACAGAGTAAATCTTACACAGGGACTGAACTATTAGTGTACTCTTAAAGTGATGTTGACAAAAAACAAGAACATTTCGTAAATTACAAAACAGTGTAATTTATTAACTTCTCTTTCAATCAGCATTTACACATGACCAGAGAATATGACTCATACGACACATGATGTAACATTTTAATTAACTATCTTCAAACATATAGCACTAAAATACCAATGCCACTCATTATTTGCCTACAGAATGAAATGAAATATCAGTTTGAAGAGTGATGTATTGGTCTTGTGGTTCAGCACTAAATCTGAATTTTTCTTTGCTTGAATTGATTTGAATCGATCTCCATCAGTCTTCCATCACACAACTTTCACCCTCTAAACACTTCCACAAATCTTGTTTTACTCTGTCTCTTTCACTCATTTCCTTTCAAACTGTACCTATCAATTCAGAAGAATGTTTCACACTGTGTTCTTTTTTTTCTGTATTCCGGATCAATAACTAACATCCTGCTGAAATTCTCTAGACCAAACTGCAAATGTATACTGCATATTGTGAAATGGGAAATGGTTAATCAAAAATTCTTATGCATCAAAACCTCAACTTAAAATGTGATAACCAAGTTGTATCACAATCAGCTGCTTTCTGATGTGTAAATAAGGCTTCAGATCTGCCTATATTTATTACCATGTGTTGACACTAAGTATCTTACAAACCCAGTTGTCTACCCTTGGAGGAAGTGACCTCTTTTCTGATCCTGAGAATAAGATTAAGAATATTAGTGTACCCTTTCACAAAGTTCATATTCAGGTACATCATTTCTGCAACCACTGTACCATCACTTCTCTCATTAATCTGGTCTCTCTAGTACCTCACTTCCATTGTTTCTTGATAGACATATTCTTCTCCGAGTCCTTCTGCATTACCTGTGGAACAAAATGAAGAACCTTTTAGATATGTAAACAAGAAAATATATCCTAAAATAGGTTTTCTTGCCATATGCGATTTTTGCCATTTGGTATCAAAACCAGAAATCTATTATTAACCATGTCATAAGTTTGTTGGTGATCCTTTGACCCACAAATGGGTCAAACAATGACTGAACTTTGGAAATGGGACATTATTTCTTCATGTTAACAGATATTCTTCAATGCTATTCACTTATAAAATCAAGTTCACATACACAAACAAACAAAATTTCCTTTGATCTGTATATATTTTATAGTGAGTATACCTTTGCAACAGCCAGTTCAAAGTCTTCCTGTGTGACATGGACCCTTCTCTCTCTTAGAGCGTACATTCCTGCCTCTGTACAAACACCCTGTACCAGAAAATGGTATATTACAAAAATATGTCCACAAACATTGCATATTCATACTTTTCTTTTGTTCCTGTTACGTGAAATACACTGAAAAATGACCTAAGTACATTGGCAGAATATATGTGAAAGGTAGGTCAATTTTCATGGTAAGCATTTTAAAGACATGTACAAACATCATTTATCTTATTTCTGATATATATCTAATTTTGTGTGCATCGAGTTTTTCTAACACATTATCAAGTAGATCCTCACCTTTACTTCTGCTCCCGAAGCACCAGGCATCATCTCAGCTATTTTCCTTAAGTTGATCCCTCGAGTTAAATTCATCTTTCTAGAGTGGATTTTGAGAATGTCAAGTCTTGCCTAAATGAAAATTTTGTTTTTTCAATTATACATGTAGGAGGAGTATTGGAATGTAATGAAATGTACATTTACATTAATTCCAGAATTTAACTAATGAAATTCATGGTCAGTTCTAATACAGACTAACTGGTGCATGCTTCAACTGATATGTTGGGTTATTACATTCAGTACATCCCTACTTTCTTACCAAATCTGTAACACTAAAATCATTTCAAAGCCACTATTACCTTAGATTTTATAATTAGGAAATGATAATGATTATCATGTGACATGTTCACCTATTCCCATGGATTATGAGATACTAGTGAGGGAAGTATAAACAAACACATATGTGTTACTTTTATACCTTTCTAATCCATTTTCAGAGTAGGAGATGAACATATATATGGTTTAATCAACCTATTTTCACATTAAGGCATAATATTTGGCTAAGATAGAGTGGACGAGGAGTAAATTGTGAGAGTAATGCACAGTCTTCACAGACGATAAAATGGTGGGGGCTCAAATATGTACTGTTCAATCTGCCTGAGTTACCTTTTTTACAGACACATGACAAAGAAACTTTATTTTTGCTGCTATTTTATAGATTAATACAATGTGAAAGTAAGGTTTTCTTTGGGGTTATCGTGAGAATATTTAAGTCATTTAACAAAAAGAAGATATAATGCATCATATATTTTCTTGTCTGGTGATTCTTGTCATTATAATCAGTTTAATATCAATATCATGTTGAACTGGAAGTAGAAATGTGACAGAAATTTATTATCATCTATGATAATTATGGTGATGATGACTTACTTCCTCATTTGGTGGAGGGAATTCAATCTTTCTGTCTATTCTTCCTGGTCGCAACAAAGCTGAATCTAAAATATCTATTCTGTTAGTAGCCATTATAACCTGTCAAAATAAAAAAATAATGTTACAGATCTGTGGATGACGTCATGTATCTACACATATAATGCCTTGAAGGTAAAATTAAGACTTTATGTCTCAATGTCTAATAGGTAAAAGTAAGTGTGTAAAATTTACAAGCCATCAACATTTCAATTTAAAAGCAATTTCACATCGATTATATAATGGCTATGCAAATTTAGTGGAAATGCTATTGGATAAGCAAGAAGTTATAGTATATACACTTAATTATACAGTACTTTCATATGCATACAAAGTCTCATGTGCAAGATAATGTGATTCTCTAAATTTTGAATTGATAGAAAAATGCTAAATAATGAAATATTTATCGAGCATTAATAATTCTTGACTTTTTTTCTCTGGTTTACATTACAAACTTGATATCATACCTTAATGTTCTGTTTAGGCTCAAATCCATCCAGTTGGTTCAGCAACTCCAACATAGTTCTCTGTACCTCACTGTCACCTGTAGGAAATGTCAATCATCATACAGGTAAGTCTTAGTTTATATAGGTAATCAACATACACTATAACATAGTTCTCTGTACCTCACTGTCACCTGTAGGAAATGTCAATCATCATGCAGGTAAGTCTTAGTCTATATAGGTAATCAACATACACTATAACATAGTGTTCTCTGTACCTCACTGTCACCTGTAGGAAATGTCAATCATCATGCAGGTAAGTCTTAGTCTATATAGGTAATCAACATACACTATAACATAGTGTTCTCTGTACCTCACTGTCACCTGTAGGAAATGTCAATCATCATACAGGTAAGTCAATCATCATGCAGGTAGGTAATCAACATACACTATAACACAGTGTTCTCTGTATATAGAAATGTAATCAATAGGTCAACATACACTATAACATAGTGTTCTCTGTACCTCACTGTCACCTGTAGGAAATGTCAATCATCATACAGGTAAGTCTTAGTTTATATAGGTAATCAACATACACTATAACACAGTGTTCTCTGTACCTCACTGTCACCTGTAGGAAATGTCAATCATCATACAGGTAAGTCTTAGTCTATATAGGTAATCAACATACACTATAACACAGTGTTCTCTGTACCTCACTGTCACCTGTAGGAAATGTCAATCATCATACAGGTAAGTCTTAGTTTATATAGGTAATCAACATACACTATAACACAGTGTTCTCTGTACCTCACTGTCACCTGTAGGAAATGTCAATCATCATACAGGTAAGTCTTAGTTTATATAGGTAATCAACATACACTATAACACAGTGTTCTCTGTACCTCACTGTCACCTGTAGGAAATGTCAATCATCATGCAGGTAAGTCTTAGTCTCTATAGGTAATCAACATACACTATAACACAGTGTTCTCTGTACCTCACTGTCACCTGTAGGAAATGTCTATCATCATACAGGTAAGTCTTAGTCTCTAAAGGTAATCAACATACACTATAACACAGTGTTCTCTGTACCTCACTGTCACCTGTAGGAAATGTCAATCATCATACAGGTAAGTCTTAGTCTCTATAGGTAATCAACATACACTATAACACAGTGTTCTCTGTACCTCACTGTCACCTGTAGGAAATGTCAATCATCATACAGGTAAGTCTTAGTCTATATAGGTAATCAACATACACTATAACACAGTGTTCTCTGTACCTCACTGTCACCTGTAGGAAATGTCAATCATCATACAGGTAAGTCTTAGTCTCTATAGGTAATCAACATACACTATAACACAGTGTTCTCTGTACCTCACTGTCACCTGTAGGAAATGTCAATCATCATACAGGTAAGTCTTAGTCTCTATAGGTAATCAACATACACTATAACACATAACTGTCAGTGTTCATAGTGTTCTCTGTACCTCACTGTCACCTGTAGGAAATGTCAATCATCATACAGGTAAGTCTTAGTTTATATAGGTAATCAACATACACTATAACACAGTGTTCTCTGTACCTCACTGTCACCTGTAGGAAATGTCAATCATCATACAGGTAAGTCTTAGTCTCTATAGGTAATCAACATACACTATAACACAGTGTTCTCTGTACCTCACTGTCACCTGTAGGAAATGTCAATCATCATACAGGTAAGTCTTAGTTTATATAGGTAATCAACATACACTATAACACAGTGTTCTCTGTACCTCACTGTCACCTGTAGGAAATGTCAATCATCATACAGGTAAGTCTTAGTTTATATAGGTAATCAACATACACTATAACATAGTTCTCTGTACCTCACTGTCACCTGTATATCAATTATGTAATTTGAACACCTCAATCTCCTGTAACTTACCTCCAGATCCTCCCTCTAGCCGTGATGAACCAATTGAATCAATTTCATCCATGAAAATAATTGATGGTGCATGTTCTCTGAAGCATGAAAGAAAAAAACTTAATTGTTACAACAAGTAGTTGTACATAGTCCTAGACTATGACATCAACAAACTTTATGTTTTTAATTTCATAAAAGACTAACTTTTTAACACTATTTTGCCTCGTCAACACATTTTAGTGGTAAGAGTTGAGAATCAAATGTAATATAACTACAGCTCCTTGTCTACGTATGTCTTTCTTGGCTACTTCTTCAAATGACTATTTGACAAAAGTAGGATAATGTAGTAACTAAATAAACTACATATTTTCATGCATTCTTGCAAAGTTTTGCCTTTTATATTAAGTATTGCATAAGTTTCAATGAAAATTTGTTACCATATCTTGTATGATACTAAATTTGTGTGTGGTTAAGTAACTAATTTTCTTTCCCTTCCACTGGACAGTTGCATCTTTATATCATAGCATATTCTCATTATCTTGACAATTATCCTACAGAATCTCATTATCTTGACAATGGGGTAACTAGAGGGATGCAGTCACCACCAATGAAAATGACAGTAGAAGAAATAATACATAGAGGTCAAAACAGTTTCGTTTAAAGCAGAAAAATGTTTTCCTCACTACAGCATATACAGGATAGAAAAATGTATGTCTTTACAGTGGGCTGTAAGTGCTTTTTGTTGTGACATATGAAAGCATTTGCTATTTTCATTTTATTTTCTGACATACCTTGCCATCACAAATAATTCTCTGACCATTCTGGATCCCTCGCCAATAAACTTCTGTACAAGTTCAGAACCGGACACACGGATAAATGTACACTCAGTGTGGTGGGCGACTGCTCGAGCCAGTAATGTCTTCCCAGTCCCTGGAGGACCATATAGAAGCACCCCCTGGGGAAATCATGACAACATTTATAAGCACTTGAATAAATGATGACGGTCCAAAAATATAACAAGATGTATATACATGATGTATGTATTAATCTGAATACTTTGGAAAAAAATCTTTGTATTGGTTTTTCACTGAAATACCTTCAATTCAATTATAACTAAAAAATTGTTGAAATTATACTCCAGAGTAAGAGGTAAAAAATCCATATTACATCCATTACTATGAAACATACTAATTGTCTACAGTCTTTTCAGCACACCTCAATAGATCAGACAGGGCTTATTGTCTTTTGGATTAGGAATTGGAATTCTGATAATGTTAATGTCAGTGGTTAAGTGAAAAGCTTGATTTCAAATTCTTATTTAAAGATCAGGGCATGCAGTTGTTCAGGGTTTACTGAATGCCATGAAGATGCCTTTGTGTACTAACCTTAGGCTGAGCAATGCCTAGAGCCTCAAACAACTCTGGATGTTTTACTGGTAGCTCAATGACCTCCTTGATTTCCTTGATCTGCTTGTCCAGACCTCCAACCATTTCATATGTGGAGTCTGGTACTTTCTCAACCATCATCAGACTTACCAGAGGATCAACCTACAACAGTATCCACAAATAATCATCAGGCCCATCAATAACTTGGTCTTTATAACCATTTTATCAACAATACATAAATCTGTGTGTATATCAAAATTTATCATCTGACTCAATACATCAATCTGGTGTATATGATAATTTATCATCAGAGTCAATACATCAATCTGTGTGTATATGAAAATTTATCATCTGACTCAATACATCAATCTGGTGTATATGATAATTTATCATCAGACTCAATACATCAATCTGTGTGTATATGATAATTTATCATCAGACTCAATACATCAATCTGTGTATATGATAATTTATCATCAGACTCAATACATCAATCTGTGTGTATATGATAATTTATCATTAGACTCAATACATCAATCTGTGGTGTATATGATAATTTATCATCAGACTCAATACATCAATCTGTGTGTATATGATAATTTATCATTCGACTCAATACATCAATCTGTGGTGTATATGATAATTTATCATCAGACTCAATACATCAATCTGTGTGTATATGATAATTTATTATCAGTCCTTGGTTATTTAGAGTATAAATCAGCTGATTCTTGTTATTTTATGTTTATAAGTTACCTTGTTAGGGAGAATTTTGTGGAGTGTATAGCTGTCATTTCTAAGAGCCACTCTGCAGTTGGGTGTGATGTCGTTAATATCAATGTTTTTGTCCAGATCCACAACAAATTTGCCTTCTGGATGTACCTGTAATCATTGAAAGTTAACAAATTTTAGTTGAGTACTAAACATTAATAAAATATTTCACAAGAATACTGATACTAAGTTTAGGTTTGAGACATTTTGAAAAGTCTTTGAATATCACATCCATAATGATGTGCTTAATGCGTCATACCCTAACATTAAAACAAACTGATGACAAAACGTAAAACAAAGTATTCAATAGAAAAAAATTCATATTGATTTCTTATAATTTGCGTAAAATAACCTTATTATTGACTTTAGCAAGGATTTGTTATTGACCATGGCAAGCATTTGATGCTGACCTTGACCCATAATATATACTGACCTTGACAAGGACCTTTTTCTTGTCCATAGCCTTGACAACTTCCCCTACATATGAACCTTGCTCCTGTAACAGCTGTAGCTCTTCTCGTAACATCCGCACTGAACAACATTGATAAATTCTATACAATAATCTAATAATTGTTTATTTTCTTATAAAACACACAATTTAAAAATACCATCTGTAACGTTATGGACTTTAGGTTTTTTTGGTTGAATCATCCATCCTGTTTGATAAATAAAAACTATTACTAGTAATTATCTTTCATCATTAAAGCAGGGATAATCCTAGGAGCTGTGAGCAATGGGCCATTTTCATTCTTCCACTGTCAACTATACATTTGCAGCTGTTTGTTAAGATAAACAAATCCTTCCCTGCTTGATAACAATAACTTGACTTATTATAAATCTAAATGTCGAAAACTGTTGAGATCATCACAGATTAGGATGCATAAAATAGCTGCCCAGTAAAAATGCTATAGTTTCTACTGCATAGACTATTGATCAAGGATTGTTTAAGTGAAAACAAACCGAATCATTGATCAGAGTTTTTTTTATTAATGTCCAATCAATAGTTTTAAAGAAAACCAGCTCATACCTTTTGCATTGAGTTCATTTCTTTGTGCTGCTAGACGTCTTAAATTTTGTGTTTTTTCTGTCACCACAAGCTGTAAATCAGAGCAATAATGTTTTACAGTATTTGGTGTCGTACTACACATGTATTTGAAACCTGACATTGCAAAAATATAATGGATTTTTATTGGTTTCAGAGGTACAAACAACATCTGTAGAGAAAATAAAATATATCTCTGTGCAAGTTTATACTCTTAACTATAGATGGTCTTCAAAAAGCACATTTAACTAATTCCTGTTTCGAAAATAAAATCCTTTTCTGTTTGTAAAACCCTGGATAATAAAAAATATATATAATATATATTCTTATTTAAGTCTGAAAACTTTAATGTATAAACATACTTTTTAAAATGGCTTCAACAACTGAGTGGAATGTACATATACATGTACTAATACATGTATATTGCATACTTTACACTGTTTAAAGTCACTACCAAATAGACAAGGTCCATTTCACAGCTCATACAGTATCTATCCAACAATACAGTTACTAGGAGTCAACACATAACCTTAAACTTAAGTGGCCTTTTTAATTATTACACGGCAACCATTGGCAACCACATCTTGTTTGCTTTTCTACTAAAACTGCAATAGAAATGCATAGGTTCATGTATTGCCAAGAAAATGTTACCCGGGTAGTTGTTGGATAAATGTTTGTAATTACCTCTAGCTCCTCGTTTTTGCTGACGTAATACTGCTTTATTCCTTCATGGTTGACAGACTTGTCATCCACTTCCATTTTCTGCAACACATGAATTAAGTCTCTGAGAATGCTATGAAGTAGAATGAATTTAATTCTGAAGATGAAAACTTGAACTGGAAAAGCACATGATTTTATTCATGCTTGTCACATGATATTGTGATACATAGTATAACATATGGAATCATTTTTTTAACTATCTGCTGGATTTATCACTCCTTGATCAGTCAGGGTCATATTGAGAAGCTGGTTGTACCCCAATAACCAATATAAAGGAGGAATCAAATCACATGCCATCTTGGGCATTTTTGGTAAAGTTAGTCCGAATTATTTTGACTTTCTATCAGCTTTTTTTATATTGGTCTGGAGTTGCTGATTGTAAGATCTTTTGACCTATATAAGTTTAGGGAAATAAGCAACCTGCACCTTGTTTGGCATTACAATGATAAATGATAAAAGAAATCACCATTTTCATTTGCATGTTGCACATGGATCAAAAGGTTTAAGACTTATTTTATCAGTCATGATCTAACGAAGTCCCTGTTGGAAACCTGCATTTGTATCACCATGTTTTGATTTTGACTTATTTGGTCACTTCTTCACTTCGCTTTTAGTGACCTCGTTCCTGGCATGATCTGTCATGGCAGCCTTTCACTGCATTTTGTTTCATAAGCTAATCTTGTGTAGAAAGCTGCTCTATTATGGTAAGAATAGATTATTTCACCAGTCAATTATTGTTTTAATGGCATAATACCCATACTAGATGTAACGTGTATTGCTGTATGTAATTACTTAGAATAAACATATTTTTATAGTGCTCGAACAGAAATATGAAGACGCTGTGGGAATACAATATAACAAAATCGTTATGTTGTCAGAACTACAACATTGTAGCTATTTCAACGAAAGATCGACATAATGAGTATCTATGGAGATTCATTTAAACGTATAGAAAGAAAGCTTTACATGGGACAATATTAATCGAAAGCTTAAATTTCCCCTATAATGGATTCACGACATGACCAAGCATTTTCTATCACATGGAAAGACGATAAAATGCCATCGATTTCACTACTGGTTAATAAATAAAACCTTCAATTGCTCATCATAAGTACAAGCGGACCTCAATCAAAGTAACTGCTGTCGCAATTACTATATAACAGATAGGAATGCCATGAAAATTATGGATGAAAAATACCGGTCAGTAAACCATTTACCTGATCAGCAGCCATTTTGTTGTGTTTGCCGATAATCATTGTCGTCTTGACGCACAGAAATTTTCTTGTCTTGAAAACGTTTACATGCACTCTAAAATTGACAAAAGGAACGAAATGCAATTTTTTCTCTAAATTGTTCGATTTGGCCAACTTTTCCACATATCTATTAAAAAATCTATTCGAAGTCTAGCAGAATAATAATGACATTACTGAAATATATAGAGATAATGTTATTATATTATTTTAATATGCGTTTTGCTTAATTATACCAATTCGCAATATTTAATTACCACCATTTCAGTGACGTTTTCCTCAAGGCAGTGACATTTGATAACTCTGTGATGTGGACGATTCGGTGACTGCTGCTGGAACGTCCATTGTTTCAGGAAAACGTCAAGATGGGAATGAAATGAACCGAATTGTGGTTTTTTGATTGAATTTGTCATACGATGAATATCCCTGAATAGAAATAATAACCCTAGTAGCGAGTTAAACGTACTTAGCCTAAGGGTACACCAAGTTAAGTTTTCCAGAAACCAGTTGTTTTTTTTAAAGTTAAAGCAGGATTCACCAACATGACAACAAGTATATTCAAACTTTCCGCGTTGCGTTCTTTTTTACCAGTGCTGGTTGGCATGTGTATGGGTATAGCTCTAAACATGATGGTTGCTCCATTTTTTGATGAGATGTGTGACACATCAAAGGCAACAAATCCACAGAATGTCTTTGAACTCCACCAGAGAAATAACAATGTGCGTATCAAGAAGGAAACCATCGACAGTCCCAAAAAATCTGAAGCGCCATTTAAACTTGACCCAACAGTACAGCAAACATTGAATATGCCTGGCATTGGAAATCCTAAAAAGTTTTTTCGACCTCGATTTGCCTCAACAGAGCTCGGTATAAAAGAAAAGCTGTTTGTAGCTGTGTTGACATCTCCGAACACAATCAACTCATTTGGTTTAGCAGTGAATAAAACATTGTCCCATTATGTAACAAAAACAATATTTTTCACAGCAGCGAAAACTGGAAATTCTCCCCCAGGTATGCCTGTGGTTGGCTTCATGCAACAGCATGGGACATTTTTACCCATCCATGTCCTGAAGTATATCAGGGACCATTATGCCACCAGCTTTGATTACTACATGTTTATTACAGACAGAACTTATGTAAGAGCAGAAAAAATTTTTGAGCTAGTTAGTCACATCAGCATTAGCCAAGACATTTATTTAGGACCAGCAGAAGTTGATGATAATGGCCAGAAACACTGCTCCATTGAAGGTGGCCTGATTATTTCTCAGGTATAGTCTTTAAAGTGTTACAGCAATATGAATTTCAAATCGGTTATAACTTAGTGCTGTTGAATGCTTAACAAATTTGAAGTTTTTCAATACTGACGATCAGAATGGTATTTGTTAAAAAAAAATAACATTCACACTAATTTTTTCTTAAAAGCACACAGTTACCTATGTAAATTTAAAGCTGGGTTCCAGCAGACTTTCAGCATAACCAAAACCTGGAAAAATGATTAATTAAAATTCTCTTTTTCAAATGTATTTAATGCATTTTGCACAAACTCACTATAAACAGCTGCCATTGAATCAATAAATCCACAGTTTAACAAGCTTTCATACTTAGGCATACTATCAATCATTTTGGTTTGATGATCATGAACCTGCCACATCCACATGTACAAGTATCTTAGTTATTTTCAGGATGACAGCCCTAGTTAAGTCTCTGATCTGTTTTAATTGCTCTTAGATGTAAATAAATGAGAAAATCTTTGTGCCAGATTATTTATCTAAATGTCTCTGCCCTCTGTCCTGGGTGTAATAGGTTTATGCTCGACCATGTGAGTCAAAGGGAAGATCTCTTTAGCCATGCAGCATATTGTGCTGAGTATCTACCAGAGTTACATATTGAAGTTGATCATTTTAGTATCAGATAATATTTTATGAGGAGCCCATCTTAACTAAATGTTCTGAAACATCCATATTTGCAGTTACAATGCAGTAAAAGTTGACTTCTTATATATATTGTGGATATTGTAACACAATCAACGAAGGAAGACATTTTTTACTTGTAACCTGTTTTGGCCTTGAAATTTATATATATATCTGATTGTTCATTTTCAGTCTGTCATTGAGAAAGTGTTTACACAGTTGGACTGGTGTATGATGAACAACCATGTGTCCAGTGCTAGTATCACACTGGGTCGATGCATCCACCACACCACCGCTCTGCAATGTACAGATCATGGAGGGGTAATAATTTTAGGCTGTTTTTAAAAGTTTACCATATTCATTTGCCAAAAAGCATTCTGTTTAGTGTTCCCACCCATATCTATTTTTTTTTTGTTGGAATTACTAATGAGTGCTATTTTGTCATCTCATTTATCAGATTATGAGCCAAAATTGCTATGTTGACCTTGACTTCAGAATTTTGTATGAGAATCGCTCCAACTTACTTTTCCTCTAAATCTAGGTAGATCACCAATGATATGGTAAGTCTGCATATGTCTTGTTGAAATATAACTAATTCTAAGTTAAAAGAACATGAGAAATATCAACATATTGACTCCATAGCTATATAACTCATAAGATAGATGTAGTTGTAAGTAATTGGAGACTTTCACTTTTTGTTGTCTATAGGACAAACTTTACAAGTACTACCGAGTGGTGGACTTTGACTTTGACGATGACATACCTATTTTGAGAAGCGATGCTCGATTCAACACATCCCTATCTGTTTATCCGATGCCAGATGACATCTCTCATTACAAGATTCACAGGTAATATAACAACAAAGCCACCACCATATCTATAGATTTGAGGGGACCTTTATTACAGTGAGCGTAAGTACATGAACATATGGACATTTATCCAACAGATACTGTAAATCACTATATTTCATATGGGATTTATTTATGCTAAAACATTAGGAAATTCAATTGCCAATTCAAATCCCTCATGATTATTTGGACAGAAACACATCTTTATGATATCCACGCCAATTTGGTTAACAATATCTGAGTCCATGATCTAATAGCTCATCATTCACGAGCTTAAAATCATTTCTAAATCACCATTTGCAAAATCATGTATTTGCAAATATGTCAGAAGAGGAAAATATTCACAAAACCTTACTTAAAGACGACCTCAAAAATAAGACCACCCCATGAATAAAACCACTTTTTTCAGTCACCCAAATTCCTCTCTGTTTTACTATTACGGTCACTTCTCAAGTAAGAACAGTTAAAGCTGGTCATGTATCAAATGTGACCTCACTAATCAGTGACTGTCAAATCACAAAGTTACCTGTTATGTATCCGTCATTTGTCTAGCCAATTAGCTATATTTAGGAGTCAAACTTGCAGCTACTAAGATATATTTACTGTGTGTTTAATGCTATCAAATCTACATACAAACCCAATCACTGAAAATACAAACAAAAGTGGCCATAAGTGAAGTCTGTCTACGTTGTCATTCTTAATAGAAAGACCACTTGTATGCAGTCCACAAAATCGTTGGAGGTTTCACTGTCATTATCTTACAAGTAAGAGAGTGACGGAGCATCAACACCAGGAATTCCATAATGATGGGTATTTATTAGCTTACATCATAAGCTCCATCACACTCCTATGTGTATTTACCTTCCTTTGGTGTAGTTCTACTAGAGTACTCTGGTTTCCATCTTGGATTTCTCCACCAGCACATAGACCTGCGACTACACACAGGACGTTGGGTCACTTTGCCTAATAATTGTACTGTTGTACCAATGCCTTTGTTTTTGTCATTATCCTAGAAGCAATTAGTCATGAGGATTTCCAACATTTTAAGACCTTAAGTACTGTAATAAAAACAGGTATAGGAAAACTTTATTTTGCTTGTCAAAGGATTAAATTTATGGGATTTTCCAAGTTAGGAAAAATAAATCTCAATAAATTTCCAGCATTATTTTTATCACTATAACTTGTATTTATCTGTAATGATATGAATGCTTATATTTATGTATGGCTTGTTAGGTCACCTGAGACAAAGTCTCATGATGACCTATTGCAATCACCTTAGTTCGGCATCGTCGGTCATGCATCTGTTCAATTTAACATTTTCAACTTTTTCTCATAGAACCGATTTTAATGAAATTTTACAGAAACTTTCCCTGACCCAAGATGAAAAAAAATTGGGAATTATACAGGCCCCACCCCACAGGGGCCTGAGAGGTGGAACCAAAAGGGTCAGACTGACTTAAATTTCAAAAATCTATCTCAACACCCAGATATGGTATAATCAAATACTTATCATGGATGGAAGCATCTTAAGGTGCTTTACCAAAATTGTGAACTTCATGGCCCCAGGGTCTCATTTCCTAATTAGATTTAATTAAAAAGGGTCTCACATTTCTTCCTGGGGAGGAGGTTAACATTGCTGTAATTTTCATTGAAAAATTGAATTTTTGAGCATAATGTTCATTATTTCCCACAGGAAATAACTTAATGAAAATTATTAGTTTATGTAATGTCACAATTTCTTTTTCATGATGCTTGAAAGCTGTTCAATCTTTTAACTTTATATTCAATATTGCTTATCTGAGGTTACCGTCAAGACCTCTGGGTCTCTTGTATTTATCTAATGATATGGATGCTAGTTAATTATGAAACAAGTACAGATGTACTAGATTTTGACATGGATACTCAAGTTTGTTGTTTATCATTTAGATATTTTTGCCAACTGGAGTTGAACCTGACTAAACAAGAGATAATAAAGGCCAAAGAAAGTATGGTTTACTTGAGTGAATTTGGACCTGGAGGACGAGATTCCCTCACCTGGCCTCTTGGTTAGTTCTGCTTTGGTTTATTTTGAGTAATAACATGTTATATGTTTTTGTTTGTTTAGGAATTTCATTTAAATACTGTAATGTAATAATTCAAATAATTTTAAGCTTTATGTGTTCTTTTAAGTGTTAATGGATAACTCTCTTACTCTAGATAAAATACTGACTCTAGTTTTAAGCACGAATAGTTAAAATGGGTCATTATCTCACCTAGAAATTACTGAAATCTTCTTTGAATTCCAACATTGTTTGAACAAAAACAAAATTTGGAAGGCAAATTAATCTAACTTCATATATTTCAGATCATGTACAATGTAAACAGGAGACCAAGCCCTACTATTCAATGATATTGATGATGTAAATTATGTTGGACAAATCTGTGTAAAAATTCATGTTTTGTGATTTAACAAAACCATTTATTTTAGGTTGATAAAAGTAATTATATTCTAATTATGTAAGAAATGGAGTGAAGTATAATTTAATGATTGTTTTCACAGGAATTGCTGAAGCTATTCAACCAAAGAGTCGTTTTGATATTTTACGATGGTCCTACTTCACAGACAAAGAAATATACTTTGATGACGACTTCACCAATGTCAAGAAATTGATAGGTAGGTACCTATTTTTTGTTTTAAGGGAAAAAGACAATCTTCACAGGAATATCAATGTTACTCTTTTATGTATTTTTTTTGAAAAAGTGTAAGGACATGTTTCTTACCAAAATATCAAGATCATTTTTGTGCCCTCGAGATTGTGGATCATCAGTAATAATTACACTACCAAGAAAAAAATATAGCCTACTGTGTTTTAATATTCTCAGAAATACAGGAAAAATTGCAAGGTGGTACTACAACCTGAATTTACAGCCAGCTAGCAGACGTGAAATTATTTGGTTCAGTTCTGTCGGCAGCTGAACAGTAACACACGGACAATAAATTTCTTTGTTCTGATCTTTCAGGAGCAGACAAGGAGGATGTGACAGAGATAATACAGACAGCCTTTGCCAAGTTGAATAAAGACAATGGACACAAGTACAGATCATTCCAGCTTGTTAATGGCTACAGACGGTTTGAACCTGCTCGTGGCCTCGAATACACAGTAGACTTAGAAGTACAAACAAACAACAGAAGAGAGAAGGAAATAAAACGTGTACATCTACTGCGACCACTGAACAAGGTAGAACTTGTGCCCATGCCTTATGTCACAGAAAACACCAAAGTCAATCTCATTGTGCCGGTTTTCCTTGAGGATCAAAATGACTTTGCAGTTTTCATGGACAGTTTCTCAAAAGCAGTCCTGGACAATAACGACAATACTTTGCTGTATATTTTGCTTGTTTATAGATCTGTTGATGTGAAAAATGGGCATGACATATTTGCTGTTGCCAAGACAACAATAAATTATTATGTAAAGAAACAAAGTGATCAGGAAGTGAGAATCAGATGGTCAGCTATGAATTCAAACTCAACATTTATCTCAGATTTTGAAATAATAGATAGGGTTGTCCGAGACTTTCCTTCAACAGCTTTACTTGCCATTGGTGGAGTAGGCATGGAGCTAGAACAGGACTACTTAAATCGTGTACGCATGAACACAATACATGGTTGGCAGGTATTTTTCCCAATTTCCTATTGGCAGTATAAACAAAACCTAGCCTATGAACAAGAGCCTTATCCTAACACTGTGGAATTTGGTCAGAAATATGGCCACTTTGATGTCAATTCCTATGAGCATAGTTCATTTTATGTGTCTGACTATTTGGCAGGAAGGAAGCTGCTTTCTCCCATAGAAATCAAACAAGGCCAGCTTTTAGATATGTTTTTGAAAAATCCTAGAATCCATGTTTTCAGAGCAACAGATCCAGCTCTGAGGAATAGATGGAAAGGCATCAACTGCCCTTCCCATCTCAATGGTAATAGATATTTCAAGTGTCTGCAAAGGAAATCTGAGGGACTAGCTAGTCGTGCCCAACTTGCCAAGTTGATATTTGAACAACAAGAAAAGGAGGCTGATGTCACTGGAGCACTGCTTCCTAAAAATTGAAATGTTTTGTCAATTTTCCACAACATTTTATGAGTTTGTGTTTTTCCTCCTTTGAGATTAAACCAACTTTTATATAAGATGTCAGCAGAGACTGAGCTGATGAGTAATTGGAATAACTTTAAGATATATGCTACATGTAATTTGCTTTATTGTGCTTCACAACAGAATTACTTGCAACAAAACTTGTCAAACAGTATAAACGTAGATATTTCAGCATTAATTTGATTTTTTAATTTCTTTTTCTTGGCTGAAAGTATTCCGCTATTATCATTATGCTAATTGCAGCTTTTGCTGTTTGTTTATTTATCATTGCACAAATATGTTATGTAGTGTTAAAGTGTAAAAAATTTGATTGTGCCAAATTACGTATATTTACAGCATAATGGATATTAATTTGGAGAGGCATGTCAGCTTTAACATTTTGCTGACTCTGCATTTCACGAAGATCCTGAAATTTGAAAGATTGGAAGTTATAATATAGCAGGACACCAATAGGATTATTTTCATGTACAGTGTCACTTACAATGTACTATGTGGTTTGATGTCAAGTGGCCAGTGGGATATTTTTTATAAGCACACACAGAGGATATTTTTTACATTGATCTGCTGACTTTTTTTATGCAATTTATGTTATTGTTATTTTTATAAAATGATGTGCATGTATATGTTATATATATTACTTTGATGCCAAGCATAATTTTCTCAACACTTTATATAAAGAAGACAGGAATGTTGCAGATAATTTAAAGCTGAAAATGACATTTGGTATATTTCTACATTCTGCATCACTGTAGGAATACAAGGTATTTCCAGCTTAAACATTCCTGTTTGTTTAATTAAGTTTTAGTCATCAATATCTACATCACCAGCTTTTTATTTTAGACACTGTTGAAAATTACCTACTATATTAAATACATATAAAAGAACCAGATCGTGAGTAGAAATCACTACAGTAATAGAAGCATTGATCTAACAACACAGGGTATATAATGTCTGGGTAATAGATTAGCCTGGGAGTATGTATACAGGGACTCTTTTCATCATCGTGGAATAATGATACACTCCATATCAATGTCCTTTTAGATCCAGAAATTTTTCATTTGTTAAAATAAAATTTGATTGTTGTAAAAGAAAATAACAAAAAATTAACCCATGAAAATGACCAGCTGTATGTTATAATGTATTCTGCCCTTGTCATTATGTGGTAAGGTCTTGTGGTAGCTGGTGTCTGCCGGATTTGACATCATGCAAAACTGGGGTCCAGTGTTTTATGCAAGGACACAATCACAATGATACAGGGTGGTCAGTGGTGATGGCTCCTGGCTTAACTTCACCTGAGATTGAGAAAGTTTATATGTTGATACAAGGACACCATTACAATGATACAGGATGGTCAGAACGTACCTGAAAGATTGGGGACACTGGTATTAATGTACAGTGTATTTGGAGTGTCAAGGTTAAAACCTAGATCTGATTACCATATTTCCTGTATTTTTAAAAAAATTTTCTCCTGAAATCATTTTGAAATCCATCACATGACAAAAATTTAGAATAAAATTATTTTCATATCTTTTACACATGAAAGCATACATACACATTTTTATAGCATGGATCATGAATACATGCATATATAAGTGAGTGAAATATTGTACCAATGAAGTAAGATTGACCTTGACTGCTTAACACCACCTTTATTGTTTTTAGAAAATTGATAAGTGTCTTTATTGTACTGTATTTTATTTTAACATCATTCTAGGCAATTGAAAGGATTTTATTACATTGATGCCAGATATGTGCCTGTATGCTTTGTTGTATGGGTGCCTTTACTTATCCTAATTCAATATCTTGGCTAAATTGTGGCTTAACTGTTTTGAAATTCAGCATATTTATGATTTTTTTCTGATTTTCTGATAATCACCAGCAATTTTTTCTCTAGTCCCTACTATTGTACTCTTCTGTTTACTATTTACAGATGTTTTTAAGAATTTGATGTGAAAGGTAGGGGTAAAAAAAGATGGCTTTGAGAGGGGATGAAAATTGTTATTTTGAACATTTTAAGAAAAAAAATCCTCTTCTCTCTAGTAGATGCATGTGTAAATACAAGTGTCCAAAGGTTTAATGATACTTTAAACGGAAACTATTTTATGATTGGTATATTATCATAATTTTAAAGGTTGACACTCGACTTACATTTGCTAGTCTGGACATTCAATTGTGATTCACGAGTCTATGGATATCCATTGGTGAAACACAAGTCTGTGGATATCCATTGGTGGTTTACTAGTCTGTAGATATCCATTGGTGAAACACAAGTCTGTAGATATCCATTGGTGAAACACAAGTCTGTGGATATCCATTGGTGGTTTACTAGTCTGTAGATATCCATTGGTGAAACACAAGTCTGTAGATATCCATTGGTGAAACACAAGTCTGTGGATATCCATTGGTGGTTTACTGGTCTGTAGATATCCATTGGTGAAACACAAGTCTGTAGATATCCATTGGTGGTTTACTGGTCTGTAGATATCCATTGGTGAAACACAAGTCTGTAGATATCCATTGGTGAAACACAAGTCTGTGGATATCCATTGGTGGTTTACTGGTCTGTAGATATCCATTGGTGAAACACAAGTCTGTAGATATCCATTGGTGGTTTACTGGTCTGTAGATATCCATTGGTGAAACACAAGTCTGTGGATATCCATTGGTGGTTTACTGGTCTGTAGATATCCATTGGTGAAACACAAGTCTGTAGATATCCATTGGTGGTTTACTAGTCTGTTGATATCCATTTGTGATGTTGATATCCAGTGGTGGTTCACTACTCTGTTGGTATCCAGTGGTAATTCACTACTCTGTTGGTGATTCACATCTAACATTTCTGACATGTATATCTATTCACATTTATGTTAATGTTATCCTTTAAAAAAATGTCCTTTTCTAAAATCATTTTTTTCAAAGTTGAATTTTCTGCTCTCAATATGAATTTGATTAGTAATCTTTTGGAATATTTTGGGACAAAGCTGAGGTTTACTGTTCGCCGTTTGATTAGATGAAGCTTAAAACTCACCTATCACTAAGCTGAAAAAAACTGACCAATTGCTTAACTGAAGAAATCAACCATGTGCTAGAACTTTATCTTTCCTTAACAAATTACATTGGAACTTAACCAGAATCAAAGCAGGTCAATTTTATATCAATACTTTAATTTGATTCTTTTTCTGTTTATCAAAGAGTTCTTAGGTATGCAGAGAAGACTGGTATATTTAGAGGCATTGGATTTAAAAGGTCAAAGTGTACAACACCTAGTTTCTGGTCTTCTAAATCCAACATGGATGAAGAATTTCTTGTTTATGATTTTGTCATCACAAATACCAGTATAATTTTTAGAGTACGTATGTAGTTTATAGAGTAAGATTTCATGTCAAAGATTTCATTATATACTAAAACAGATCTGATATTATGTTTTACAATGGTCAGCATTCATCAATATTAGACTGTAGAATTTTGACAGAGATAAAATAATTTTGTTCACATCTTTATTATTTAAATGTTGTGAAAAATCTTCAGAAGTTTGATATTTGTTCTTATTTGGTTTCTGAATAATGAGTCTTATATTGATTAGAAGTATAGATCGTCAGAAACACACTGATTAATTTATAGTTTCTATGTATGACATTAGTAAATTGAGAAAATTTCTTTTGAAGATGGGACATATTCAATAAAGCTTTTTATGGTTCACATCACTATAGTGTTTTTTCTGATTACAGAAACGAGTCTGAATGACTGAAGTATACATTTGGCATTCACAACAGGTTGTAGTAAAAAAGTGTTTGTTCTCAAATCTTTTAAACAATAGTTTGTACAATATTATCAACTATATTACACATTCATGTGTTTTATATGAGTTGGGAAAACAAGTGCAGAGCTTATGAAATGAAAGATTAGAGTATGATCTTTCGATAACTACACAATTACCTTCATCAGACAAATGACCAGTGAAGGGTACAAGCACTGAAGGAGGTCGTGTACAAGATAGTAAGGAATCAACCATCTTCGGCTGTACATTAAGGTAGAAAAAATTGTGTACACAAGATGGTAACAATTTACTGTATTTGATTCAGCTCAATTTGTTTAACACTTGAAATTTGGTCAAAATATTTTCGTTATAACAGAACTATATGAATTTCAATGATTACATTGACCAGTTATCTGTACTACTGAGACCTACAACCTCCACATGATAGAGTTTCCTAAAAGGATACTTAAGATCAAGTTTTCAACATAAAACTGTCCATATTAAAGACGTAAAAAGAATTTTTAGAATTCACTCAATTTTCCTTAATGTGTCCCAACCCTTGGGCACCAAGGACAAAGACCCACAATCAATACAAAATGATTTCCCCTAAACCATTGGATGCTTCTGAACAAATATACTTTCATCCCGAACAGAAGACATTATTTAGGCTCAACCTTCTGCCCTAATGGGTTAAGACCCTCAAAATTGAGTTTCCTTCACCAAAAGAAGCTTCAGACCAAACCTGGACAAAATCCTGCAATTCCTTCAGAAAAATGATTTTTAAATTAATTCTTCTGTATATCCCAGTAAACCCCAACCCTACCTCCTGGAGGTTCAAACCAACCATTTATAAACCATTTGATCCCCTTTGCCCAAGATTGCTTCAGACCAAATTTGGACAAAGTCTGATTATTCCCCACACAAGGAGAAGGATTTCATAGTGATACCCCCTCATTTCATCTATTGTGCCCCACTACTCAATCTCCTGGGGGATCAGTCCCACCATCTACAAATACAAAATTGAGACCTCCCACCCAGACCAAATTTGTGATTATAATGATGTGGATTGTGAGGCAACATTCCTAGATAAAAAGAGAAAAAAAGCCCAAAACAAAAAAAAAAACAAAAAAATGAAGAACACTAAACAGTTCTTTACTATAGACACATACCAGGACATTTACATTTTCACCTAGTTTAGGATGTAAATAAATGTAAATGCTGTTTTGAAAGGAATACAAGAAATACATTTTAGGCATAATCTACACCATAAATGAAACTCATTCCCATTCAGACCCAAGTTGTAGTTCCGGTATCAGAATGATTTACTAATACTCTCTAAGTACAACTAGTCTCAACCTTGAGTGACTTTCATAGAGCTATTCAATGTTTCAGGGTTCAGACAGTGCACACTGACAGTTATGGGAATATTTATCAACATTTTACCTTCACTACTATGGGTACCACAAAGAAGAGAGACAATACATATTTTGAAGAATGTTTTAATTGTGTTAAAACAGTTAATTACTGATGTTATGGTGCTCAATGATCTCTTAACAGAACAAATTTATTCCCATTCTATGGTGGAGAATTCTTGATAAAATTTGTTCATCTGACGAAACATCACAATTTTGAAATAACTAACTTGCATGGTTCTTGAATTATACTTGACTTTGAAGATTTTTGCCATTTTGATTAATTTGTTGGTTTCCGAAAGTTTCTTTCAACCTTTAAACAAATTCAAATGTATCAGAATTCTATATTTATTTGTTTGTATCCTCTTTTTCATACTGTTTAGACTCCTGCTACAAAACAACTCCAAACCTCTATGTTCTTCAACAGTTTGATCAGTTTAATCAATGTATATACTCATAAAATTGGACATCAAGCACTGGACAGACTCTTCTACATTAGCTGCTTATCTCGATCTTTTCCTAAAACGAAACCAATGTGGACAGCTCTCCACCAAACTGTGTGATAGGCATGAAAATTTCAATTTCCCTATTGTGAATTTTCCATTTATGGATAGCAACATTCCCGCAACCCCATCCTATAATGATCACGTCGCAGCTTACCCTGGTATTCATTATTCATGGGCCTAATCCCCTTATCACAATTTTCGTGCATGATTTCATTTTCAATGATATAGTATCAGAAGGGGAAATTAATAATTTGTACTAAAAACCTGAAAAAAAACAAAGCTGGTGGAATTGATAGAATTTTAAATGAGCACATTAAAACATGAATCACATTTTATTACCTATATATGTAAAACTGTTTAATATTAGACACTGGAAAAGTTCAAGAAGCCTGGGCAGTTGGTGTAATTAAACCAATTAATAAAAAAAAAGAAGACAAATGTGATCTGCATAACTATACAGCTATTACACTTGTTTCATGTTTTGGAAAACTTTTTATGGCAATAATAAATGAAAAGCTGAATAAATCTGCAGAGAAACCAATCGTATATCAAACATGCAGGCCAGATATACCTATACTACATTCCTTAATTTCTCTCTCACAAAGTAAAAAATGACATTGTTCCTTTGTCAATTTCAAGAAAGCTTTTGATACTGTTTGGTGCATTGGACTTTGAAAGAAATTGATTGCACGTAATATCAGTGGAATAGTATTCAGAGTAATTTATTAAATACCAAATCTTTTGTCAAAAGTGGAAGTGAGTTGTCAGATTTTTTCATTTGCAATGTCGCTAAAACAGGGTGCAAATTTATCGTCATTTGTATTTTCTTTATTTTTAAATGATATCGAAAGTTTCTTTATTGAAAATACCACCAATTTTCTACAAAAAATAGAGACAGCATGTGTTCCCTATGTAGGACTGTATATATTACTTAGTTATTGTAGTTTTACAGTACAGGAATGTATATTTCATCTTCATCAGACTCGTGCTTAGTTTTACATGTTGGTCTGTCACTTGATATCATCATGTAGTTTACACCATCTCTGTAGATTTCCTGGTGTTTCTATAGCTTATCCCGACAGTATTTTGAAGGTGTTGGTGTAAGGGGCATTAATTACATGTTTGGGTAGGTTGTTCCACACTTTCCATATTCTATAGAAGAAATTTTTTTTCAATGGTATGTACTAGCACTCTGTGGGTAGATTTTATTAGGTCGCCTGAGTGTGCATTGTGCGTTGTAAACTTTTCACATATTCAACTTCTTCTCAGGAACCACTGAATGGATTTTGACTAAACTTGGCACAAAGCATCCCCATGGGAAGCCTCTTCAAGTTTGCAAAGAAAAAGGGCATGGCACCAATAGGGGCCCCTATAGGGGGGAAAAGGGGGTAAAATTAGGTAAATCTTTAAAAAATCTTCTTCTCATGAACCAACAGTCAGATTAAGTTCCTATTTGATATTAAGGGTCCTTATGGCATGGTCTACAAAGTTTGCGAATGAAAAAAAAATCGGTTCAAAAAAGGCCCCACTAGGGGGTGCTCAAAAGGGTCGAAATTCAACTTTGACTGATTTCAACCAAATTTGGTAGAAAGCATCCCTTAGTGAAGGACATATGAAATTATGTTGAAAAAAGTGATTATGTCCCCTTTGGGGTCCATAAGGGGTGTAAAAGAGGCCATATGTAAAAACCTTCTTTAAATGACTTCTTCTCAAGAACCATTGGATGGATTTTTACCAAACTTGGCACAAAGCATCCTCATAGGAATCAAGTTTGCGAAGAAAAAAGGTGTGGCCCCAATAGGGGCCCCAGGAGGGGGTAAAAGGGGAAACTTGATACGAATGTTCTACACAAGGTCCTGGCAAGTGTTTTAACTTTTTGGGGCAATTCAAAATCCAAGATGGCCATCCTGGCCTCTGTTTGGCTAAGACATTATGGACTTCCTCTCAAGAACCATTGGGTGGTCATGTTCAAACTTGGTACAGATGTTTTACACATGGTCCTGCACAAGTGTTGTTATATTTTTGCAATATTTTAAAATCCCCAGATTATTGACATATATTCCTCAGGTGACTGTTAAGGCCCCTTGGGCCTCTTGTTTGAATTTGTCCTTGAGCTGTTCGTTTCGGTAACTCTGTTCCATGGTGTGAGAATGTTGCTTGTGTTTTTATCATATATACCACTCATTATCTTGTAGGTTTCAATAGTTTCTCCTCTAATCCTGCTAAATGTTAGGGTGTGCAAGTCCAGTTTTTTAAGTCTCTCTTCATAAGTTAGGTTTTTCAGCCCATGGGAGCTGTTTTGTCACCCTTCTCTGCACCACCTCAGTTCTCTCAATATCCTTAATTTTGGCTGGTGACCACACTGAGCTGGCAAAATCTTATCTTTAGAAGAGTTTTGTATAGAAGCATAAAGGATTTCCTATCCATGAAGTTGAAAATTCACCTGAGAATAGTGAACATGAAATTAATTTTGTTCAACTTCTCACTTACCTGATCCTCAAATGAAAGAGTCATTGTGATACCCATGTCCTTTTCATTGTCTGTTTTTGAGAGCACTGTATTGTTGAGCAAGGATACTGTTTCTCTAGATGGTTTGCTTACATGCATGTATTTACCTTTCTGAAGGTGTGTCTCAAGCAGCCACTTACCACTCCATTTTGCCAAATTGTCAAGGTATTGTTGCAGTGTGTTACAATCCTCTTCCGTGGCAATTGTCTCAAATATTTTTGTGTCATCCGTGAATAGGAATTAACTAATTTTACCATATATGGAAGATCATACACAAAGATCACAAATAGTATGGGAGCCTTGTGGAATTCCCAACAAAACATTTGTCCTTTCTAAGTGTTTCCCATCAACAGTTACCTGTTGTTCTTTTGCTTTTAGGAAACCGTTTATCCATTCCAGTATCTGGTTGGAAAACTTGTAAATCTTTTGTTTATTTAATAGTCTGTTGTGGGGTACTGTATCAAATGCTTTCTTGCATTTGTAAAGATATAGATCTTCCTGGTATAAAAACAAATTGTTGTGGAGTGAACATCATTGGTCTCCATGTATGATGTTTTATGATCTCTCACCAGCTTGTCCATTGACTAGCATACAACTGATGTCAGACTCACAGGTCTGTAATTTCCTGTCTCGCTCTTGTCGCCCTTTTTGTGGACAGTACTGATCTGCGCTCTTCTCCAGTCATCTGGTAGTTACCCTGCACGTAAGGATTGGACCAAGACATCCGTACGCGGTGTTGTTATAGATGTTGCTATCTCTTTCAGTACTGTTGGATGAAGGCCATCAATATCTGGGGTCTTGTTTATTTTCATTTTTTGCAGCACCTTAATCACTTGTTCTTCCTTTATTTTTAATTCAGTCGTCTCCAATTTTGCTACCTTTTGTTCCAGTTCTGGTACACAACCTTCACTTTCTAGAGGATTATGTATTTACTTGTTAGTCTATTACTTATGTCTTACCAACAGATAGTTGATTTTATTTACAATGTTACTTTTTGTATGTTTCAGACCTCCATCATTTTGGATAATAAAGTTATCTGAAAATAGTATCGGCCTACTTATCTATGATGGAGGATTCAATCCACTGAGAGACCACTAACAACACATAACAGCAACAACTACACAAACAAGATGCCTTCAGTGAAGTGTCCAATCCCAGGCTGTGACTTTGAAACAGATGACTTAGATGCTGCAATCGTTGCTGCACTTTTGACTACCCATGCGCTAGTGCACACAGCAGCCTCGACTTCTGCAAGCTGTAATAAAGTGGAAAAAGTCAAACAGCCCACCATTACATCCGCTGGCACGAGTGAAGATTGGTCATACTTCCTCTCACGATGGAAAGACTACGTAGAAGCCACTAAAATAAAGGAAAAGGAACTTGTCATACAGCTTCTTGAGTGTTGCGATGAGAATCTACAGAGAGACCTCACAAGATCAGCTGGTGGCTCGCTGACAGATAAGTCTCAAGAAGATGTATTAACAGCCATCAGGATCCTAGCTGTGCATGAAGAGAATACCATGGTAGCTCGGGTAGCACTGAACAACATGACACAAGACCGTGAAGAAACTGTGCGCTCATTTGGGGCTCGACTACGCGGACAAGCAGGTGTGTGCAAGTTTTTATACCATGCCCCAGCTGCGACAACGAAGTCAACTATACTGACGCAATCTTATGTGATGTGCTTATTCGTGGACTCAACGACTCTGAGATTCAACTTGATCTCCTTGGGGAAAGAAATCAAAACATGACACTTGAACAAACATTTCAATTCGTTGAAGCCAAAGAATCGGGTAAACGTTCTGCATCTAAACTACTTGTTTCTCAAGGAGCAGAAGCAGCTAGCAGTTCATATCGCCGCAATAAGAGTGCCACTCGTATAGTGACTAAGAAAACGGAAAAACAAGAGACGCTGTGCACCTATTGTGGAAATAAAGGTCATGGTGCCAAAGCAACGCCACAAACTCGCAAAAAAGAGTGCCCTGCATATGGTCATACATGCAACAATTGCAAGCGAATGAACCACTTGTGTATACAGAGGAAACAAAATGTGACAAACACTAAGGTGCCGCCGCAACCAGTCATGACAATAACTATGGTAGAAATGTTGTTCAACTTGATCATCATCTTTACAATCAGCTATCAGACACTTGGATTCGCCAGTCGTCACAGGCTCAGCCTTTTATGCATGTGACTGATCGTGTTGACCCTAAAGACTATGACCACTTCGGCATTGACCCAAAGATCATACCAAAACCAAAGACAGCTACCATCACCGCCATGGCTGACACAGGTTGCCAAAGCTGCCTAGCCGGCATTAAGGTGCTACATCGGCTTGGCATCTCAGAGAGACATTTAATCCCAGTGACTATGAAGATGCATGCTGCTAACAACGTCAGCATAAGAATCCTTGGGGCAGTCATCCTCCGCATATCTGGCAAAGGAACGAGAGGTGAAACTTATGAAACTCCCCAAATTGTGTACGTTACCAATAACTCTGACAAAGTGTTTCTTAGTAGAGAAGCGTGTGCATCACTTGGCATGATAACACCGAACTTTCCAACTATTGGTGAAGCACGTAACATCAACAACGAAATTATAGAGACCATCAGCGAATCTGTGTCCTCCCCAAGTACACAAGATGATTATGCACACCACGGTTCACAATCGACATCTTCTGTGGATTCTACAACCACATTACGTATAGACAGTGACGACTGCAAGTGTCCTAAACGTGAAACACCACTGCCTGCACCATCGGTTCTGCCGTTCCCAGCAACTGAAGCGAACCGGGAGAAACTGCAACAGTACTTACTAGACTGGTACAAATCCAGCACCTTCAATACATGTCAGCACCAACCACTTCCGCACATGTCAGGCCCACCGATGCGGCTCATGGTGGACCCTGACGCCACACCTGTTGCTCATCATACATCAGTCCCAGTACCATTACACTGGCAGGATGAAGTGAAGGCAGGCTTAGATCAAGATGTTCGACTCGGTGTTATTGAGCCTGTTCCGGTCGGGGAACCAGTTACATGGTGTCATCGTATGGTCGTCTGTGCAAAGAAGAATGGCAAACCGCGACGGACAGTAGACTTTCAGGCACTAAATGTTCATGCAGTGAGGGAAACTCACCACACACAATCCCCATTTCATCAAGCTCGCTCTGTTCCACGTCACACAAAGAAGACTGTCTTCGATGCCTGGAATGGGTACCATAGTGTGCCTATTCGTGAAGAGGACAAGCACTTGACCACCTTCATCACACCATGGGGCAGATACAGATATAAGACAGCGCCTCAAGGATACATAGCCTCCGGAGATGGATATACACGCCGCTTTGACAAAATTGTATCTGACATTCCTGACAAAACAAAGTGTATAGATGATGCTCTTCTTTGGTCGGACAGTATCCAGCAAAGTCTTTTCAATCGTGCAATTGGCTAGAAACCTGTGGAAAAAATGGTATCATTCTGAATCCAGACAAATTTGTGTTTGCAAAAGATACTGTTCAGTTTGCTGGCTTTGAAATTACTCGTGACAGTGTGCGACCATGCAGCCGTTATCTTGAAGCAATTCTGGACTTCCCTTCACCTAAGAACATAACTGATATGAGATTTTGGTTCGGCCTTGTAAATCAAGTGTCATATGCATTCAGCATGACTGACAAGATGCAAGCATTCAGACAACTGCTCAAACCTGGAACTCCATTTTGCTGGGATGACACTCTAGAGCGTCTTTTTCAAGAATCAAAAGCAGTTATTATCAGTGAAATAGAACACAGCGTCCAGATATTTGACAAGAATAAACCAACTTGTCTTGCCACAGATTGGTCAAAGAATGGCATCGGATATTGGCTTTTCCAAAAACATTGCAATTGCTCCAAAACTGTGCCATTCTGTTGCCGAGACGGATGGAAAATAACTCTTGTTGGGAGCAGGTTCACTAGCGCCACCGAATCCAGATATGCCCCCGTAGAAGGTGAAGCACTTGCGGTTGCTGATGCTTTAGAAAAAGCGAGATACTTTGTTCTCGGATGTGACAAGCTAATCATCGCTGTGGATCACAAGCCCTTAATCAAACTTTTTGGTGACAGATCACTAGAAGATATTCCTAATTCAAGACTTCGTAACCTAAAAGAGAAAACTCTACGTTACAAATTCACAATGTTACACATGCCCGGCGCCAAACATCGAGCTGCTGATACCGTTTCTCGTCACCCAGTTGGGAAATCTGATAGCATGGTTTTAATCGATGATATTGCTTCTGTTCATATCTGCAACAAGAATGAGGCGCAACATACCATCCAAACACATAATCACAAAATCGCAGATGATACAGTGGAAATCCCATTGAAAAGTAGCGAAGCTATCTTCTACTCGACAGCATTGTCATCAGTCACCTCACTTCAGTGTATAACCTGGGATAGAATAAGGACTGCCACAACAAGAGACGAGTACATGTTCCAGCTCGTACAGATGATTGAAAGTGGCATCCCAGAAACACGAAACGATCTTTCAGTTCCCCTGAGGGAATATCATCAGTTCCGTAACAACCTCTCCACTATCGATGGAGTCATCATATATAAGGACAGAATAGTGATACCACCTTCATTGAGAACAGACGTGCTGACAGCGCTACACTCAGCCCAGCAAGGCACTTCATCCATGATGTCAAGAGCAGAAACATCTTTTGGCCCAGCATATGCAACGACATCACCAAGCTTAGAAACTCATGCAACCATTGCAACAGAAATGCCCTATCCCAACCCAGCACCCCGCCAACTCCACCTGTCTACCCCTTATATCCATTTCAGTGTGTTTGTGCTGACTTTTTCCACTACAAAGGCGGTAATTACCTGGTGATTGTAGACAGATACTCAAATTGGCCAATTGTTGAAAGGGCACAAGATGGCGCATCTGGCCTTGTTGATTGCTTACGACGCACATTCGTCACATTTGGAATACCAGATGAACTGTCTTCTGATGGCGGCCCGGAATTTACAGCTTCAACAACCAGAGATTTCCTAAAAACATGGGGCGTGCACCACAGGCTTTCTTCTGTAGCCTTTCCTCATAGCAATTGTAGAGCAGAAGTTGGCGTGAAGACTGTGAAGCGCATAATCACAAACAACACTGGTCCAAATGGTGAATTGGACAGACTCCTTCCAGCGTGCAGTGCTGCAATACCGTAACACTCCAGACAGGGATACGAAATTATCGCCAGCATTGCATGTTTTTGGGCGGGCCATTCGAGACTTCATCCCAATCTTACCTGGCCGCTATAAGCCACACGAGACATGGAGTGATACGCCTACCCTGAGAGAAGAGGCTTTACGTATCAGACACATGAAGACCGCCGAACGCTTAGCTGAACATACGAAGCGTCTGCTGCCACTAAAAGTTGGAGACCTCGTCAGGATTCAAAACCAAACTGGGCCATATCCGAGAAAATGGGATAAAACCGGAACTGTTATAGAGGTTCACCAATATGACCAATACGTCGTACGTATCGACGGGTCGGGCAGAATCACGCTTCGCAATCGAAAGTTTCTGCGCAAGTATACACCTGTGTATTCTCCCCCTGAAAAGCAATCCATAGAGCAGGACTTGAAACATTACTTCAAAAGGGACATTCCAAACTTTACACCACCGACGAGCGGAACTCCAGTGGTCCCGGCAAATCCTTTGAAGCCCAGTCTGGACATCAATCCAAAAGGGATCAGTAAGCGTGCACCAGCTTCACAAGATCTGAGTAACAGTCCACCTCCTGTGCAGGATAGGACGTCTCATACAGTCCAATCTAAGCCGCAAACACCCTTGGCATTGGACGGATCCCCACAAATGGTTAATTCGTCTCCCTCTCCAGCATCGCCCAGGCTACCCCCGTCACCACATCCTCCAACTACCTCACCTGCAACACCAGTCACACCCAGGAGGATCGTGACAAACAGACCAGAGCAACTATCCGTTGACCTTACCCCAAGACGTCCTAATCGACAACGACAAGAGCCAAAATGGCTTAGTGATTATGAGCATTAAATGGGGCAGAATAATCCCCGAACTGGAGGGTAGTCTGCCCAATGACAGTTCTACTTTTCTACTTTTTTAATTAATGTACAAATAATACCTTATCATTTTAATATCACTTTCTTTGTATGTTACATTTACTGTTAATTGATACATAATTTGATCTCACAATGTAATAACAGTGTTAAGGCATATCACATTTTTAGTGACAATGAACAGTAATAGACTTATTCCATCCATATTTCCCACAAGGACAAAAACATTAAATCAGTCATTTAAAATACTTATAAATGACTCGGGGAGGGATAGAGGATTATGTATTTACTTGTTAGTCTATTACTTATGTCTTACCAACAGATAGTTGATTTTATTTACAATGTTACTTTTTGTATGTATCAGACCTCCATCATTTTGGATAATAAAGTTATCTGAAAATAGTATCTACTTTCTTCTACAAAGACACTCTGGAAAAAGATGGCCAGAATGTTTGCTTTCTCTTTATCATCATTGATCTTTTCTTGACCTTTGTCATTTTGGTTCTTGTAGAGATCTCCAATTCCTGTTTTTAGTTTGGATTTTGATTTCATTTGTCTCCAAATAGCTTCCGGATTAACTTGGCTGAAAGATCATTTTCAAGTATTTCCCTCATTTTTCATGTTTCTCTCTCCACTTGATTTCTTATACGCCTGTAATCCTTTCGTATTTTGGGGTCTCTCGTTTGCATTGTATTTTTCAATCCCAGTGTGTTTCTGTCCACGTGATATACACCAACTAAATATCTGCTATTGATCACATTCTTAGTAGTAATATATTGGTCTTCTATCTTCTTTATGATTACATGAAAAACTTCTATTATTTTTTTGACTGAATTTGTTATGATTTTCTACTCCCATCCCGTATTTCTGAATTCATTACTTCAGTGTTTGTTTTATTGTATAATTTCACAGTTTTTCTTTGTTAACTCTGGTGTTACAGGTCACTGTTGTTGTATGAAACTGTTTATTATTTTGTATGCTGATGACACTGTGTTGATGGCTTAATCGAAAACCGGTCTACAAAATGTTCTTAACTGCTTTATAAATTATTGTGAAAGATGGAAACTGATCATTAACGTAAAAATAAACCAAAATCATTATTTTTGGAATGGCGGTTAGTAGTTTAGACAAAGGCTTGGTTGAGCAGTTAGACGAGTCAGTTATAAAGAATGGCGGTTAGTAGTTTAGACAAAGGCTTGGTTGGGCAGTTAGACGAGTCAGTTATAAAGTGTTTTTATATGGATTCTTGTAAAGTTAAGGGATCCAGTATAAACTGGGGAGGTCCGTATCCTTATCATTAACAGGCAATCTAAATGATTGTAATACCGAAGCATGGTTAGCTAGTATTTTGTCTTTTGAAAGATTGTATAATGTATTTGTGGGTTTTTTTTTTATTGTTATCAAGCAAGCCTAGTTCTTTTTGTATACAGGAATTGTAATATTGTTTTCAGACAAGGATCAAGTTATTGGATGCCTTATCTGCAGGCACAATTACATACCATGTAAACCTTGAAGTGTAAAATTAGCATCAGGATCGAGAAAAGCTGACCTGTGTTTTGTTTTCATTTTCGATTCAAGCTACAAATTATTTTACGAACGATTGACCGAATAGACTTCATCCACTCAGAAAATGAATCCAACGCAGCGTGTTCTTGTTTCGCCCATTCTCTGGCGTAGTTTTCAACAGAATCCAATAATTCATATTCCAATTAACGGACTGGGTTTCATGATATTTAGGACCATTCATGAACAGCTCTCGTAGATAAACATTTTGAATATTGCTTAAATCACCGGTTACTATGTGCCCAGTTGGACCATAGTTAAAAGTAAAGGTAGAATAAGAGTAAGCTGACAGAGGACTAGTTCTAAGGTCATCTACATCCAGTTGCTGCAGCATTTGTGGTTTGTAGTTGAAAAGTTTGGAGGCATAGTGCTTGGAGTAACAGTAGGAATTTACAGGGATGTTTCTACTCTGAAAGTATGTTGGAATATTAGATTGAACATATTTAAGGTGTGAAATATTGCTGATGTTTTATAACATCAACTCCCTTATTTACAAACTTAACTTTCATAAATTGGTGAGTTGTTGGGGGATCGCGGCCATCTGTACAGACAGGTTTAAAGAGCCTGATTTGTGCCACATCATCAATAATTTTATGAAGTCTCCAAACTAGTTTCCACGAGTCACCAGAAACAGTATTAGACGAGTCACTTGAAGCTTTCGTCGCACGGAGAGAGGAATTGAATATAACGTAGTTCGTACATGATGGACACCTAATGGTTTCTGTAAAGGTTCATTAGATTTTAAAACATGACAGCATATCTGCTATATTTATTATAATGCCTATTGAAAATTAAGAACATGGATTGATGTTCCTAAAACCAAGCCAATGGATTATAAAATAATTGACTGCTATTCATAAATGTAAGTCATCAATCTTGCTACAGTAATAATGAATTGTTGTGTTCAAATATATTTTCAAATTCTAGATCTTCTCAAGGTTTTATTTGTTTTAACCGAATCCACGGGTGTCTTTATCATACGCCCCTGACCAAATCAGTTGATGGATTCGTACATTGTATATTGACTGTAGCAATGTGTGAAATCGTATAGGAGTGAGACGACCACAAATAAGCCCATGGAATAGGTGGCTATAGACTTGTAAATTCGCATTATGCTAGTTTCATGTTATGTTAATATCAGTAAAATTATTGTAGACATATGCATGTTTTCTATGACAGTAAATTATTTTCAACACATAAATGTATATTGGGAGAAGGTGTAGATTAGGTTAATAACGTATGCCTCATTTAGTCTTAGTTTGACCATAAGTAATTTTAAATCAATAAATCACTTTTTTGAGCAATTTCAAGTTGATAATTTACTGTATAGCAATAACATACTTATAAGTATTATTAAACACAAAAACATACGTCCGATACAGTGTCACGTAGTCGCAAAATGTACTGATCGCCCTTACCAGCTAGCTCTCAGTCTTGTAATGCAGACGATGTTTAACGGAAACGTGCGAAAGCTACCGAACGTCAATCACCAATCAGGCAATGTTTTACAACCGGTGTTTGGCAAGGGTAAACAGAACTCTTCGGTGGGCGATGCCACTTGTGCTTGTTTCCGGAATGCGGATGAAAGTTTCCTGAGCGACTAAACAGTTAATTGGCGGCAGTTTCATCAACAATTCTGTGTGTATAAACTGGGGCGCCTTCACAATGAAGTCGCTTCGAGTAGTAAGGGGTAAAATTAAGTGTTCTGTACATAACAATGACAACAGGTTTTAAGTCCTCTCTGACCATGGTTATAGAGGAAAGCTTCCGTAAACTTTGAAAACTTCCTTTTACTGATCTTTGTCAACAAAGTTAAGAACATGATTTCATCAGCAGTTAAATGTAGCTGTTTAGTCCCTGTTGTCAACTTCAGATTGACTTTAACAACATTGTAGACTAAAGAATACCGTTTGTTAATTTGTAGCTCAAGCTCTTTTCCAAGTTACTGATTAAGTAAATAAAAATGGGGGATCATTCCGACCATGATGGGTCGGATGAGGAAGATTACATTGGTTTCGGGTTTGCCACAAGGAAACTTGAGGCGCTGTATGACTATACATATTTAGATGACAGTGGCAATAGAGTGAATATGAAAAGAGGAGAGGAATATCATTTGTTGGAGAAGTCAGGGGATTGGTGGGAAGTGTTTAGAGCTGGAGACTCCACAGATCTTTCATTTTATGTTCCAGCAAATTATGTTAAACCTATAGTTGATAGTGAAAGTAAGGTTACAGACAAACATACAAGTGATTCAGATGTTAAAGGAGATCCAGGAAGTGAAACCAGTTCACTTGGTCATGACGCTCATACATCTCCATCTTTTAAAAATGGCATGAGTAAGGCAGTCAGTGTCGAAAGAAAACAAAATCCAGATAAAGAGATGGATATCTATGCAAATACTAATGTTAGTACTTTTATGACAAACAACAATGTGGATGTTTCATCTAAAAATGGAAGTATAACGGTGCGGCCTGGCATGTATCGAAGGAGTTTATCCAATGATGATGGAGGTGATTATATGAACTTAGATTTATTACGTGAACAAGCAGGTCTACCTTCAGTGTCCAAACCACCTCTTACGGAAGTAAGTATTCATTAATGTGTGTCATGGGTTCTAGAGTGATAGTAAATTTTCATGATGCTATGACCAATAGGTATGGTCCAAATTAAATATAGACAGAGTTTAGTCTCATGATGTACATATATACTTAGTATGGAGTCTGTGTACAGAACTGTTTCACATGCTTGTCTCGTAAAAATTGTCTTTGAAATTTGATAAACCAAAGGACAAAACATGAAATTTCACATTTTTAGCATTTGTTTCACAAAATAGGGTACATATGACAATAGATATAATTGGAGTACATGTATACTTGGAAGTCCACAACACATATGTGTAAGTGTATATATTTACGACATACAATGGGATCTCAAGATGGTACTAAATATATCATTTTCAGTGAGAGCAACTCAGTTTCTAAATCAAGATCAATATATTTTTAAAATCTGTTCATTATTATATGTTACTAACTAATTAGTAAGATCATGCTTTTATAAGAACATGTACATAAATTTAGAATCATGTACATATTATACATAAACAAGTAAGTGCATGTTCTTTGTGCCTTAGCGAGAGCGATTCGAGGAAATATTTAGAGAACAAAGGAAGGTGAAAGTACTTTCTGCTTTTCATTGTTTATACATGTATTGAACAGTACATTTGCTTACATCAATTTAAATGTAGTATTGTTTAAACGGACAATTTTCATTTATTTGATTAATTGATGACTGACTTATAAAATACTTCCATGTCATTATTATTGTGCACATGCTGTAATGCGATGGTTTAACCAGGATACTAGCCGCAATAAATAGCTTGATGAGAAAGATTTTTTCTATAGTGATCGGTTGAGTGCTGGACTGTTAATTAAGTAAACCAGAGGTCCTGACTTCGAATCCTAGTGAAGGCAATTAAATAGATAATGACCTCGGATACAATTATGCCCATTAAGGAACTTGGGAATAATACTTAACCATGCCCCATAAGTATCACAGTAACCACTGGAAATTGAAGAAAGAGTTCCTTGCTGGATAGGGACTTGGTACTGAACATTACATACTCTAGCCACAGTAAACCGCTCAGCAAGAGAAACTGCTCTTTAGCTAAATCAGTTGAGGGTTAGACTATTAATCAGAGGTCACAGACTCAAATCCAAAGACTTTGGAATAAAAATGACCAAAATGGTAAAGGTAATATTGTCAGAGACAGCTGGCCATTTTTCATTTTCCATGATGTAGCTTGGTTTTTATAATACATTTGTATAGCTTTTTATAGTTCTAGGTCTACCATATGGCTAGTACTGAATGAAGATTTAAGACACACTCTGTGGGTTTTAAGGAAATATTATTGAATGGATATTTTGATGAAGCTTTAATTTAAAGAATGATGGTATAAAACACTGCAAGATAACTCCAACATTGAAATAACCCAATGGTAACACCAAGAAATATCCATGATCTATAGTTTAATCAAGTGTTGATGACTACATTTTATGGCACTTTCACAAAAATAAAAAGTTATTTTTTCTATGAATACCAGTATTTTCAGAAGGTTGCAATATATTCATGTTAGCTGCCTTGTGATAGAGAAGATCTGAAGCTGAATTATAGTGTTACTAAACTGAAGTATATAGTGCCAAGGCCTCTAGCAGGACACCCCACCTAGTCATAATATACTGGCGACAGGCAACACAGTCCTTATAATACCATAATGCTGAGCATTAAGCATGGAGACCAAATTTCATTTTGAAAGACTCTGGCATGTCTGGCCTGGGAGAAGTAAACCCATTTTAAAAGACTCAGATACAATGTAAATGTTGGCCAGGGGACAGAACTGAAAGCAATCGTCACAAGTGTGAATACTTAAGTAAAAACCAAAACAGATGAGATTGGCATGGTATGGTACGTTTACTCCAGAATGATACCTTCCTACACAAACTACTGCATTGCTGTTCATCACAGATATATTGAGGCATCTGTCTGCAGTTCATATAAAGGTTGAATTCACAGTGTCTGGTGAAATGTATTCAGATAACTTCAAACAATACATCAAAGTATGTCATAGTGCTTTCATTTCTAAATCTTCATGGTGCTTAATAAATTGCCTAGATATATTATCTTCAACGCCATAACAAGAGTGATCATGTGACAGCATAATTGTATGGGAGATCTCCATTTAGTCTATACCATACTGTTAAGTTTAGGTTTACAAGTTCTAGCAAAATACATCTTTTTTTCTCTTCATTCAGTTGGATTCTTTGAATCAAGTTTGTAAAACAGGAAGATTTAGATGTCTTGTTTATGCAAATGTCTAAATGTTCACTGACCACAGACCCCGTTTTTAGATATATTATAGTTCAGTGAAAATGCTAACAAATTAAATACATTTATTGCATATACTGTTTATTTTGCTCTGCAATAAAACCCACCTACTTTCTGAGTCAATATTTTTGTGTTGGGCCCTCTGTGTGTTTATTACAGGATACATATGTTAGTACTTGTCTACATATTTCATAACTACTTGGTACATTTATATCTTCCTTAAACTGTCCCTAGAAATCTTTTCATCATAAAGTACCTTACAGAAGTCTGTGGTATATTTGAAAACTGAAATTATTTACTTGGATTTACCAGGATTTACACGGTGGGCATCGTAAATGAAGCAGATGATGCTTACTCTTCTGGGATACCTGGTCTCATTCTTCTTCTGCTTTAGGAGTCTCTGTGGAATTCTTCCTTTTCTTGGTATTTGCCCTAGTTTATTGAATTTGAATTTGGATTATGTTTCTGTTGACTTGTTAGTATGTTTTAGTTTTTGTAACTATATAGACAGGTGTTGGCTCTTAGATCTTAAAAATTTAACGAAATATCTGCCCAGTAATAACCTCAGGAAGTAACATCCTCTATTGCCTTGACTATGATTTAAAGTTAATTAGGGATGGACTTACAACATGACAATGAACAGTACTTCTTTTATTTGTAATACAACTCATTAGTAATCAATATGGACAGACTATTACCAGATATGGGAACCAGATATTAACTGACATCAGATATAAGAGTACTAGAAGCTTTGAATATGGTTAAAACATGCTGTTGCATAGAAGGTTTTGCTCTTGAAATGATGTCCAACAAAGTAATTACAAACAATTCATATTATACAATATGTGACCATGTTATAGAGGTGCTGTTATACAATAAACTAACACTGTAGATTATGTAATATTTACAGTAAGTCATTGTAGTGGGCAAGGAATGTGTATTCTAGAGTGGTGACAGTAAAGTAGGTCATCCCATCATATCTCTACAAGGTGCTTTCACAGTGTCTGACATTGATGTATGGTCATTCATTTGTGAATGAATCTATTTGAATGCTGATCAATTCGTTACTGAACTACTTACATCATTTGTTATTTAAAATGTGAAATTTGAGGCATAAGAAAGGGCTCATTAATATGGGATATGGATATTAGCTTGTATATAAATATAAGGAGGTTATTAGTATAGAGTCTAATACAAGTTTATATAGGACTAATTAATACAGGGTCTGAGGACAGTTTATATAGGACTTATTAGTACAGGGTCTGAGGACAGTTTATATAGGACTAATTAGTACAGGGTCTGAGGACATTTTATATAGGTCTCATTAGTACAGGGTCTGAGGACAGTTTATATAGGACTTATTAGTACAGGGTCTGAGGACAGTATATATAGGACTCATTAGTACAGGGTCTGAGGACATTTTATATAGGTCTCATTAGTACAGGGTCTGAGGACAGTTTATATAGGTCTCATTAGTACAGGGTCTGAGGACAGTATATATAGGACTCATTAGTACAGGGTCTGAGGACAGTATATATAGGACTAATTAGTACAGGGTCTGAGGACATTTTATATAGGACTCATTAGTACAGGGTCTGAGGACAGTATATATAGGACTCATTAGTACAGGGTCTGAGGACAGTATATATAGGACTAATTAATACAGGGTCTGAGGACAGTTTATATAGGTCTCATTAGTACAGGGTCTGAGGACAGTATATATAGGACTCATTAGTACAGGGTCTGAGGACAGTTTATATAGGTCTCATTAGTACAGGGTCTGAGGACAGTTTATATAGGTCTTATTAGTACAGGGTCTGAGGACAGTTTATATAGGTCTCATTAGTACAGGGTCTGAGGACATTTTATATAGGTCTCATTAGTACAGGGTCTGAGGACAGTATATATAGGACTTAATAGTACAGGGTCTGAGGACATTTTATATAGGACTTATTAGTACAGGGTCTGAGGACAGTTTATATAGGTCTCATTAGTACAGGGTCTAAGGACAGTTAATATAGGTCTCATTAGTACAGGGTCTAAGGACAGTTTATATAGGTCTCATTAATACAGGGTCTGAGGGCAGTTTATATAGGTCTCATTAGTACAGGGTCTGAGGACAGTATATATAGGACTAATTAGTACAGGGTCTGAGGACAGTTTATATAGGTCTCATTAGTACAGGGTCTGAGGACAGTATATATAGGTCTCATTAGTACAGGGTCTAAGGACAGTTTATATAGGATTCAGTAATACAGGGTCTGAGGACAGTATATATAGGTCTCATTAGTACAGGGTCTGAGGACAGTATATATAGGACTCATTAGTACAGGGTCTGAGGACAGTATATATAGGACTCATTAGTACAGGGTCTGAGGACAGTTTATATAGGTCTCATTAGTACAGGGTCTGAGGACAGTTTATATAGGTCTCATTAGTACAGGGTCTGAGGACAGTTTATATAGGTCTCATTAGTACAGGGTCTGAGGACAGTTTATATAGGTCTCATTAGTACAGGGTCTGAGGACAGTTTTTATAGGACTCAGTACTACAGGATTTGTGGACAGTTAATGACAGTCTTCATAATTGCCTTGTATGTACAGAGCCTAAGAATATTTATTAGGTATCCATGATAAAGGTTGTGTATAATGTTTTCATAGGCTAGTTAATTTAGAACCAGAGGATATTTATAAGTTATGATTGACAAGAGCTCATGAGTGTTATACATGTTGTAACTATTGATGTACATTAAATTGTTGGGTGTGACTTTTATGTGATGTCATTCGTGTGTACATAAAGCTACAATGTATCACAGCTGAAGTTATGTCAAATAATTAATACAGACTTCTAACGTTTAATGACAATTTTGTTTTTTCAATTAGTTTACACATTTTTTACTTACCTGGTCAGAAGGATTTGTGAGCTGATGCCACAGCATCAATAAATTTTTCTACAAATAGTTACTTTTCATGGACAACTGAATGGCCACAATCATCCTTAAGTATCAGAGAATCTATTTTGTATAAATGGTGGATCTTGACCCGATAGGGCAGAAGGGGTGGGGTCCTATAGGCTTAATGTGTAATATCTTTAAAATCCATTTACTATAAGAAGGCTTGGATGCTGTCCCAGTTTGGTTTGAAGCATTATTTGGTGAAGGAAATCAATTTCATATAAACAGTGGGTGTTGGACCTCATGTGCTGGGGCATGGAGCCCAATACAGCAAACAGAGGAAATTTTCCTTCTCTTTTCGGAGGGATGGTTAAATTTTTGTCAAAATTTGATCTAAGGCACCCTTGAGTGAAGAAAACTCAGTTTTGTATAGATGATGCCCCCAACATTCCATCCAACTCCCAGCCAGTAGACTCAGTGCCATATGCACATAAAGATCCAAGTTGGGTAATCCAGTGCAGTACCTGTTTTTGTATCTCAGAAAGCTGGGAAATGGACCAGTTTGTACTGTGTTTGCTACGTTTTTGAGCAAGTCAATTTTCCCTCTTGTTGTTAAGTTTAATGTGCGACTAGCCTCCTTTATGGTGTTCAGTAATATAGCCACCAGCTACTATAATAAACATGCTAACACTTCCTAGTGTAGTTATTAAGGGTGTACAATGTAGGTGTACTGAGTAGGAGTAATTGGTAATGTCTTAGAGCAATTCTTAAATGTGTGAGTAACATCTTTTTGTTGTTAAAAATTTTCATGTCAAAATTATGGCAACGCCCAGCTTTTGTACTAATTGTGTCCGCATGACTGCCTTTCAATTTAAGTATTTATGTTCTATACAGACAGCTAGACATGTAAAGCTTAATTCACAAAGCCCTTCAACACTTTAGTATGAAGTTACTTACATATGTTGTAGATATCAGTTCATAAATAAGTTTTCATACAATATTATAGGAGTATGATAGGTATGTAAGTCAATCCAGACCTATATAGGTTATTGGTAGGTAGAAGTCATTCCAGACCTATATAGGTTATTGGTAGGCAGAAGTCATTCCAGACCTATATAGGTTATTGGTAGGCAGAAGTCAATCCAGACCTATATAGGTTATTGGTAGGCAGAAGTCATTCCAGACCTATATAGGTTATTGGTAGGCAGAAGTCATTCCAGACCTATATAGGTTATTGGTAGGCTATATAGGTTATTGGTAGGTAGAAGTCATTCCAGACCTATATAGGTTATTGGTAGGTAGAAGTCATTCCAGACCTATATAGGTTATTGGTAGGTAGAAGTCATTCCAGACCTATATAGGTTATTGGTAGGCAGAAGTCAATCCAGACCTATATAGGTTATTGGTAGGTAGAAGTCATTCTAGACCTATATAGGTTATTGGTAGGTAGAAGTCATTCCAGACCTATATAGGTTATTGGTAGGCAGAAGTCAATCCAGACCTATATAGGTTATTGGTAGGTAGAAGTCATTCCAGACCTATATAGGTTATTGGTAGGTAGAAGTCATTCCAGACCTATATAGGTTATTGGTAGGTAGAAGTCATTCCAGACCTATATAGGTTATTGGTAGGTAGAAGTCATTCCAGACCTATATAGGTTATTGGTAGGTAGAAGTCATTCCAGACCTATATAGGTTATTGGTAGGTAGAAGTCAATCCAGACCTATATAGGTTATATGTTGTGAAGTTGGTTTTTTGGATGGATAAAAATTGCTTTTAATTTCATTTTGTTTTCATTTGTTTATCAAACCTTCAGTAATAAAGAACCTGTAGATACATATTATATCTATATACCCCAACATTTTGTGGTAAACTTTATCATGTAGTCTTTTGATTTTCACATATTTTTAACAATTCAAATAGAAGGTGTACGCATCAGACATTATGAATTGTCTGTGTAATACTAGTAGCATATATGAATTGAAATTTACCTGTTTATAAATGTATATCTGTAAAAGTATGATATCTTCAGTGTGGTCACGCTTGCTGGTTAGTTATACAAAAGGCATACATTCTTGTCTACAGGTGTAGCATGGTGAAATGAATCGTGGTTCACTTTAACATGCGCTTCACTTTATCATACTACACCAGTATTCGGGGTCACTCATAACTGAATTAGATATCTGTACTATAGACTTGTACAAGTCCCTTATCCAATGTAACAAGTACAGGCAGACTTGTCCAACATAATATGTACTATCGGACTTGTACAGCCCTTAAACAAATGTGACTATCACAAAAAAAACTTGTACAAATCAATTTTCAAGTGTGTGTAAACTTGTAAAAGTTCATTATCTAAAATAACAATCCATCTTGTTTTTCTGTCTATAAAAAAACTGTGGTGAAGGTTTCTAGTTACAAACTATTTATTTATGTAATTTAACCCAGCGAGAACTTTTGTTTCAATGTCCTGATGTTGTTTTTCCAGGTTGATCCAATTTATGCCAACCAGAAGGACCTAAACATCGAACCACAGATAACTGTGACGACCTCTCCATCACCCCCAGTCTCACCCGAGGAGCCCACTATACCTGATGAGAAAAATTGTCCTTTCCAGAGGACATTACTCAATGTCTGGGATGCCTACCTTGACCCCATCACAAAGCGTAATTTTTACATCAACAAGGAAACCAAAGAGAGGACATGGAAACCCCCACGATATCCAAAAAAGGTAAGTTGGTACACAATCAATGAAGTAATAATGACAGTATGGACATGAAAATTATCAAATTTTAGAGGCAATAGAAAAATAAAAAAAAGATCTAGGGCGCTGATATAAGTGTTCCTGTCATACACAGCAATGATTGTTGTTGTATTATGTAACAAAGTCTATATAGCTTAACTGAAATATCAGATATAAATTTGATAACATTAATTACATGGAAACATGTTTACAGTATACACACATTTAACTCCTTGTCGAAGTCACTCTACTTAACCTTGCAATCTACTTTAACCTCGGTACATAACTGACCATTTAACAAGAGATGGAGTAGGTGCTGATTTATCAGATAAGTGTTAATTGCAGTGCCATGTACTACTTTGCTCACAGCCAAACAGCTCTGTTATCCTTATAAGGATATTCAATGTGTTTATAAGGGTCTGTAGTGTTGAGAATTTTTGTGGAAAAGCAATCATCATTTTGTGAAAACACTTGTCTGTGGCCTTACACTGCTGTACTTTTAAATTACTATAAATTGTCATATCGCTTTCTACATACACACATTGATCATGTGTTATAAATAGGGTCACTTGAGTTATTGTACTGAAAATGATGTAAATACCGAAGGAAGTATAGTCCTAGGAAAAGGTCCAGTGAGATACCAGGAGGGTAAGCGGAATAGATTGCTACATAGCTCAGGGGTCTAAAGAGGAAATATCTCACTGGCTATAGATAGTAATTATTTGTGATAGGTCTCCTGCATGATGTTCATTGAAGGAGACACCAACTTTAACAATGAGTCTCTGCCTTAAAATGACCCTTGCTGGCTGTGCGATATAAAGTCAAACTTATACAATAGACCACAGAGTAAAGTTCTGAGTATAGAGCACAATTGTGATATAGGAAACCGAGCAATTAGATCTACTAAGAAGTATATGTAAACAATTGTATGAGGAAGTTTTTTTAAGAGAATCACTTTTTGATCTTAAAATTTTATAGACTAAAATATTGAAAATCTAACCATGTCTTGTTGGTGAAATCCTCACGACAAAGTTAAGGATTAAGGATGAAAGTAGAGTATATATATTCTTATTACTTATTTGTGTGGTGATGTCATAGCTACTAACAATGTTATATATATATATATGTATAACTCCCCTTATATTCTAACAATAACATTATATCACCATATATGTTACTATGTAACGTAATACAATCACCTAAAGATGGCCGCGAGGCCTGAAAACATTAGCGAATTTATTTGCCATGTCAAGTGTTTGATTTTCTATATGTATATACTAAAGATCTTACATGGGTGTTCATTTCATATTAAATCTTAAGATAAAAGTCTTAAGAATTTTTCAATCATGTTTTATTGTATTTGCAAGCCTTGGCAAGCAAATTTTTTGATTTTAACAGATTTTTATCACAAAAGTGAGAAAGTTACATTTTGACAGGATTTAATGACAAAATGTGGAGAACAAAATCAAATGAAGGCAGCAATTTTCAGTTTGTAACATCATTGTCCATGTTAGGATATCACAAAAGATTTCTGATCAGCACAATAAATAAAAAACACAACTTCACAAAAATATTACATTGGTGAATTAATTTACTGGATAACAGGTGGATTTTGTAAAACATATTTATATATATATTATAGAATTTAATTCATCACTTACCCCAGACTTCATTAGAAATAGATAAAAACCAACAAACCAGATATTGGAGTTTTATATATATATATGGTGTTATGATGGAAATATTATTATTGATGGACTCAGTTACCTGGTAATTGTTGGAAATCTTGTCCCCTGTTTGGACTCTTGTTGTACATGGTTTGGGTATAGACTTCTGACAACTTTAATAAGAATGTGATGCATGGGCGACACTATCTGTGTAATTTAGATATCAATGGTACGGCAAGAATGACAACTGTTACTTTGTTATAGTCTCGCAGTATGAGGGGCATTACCACATCAGAATACATTGGGGTAGGTACTGACTTTTTGCATGGAAATATATCATTTATCCCAGAAGTTGTATATCAAATGCTTGCTGCATGACTGTGTATTTTGAGATGTATTTGATATGTTTATATCAGCTTACCTGTCTGAGGGACAAGTGAGCTTGTGATACTGGGCAATCTGAGGTTAGACAGACTTTTACTTAAACATCATCTTCTTTAGACCCAGTAAGCTTAGATTTATCCCATAATTCATAAGAGGAATGTAGGATATTGAGTGTCATTAACTGCCTTGACCCGCTAGTTGATAGTCAAGTCACATATCCTTCCTTGCATGTACTTATAACAATGAGTTAGTAAAGGTGAGAAAAAGTAACTCATTGGGCTTCTTGTTTCTCTTTTTCACTTGACTTCGGAAGGAAGAAATGGGCCAAATGACTTACTGTTCAAGATAATAAAAAAAAAAAAAAATAAAATTGACTGTGGGCAATATTTTAATGTCACACTTGCTCAAATTTAAATACGGTCTAATGACAGCATACTATTAATGATGAGGTTTTGGCATGATATCGCATGCTGTTATGATACTTCGCAGTCATGCTTGGCTAATTGAATGGATCTTATTTCATTTTAAGATTACTTTGGTGAAATATAAAAAAAAAAAAATACACAAAACAGATAACATCATATAAATAAGTTATAGAGTAATGATAGCATACTTGTAGATTGTTGAATATGGGGACTATTTAATCTTGTTAAGTGAATTATCTTAAATACCAGCTTTCAATGTCAAGGTACGGTTGAACGATTACAAACGTATTAATTTGATAATTGTAATAATGTCTAACATGCACAACTGTTCATTGGATATTGTTTTCATTGTCACATTAGTAAAATGTTGGAAAACTTTTTCCAGAGGTCAGTAAGACATATGTACCATGTAGATTGTTCTACTAGCTTGTTCTAAAGAACTTTGAAAGTCACATTATTTAAAGGGAAAAAGCCCTTCCCAAAATGAGTAAAATCTTCCTGGCAGATCAATCTACGTGGGAGCTCAGAGTCATGTACTTGAAGAATTTTTGTTTTAAGCAAGGAAGTTGAAAAGGACGCATGAAAATGAATTATAAAATTGATCACTTGTTCCAAAACAATCATAAGACAGATCTTTATCACAACAGGATCCTTGGGGCTAAATTCTTTACCCAAATTTCTTTAGATATGCAGTGGACTTCATGCTTGTGGTTCAGTGATATACCATGTGTAGTCATCAGCTTCTAAGAGATTTTGGCACACAATGACCCTGGCTGTTCACTGGGTAAAAATTACCCAACAAGTAAACAAAATAATAACATTTTTAAGTGTCAGAAGATGGGCTAAACTTGATATCGGAAGATGAGCTAGACTTTTGATATCAGAAGATGGGCTAGACTTTTCATATATTGTTATAAAGTGCAATAGATGTGGGTGGGCTTATTGCCAGGCTTAATGTCAGACAAATATGGTGAGTGTATTTTACTTAGCATGTTTTACTCCTGGTGCATGGTTTTACTGATTGAAATGTCAAGGTTAAAGGTTATAGCAAGTTGTAATCTTCAAGATGTTCCATTTTCGCTTTTATCAAAGATGAATTTAAATTGTAAAAAAGCAGATATCTTGCAAATTTAATAATAGAAAAAAGGAGTCTGTTTTATTCTGATCACTTGCATGAAAAATATGTCCTTTGAGTTTTAAGCTTTAGGTAAAACCATAAACATTTGAACCTTTAAAAACAACAGTATATTGTGTATGAAAATTCCCTGTAATTTTTACTGTGACTCCCAATGCCTTCCTTTGTAATGATTATTTGTTGTAAGTAACTCTATTTTGTAATAAGATACAGAAGCAGGAAATGTCATGCATCATCTATAACATCTGTAGAACTGTCATTTGTTGTGTTACACAGGGAGGCGTTGTATCTAGCACTAATGATTTCCGAAAAATTGACTTAACAATTCTGTTTCTATATCCCCTGCCAACTTGGTTGATAATTACCAACTTCAGTTTGAGATAATCATGTTTTTTTTCTCCTATTTTTTATTTATTTTACAAACAACTTTTGTAATTCATACATCAAATGATTACTAATTGAAAGGACAACATCAGTCCAAAAAAAGGCAATGTGATGGTCAGTCATGATGAAGGATGAGTGTGATAAGGGAGATCTGATTTTGGTTAAGGTTCTTAGTCTGCCATCTTCTTATCTAGATATATATATTCAAATTGTCATAACTACATTTTTTTCTCCTTGACAGCAATTGCAGGAGAGAGTGGACCTGCCAAAATCACATCCTATGAGTGTGCGTGTGGAGACCACAAAACCAATTCCAGAAGGCTGGACTTTAGAAACCGTGGAGGGGATTAATTTTTACATCAACAAACGTACACAGGAAAAGGTAAGAGATGAAAAGGTGCTGTACATTTTCTAAAACTTAATAGAACAGTGTTGATGTTTACAAAAGGAGATCCACTGATATTTACATTGCCTAGAAAACTGATTGAACAGATCATAACTAACATAACTTATACTTATGAATCAGGTAATGGTTTGTAGTTATGAATCAAAATATTAAAACAAAGTTTGGTTGTTGGGTATTAATATGTAAACTTACCAGTCTACATGCAAGTATAAGGAAGGATTTGTTAACATAACCATGCAAGTATAATGAAGGATTTGTGAACACAACCATGTGAGTATAAGGAAGGATTTGTGAACACAACAAGACTACTGACATAAGTTATTACGTCCACAAAACTAGCCACCTTACAAGACTTTAACTGTTTTTCCATCAGAATGTATACAATGTAATTCATATGACAGGCCTGCTTACACTAACATGGTGAATGTTTTTTTATCAATGATGTTTATCAGTATATTAAGAATTCCTTATGAGTGTGAAGCACGAAGCACATCTTGATGATAATATGTACAATATTTATTTGGCAATTAGCCCATGCCTGGTAATAAGCCCAGCTATTGAAGTTTGAGTAGAATATCAACAAATGCTAGGCCGTTGCCATGATAAGTCATTACTTCCCCCCACCCAAACACCCCGAGATAATGTTTAGGCATAATCCTTAATACCCATAGAACTACACGTGTGAATGGGCTTGATGATATTTCAGAATATTCAACACAAGTTCTTTTGTAAAGAAATGAACATATTACTGAAAACTGTTACTACCTGTTTTAAGCTTCTTCATTCCCACCTAGAAATTTTGAACGTGATAGATTTCTCATGTAGATTTCTAAGGGTTTGAAGGCATGTAAAAATATCAAATATGTTAAAAAACAAGTCTTTATTTATGCAGCAGTGTAACAATTTGGACCACAATCTAAATTACGATTAATACATGTTCACTTACGCCACACTCAGCTGTCATAACCTGTATTAAGCTAAGTGGGTTGGGAATGATGGACTGAGGCAGTTTGTGATAAGGCTTGAAAATTTTAAATATTGCAACAAGTGTAGATGGGTTGGTGGTAAAGAAAAGGGAGTATTTTAGTCATAAAGACCACGAACACTAAATGGTACAGATGGCTTGAGGGTAAAGATAGGGGAGAGTTTGAGTTTATAAGTCCAGGAACACTAAATGGTACAGATGGCTTGAGGGTAAAGATAGGGGAGAGTTTGAGTTTATAAGTCCAGGAACACTAAATGGTACAGATGGTTTGAGGGTAAAGATAAGGGAGAGTTTGAGTTTATAAGTCCAGGAACACTAAATGGTACAGATGGTTTGAGGGTAAAGATAAGGGAGAGTTTGAGTTTATAAGTCCAGGAACACTAAATGGTACAGATGGGTTGAAGGGTACAGAAAGGAGTGCTATAGTTATGAGTTCAGGGGGCTTGTCAAGAAAAGGTTAGATGGGTGTAGGGTAAAGAAAGGGGATTGGTAATCTAGAGTCCAAAAAGCTAGCGAAGAAATGGTGCAGAATTTAGAAAAAAAAATCTGAAGCATTCAAGTCAAGGGGATATAAAAAAGTATCACAATTTATTGTTCCATTGAAGTCTAAAATTGTTCTAAAATCAAGATTTGAGAGTTCACCTTTCTAAAAGAACTTGAACAAAAAGGCTCAGATTGTAATATTACACACAAATCTGATAAACCTCAAAGACTTGATCAACTCAGCATCGATCTGGTCAAGGCAAAATCTTCTGTCTTAGTTACTTGTAAACCAAATATTTTGATAAGTGCAAGGTTTTTCATGATTCTGTCCCTTTCAAGATAACGAAGATCGACTGCTTTCCTGGATTTTGTCTGATGGTTAGTTTATGAATTCATTCATTTAAAAAGAACAGCAAAAGGTTTATTGCCATGCATGGTCTTATTTCAGGTAAATACTGACATTCTATCTCACATGTGATGATCTGTTTACAATCATGAATGCTTTAATGCTTTCAACATACTTGCTGATAAAATCCTCTGTTTGCTATGGCTAATACTGCATAAATTGAAATCAGTAAAATTGTGATAAAGGACAGAACAACAGGGAAATTGTTGCCTCCCAAATGTGGGCAATTTGATTGTTTTAGTGGGGTACACACACAGATGACAAAGGGAAGCCTTACTTCTACAATCTCGACAGCGGCGAAACAGCATGGGAGTTGCCAGAGGTATGTCAACTGTTACCACAACAACAATTATAATTAGATAGCATGGATTAAATATAATTTGCTAATAGGTAAGATATTGTTACAAACATGGTATGATCTGACTTTTTAATAGTGATTTCAAGGCCTATACTTTCTTCTTATTTTGTTTTTATTTTACCTCTTTCACATTCATTTTCATTTTTCTTTAAATTTTAGAATGTTGATTTTATAATTTTTTTAACTTTAGACAATATTTAAGTATGTAGTTTACTAATGAAAAAGGTAGTATTTGAACTTGGAGTTAATGTAATATAGAATGGTTTAATAGATATTGATCATGCATGAAAGTGTTTGAAAAACTAATAGTTTAGTAGATGTATCTAATTCTTAAAAAACACATTAATTAGATTTTTAAAAAGTGAATACAAAGAAAGATGACTTTTAGAAAATACAAGTAATACCGACAACAAAATGACATATTGATTGTACATCTTTTTATTAATTGCTCCTTTGTTGTAATTGAAATTGATTTAAAGATGAAAATTTTAGATAGGATTTTTGAATGTGTAATGGCTGGCATGATAATATATGATACTTTTATGATCCATTACTGTGTGTAATTCTGCTGTGTGTCAAACTACTGTGTGTAATTCTGCTGTATGTAGAACTACTGTGTGCCGTGATAAAACTCCATCTGGCTTGTTTTCTGATTGGTGAATTTATCTGCTAGATCGTGTAAATTGCTTTCATCTTAATTGACCAAACATCATGATGCATGGAAAATCACTCAACATAAACTGTTCTTAAAATGATAGTATAAATATAGGACAACATAAACTGTCCTCAGGATGATGATATAAATATAGGACAACATAAACTGTAAAAATATAGGACAACATAAACAGTCCTCAGGATGATGATATAAATATAGGACAACATAAACAGTAAAAATATAGGACAACATAAACTGTCCTCAGGATGATGACATAAATATAGGACAACATAAACTGTCCTCAGGATGATGATATAAATATAGGACAACATAAACAGTAAAAATATAGGACAACATAAACTGTCCTCAGGATGATGTTATTAATTTAGTTCTACATAAACTGTCCTCAGGATGATGATATAAATATAGGACAACAACATAGGACAACACAAACTGTCCTCAGGATGATGATATAAATATAGGACAACATAAACAGTAAAAATATAGGACAACATAAACTGTCCTCAGGATGATGATATAAATATAGGACAACATAAACAGTCCTCAGGATGATGATATAAATATAGGACAACACAAACTATCCTCAGAATGATGATATAAATATAGGACAACATAAACTGTCCTCAGGATGATGATATAAATATAGGACAACATAAACTGTCCTCAGGATGATGATATAAATATAGGACAACATAAACAGTAAAAATATAGGACAACATAAACAGTCCTCAGGATGATGATATAAATATAGGACAACATAAACTGTCCTCAGGATGATGATATAAATATAGGACAACATAAACTGTCCTCAGGATGATGATATAAATATAGGACAACACAAACTATCCTCAGGATGATGATATAAATATAGGACAACATAAACAGTAAAAATATAGGACAACATAAACAGTCCTCAGGATGATGATATAAATATAGGACAACATAAACTGTCCTCAGGATGATGATATAAATATAGGACAACATAAACTGTCCTCAGGATGATGATATAAATATAGGACAACATAAACAGTAAAAATATAGGACAACATAAACTGTCCTCAGGATGATGATATAAATATAGGACAACATATACTGTCCTTAGGAAGATAATTTAGATATAGGACACAAACTGTCCTCAGGAAGATAATTTAGATATAGGACACAAACTGTCCTCAGGAAGATGATTTAGATATAGGACACAAACTGTCCTCAGGAAGATTAAGATATAGGACACAAACTTCCTCAGGAAGATATAGGACAACATAAACTGTCCTCAGGAAGATGATTTAGATATAGGACACACACTGTCCTCAGGAAGATGATTTAGATATAGGACACAAACTGTCCTCAGGAAGATAATTTAGATATAGGACACAAACTGTCCTCAGGAAGATGATTTAGATATAGGACACAAACTGTCCTCAGGAAGATAATTTAGATATAGGACACAAACTGTCCTCAGGAAGATAATTTAGATATAGGACATAAACAGTCTTCTGGATGATGATTTATATATAGGACAACATAAACAGTCTTGAGGAAGATTATATGAGTATAGGACGTCTATAGATAATACAACCTCTGGATCTACTGCTGAGAGATAGATAGGTTAAGGACACAATGAAGACACTCTTAATTGAAAAATAAGTTCAATTAATCCATTTTATTTCACTGATTTCAAGTATTTTTTCCTCCAGCCATTTGAGGTGTGCAGTTTAATGAGCAGACGGGTTGCTTTTAAACGTCATTCTGCTGAATCGGTCAGAACAAAGCACAACTCCCACCTCAGAAATTTGTTTCACAAAGTCACACTGGCAAATTGCTTTACTTTGTCAATATGTCTGATCTTTTTTAATCATTGAGATATATAAAATATACAAGATAAAGGTGTTCAGGTAAAACAAGTGGTGTTATCAGAATGGATATGAAATTATTCTGTTTTAATTTCTACGTCATCAAAATCAAAAACAGACTTTCTATCGGTTTTAAGTTTTCCAGTATTCAGCTTCAGTACCTGAATGCCATGCCAACTTTTTGAAATGAAATTTCTTGTGTTATGTATATAAAATACAGGGGGTAATATATTGCACATCATTTATGTTAACAGTTATTGTAATAATGCATTATTTTCTAAAGGAGATATATTTACCATGAGCTAATCTTCCACGTGATCCTCAACATGGATACGTATAAAACACACTGTAAATATGTCCAATGGAAACACTGATTTTCATGTCAGCCTTATATATCATGATTTTGATATTTATTGAATGAGAATAAAAAAGTTTAATAAGTGAAAGATAGTGCTAGTACCTTCATTAAATGTACATATTACACGGATTAAAAAGTTTTAGATTCAAGAAATTCCAAGTGAACATTAAATATAGATATATTCACTTATCACCAATTATTGGCTGTCTAGTTTTAGAGATTTCAGAAAGTTATCAGTAATATGTTTTCAACATACTATAATGATGAAGGATAATGAACTGATTAAATTCAGATAAAAAACAGAACTTTGGAATTAAAACAGTTTTTGTTGTGTAAAATGTTGACAACAGACTGATAACTTGTCAACTAGAACTATGTACTTTATTCAACATTATAAAACACAATGCGTCAAGGTTATTTTACTTAATTATTTTAAGGATGGAAATCCTAAGATTCCCCAGTCCCAGTATAAAATACTGCAAACAATTTTCTTCAAGATTTCTGTGCATTCCCAATTCCAGTAAAAGTATTTTGAAATTTTCTTTCTTCATAATTATTGGACATTGCTTTATATTGTTCGAAGAATTTTTTCATGAAAGTAATTTTCAATATTACTGTTCTACTATCATTTCAAGAGAGCTAATCTACTAGTCTTTCATATTTTATAACATTCTGTGTATAAAGTGTCCATTTCTTCTCGTTCTGTCTCATGTGATCTTTTATAACATATTGTGTATAAAGTGTCCATTTCTTCTCGTTCTGTCTCATGTGATCTTTTATAACATACTGTGTATAAAGTGTCCATTTCTTCTCGTTCTGTCTCATGTGATCTTTTATAACATATTGTGTATAAAGTGTCCATTTCTTCTCGTTCTGTCTCATGTGATCTTTTATAACATACTGTGTATAAAGTGTCCATTTCTTCTCGTTCTGTCTCATGTGATCTTTTATAACATACTGTGTATAAAGTGTCCATTTCTTCTCGTTCTGTCTCATGTGATCTTTTATAACATACTCAGTATAAAGTGTCCATTTCTTCTCGTTCTGTCTCATGTGATCTTTTATAACATACTGTGTATAAAGTGTCCATTTCTTCTCGTTCTGTCTCATGTGATCTTTTATAACATACTGTGTATAAAGTGTCCATTTCTTCTCGTTCTGTCTCATGTGATCTTTTATAACATACTGTGTATAAAGTGTCCATTTCTTCTCGTTCTGTCTCATGTGATCTTTTATAACATACTGTTTTATTTTTGTTTTTGTTTTTTTTTTCTGTACATTTCTGTTGTTTTCTGATATTTCCGTCATCAGTCCTCTCTGTCCCTGTTTTATTCTTTGTTTTAGTATTTCATGCATAGTTTTGCACATCTGTTAACCTCAGAAGATTTTTCTTGAAGAAATAATTTGTACATGTTTTTGTATATTGTGATTAACTTACCTCATCAGAAATATGAACTTGTAGGATATTGATAAAATATAGAACTAATGTTTTTGTGATGCACCTTGAATGAAATTCTTATCGGAATCAAATTTTTACACCGTTGGTTTTACATAAGAGAACAGACTCATCACCAGATTCAGTTGTTCCTGTGTGAACTTGGAAGTATGTCTGTATCTCCTTCTCTTTGCTTGTGACACAAAAAGGAAACAAGAGGTTAAAATGAAGATATATACTCTGAGTTGCCACAGAAAGAATCTGAAAGAGATCTTTACAATAATGAAAAATAGATTAATTTTGAGTGTATATTCATAAAGTGTTCCAAATATGTTGAAACCTGTTGAAATTTCATGTTATATGTCCAGCTGAAATTCCAATTCATTTGAAGGTTTCGTTGTTAACCCTGAATGGAGACCCTGCCAGTTCTTCGAAGAACATTCCACGCACCAGATCTCCACAAATTCCGCGATCAGTTAAGACACAGTCTATGTTCTTGGAATCACACCTGAACTTTGGGAGCTTTCAAGGCCAGCTCCCAGGGGGTCTGATGTCCAAGTCTTCCACGCTTCCTGTGAACCCCACATCGGGACCATTACCCGAGGGTGGGGTACTCCCTAAGTCTCAAACCCTGCCTTATAACCTCCAGGGATTAACGCCTGGTACCCTTGTGAGTTGAGTCATGCATGCTTTGTAATCAATACCATGTAAAATGGATTATTTCTGATTAAGGGTCGATTATTAGGTCACCTGAGACAAATTCTCTGAGTGAGCAGTTACGATCGTCTTTTATCCGGCGTCTGTGCGTTGTGTGTCTGAAAACATTTAGCATTTCAACTTTTTTGAAAAACCTATGAAACGATTTCAATGAAATTTTGCAGAAACCTCCCCTGGTGAAAGGTGAACCAAAATTAGAAATTATGCAGTCCCCACCTACAGAGGCCTGAGGGACAAGGCCAAAAGTGGTAAAATTGACTCAGATTTCAAAAATATTCTCAACTCCCATCAGATGAAAGAATCAAATACATTTCTTGGATAGAAGGGTTTTAAGATGCTTAACCAAAATTTTGAATTTCATAACCCCAGGATCTCGTATTTCTCCCAGGGGAGAGGGTTAAAGTTTACCAAAGTTTTTAAAGGAAAATTAAACTTTTGAGAATAAAGTTGTTTATTTTTTCATTGGTATCATTAGGAGAGGATGACAGTATTGATGGTGTGCATAATATTGACATTGGCTGAACCCTACAGGTTTAAAACATATCACTTAAGTCTTACCTTCTTACTTATCTCAGGTGACTGTCAAGACTGCAAGGCCGCTTGGTTTTTATTTGGAATGGATTATTTTCAATTTAGGTTGCATTTTAGATTGTTGTTATTTAGCAAAGTCGCTGTTACATGGCCAACATTAGAAAATGTCTATCTATGGATATATTTGTTTTTAAATATTATTTGTGTGTGATAGAAAACCTCCAACTGTGTTGTTTAGTGTAATATATCTTGTATAGAACACAAGTAATTAAAGTAGGTCAGAAGATATTCATATGTACATATTCCATCTTTTTGTAAACAACACATATACATCCAGTGTAAGGTATGTCTGTCGGCTTTTATTTTGTTTCCAAATGTACCGTCATTGATTCTCAAAACCATTCACAATTGACATAACATTGTCTGATAGAAGTTAACTCACAAGTCTTGCTGAAGACGTTAATGAAAAAAATCATAAAAAAAATTGTTCTTATATCACAACTAGTATTTGAAAATTTATCGATGATGTTTTGATGACTACACTGTCATGAACTCGTTCATCTGGTGACTGGAATTTTATTATGGTGATTGAGAAAGAAATTGCTTTTTCGGTGACATTTGAAATTTTGATTATGCCCTTACTTTCATTTCAACAAAGCTTATTGCAAAAATGTAAAAATGTGTTTAAGATATCCTATGAACTCTTCGGCAAATTTAGTTCATGTGCACATCATGAGATCACCATCAGATCAAATCACACCATCCCATCACACCATCAGATCACACCATCAGATCACACCATCATATAACACCATCAGATCACACCATCAAATCACGCCATCAAACCACACCATCACATCACACCATCACATCACACCATCAGATCACATCATCAGATCACAACATCAAATCACACCATCAGATCACACCATCAGATCACACCATCAAATTACACCATCAAATCACACCTTCCATTTCTATACATTGTGCCTGATTTTGGTGGAAATTAGTCCAGAATACCTGAAAGGTCAAAGGCCACACTTGACAATTTTGAAATTTAAAGATTGTGTACCATATCATTATACACCCCTGTTTAGATCTAGTTTATATTCACACCGAAATACAAACTTATCAACTTCTTAACCAAATTAGTGTGTGGTGGGCATAAGTCATGATTAGATATCAAAGGTCACCCTTAATCACTTTTAAGCTTTTCAGTGTATGATTTACTTAGAAATTGAAAAGAAAGTCCAGGGAGTGAGAGGGAGGGGGATGTTATGGGGCAGGGAGGGAGATGTTATTGGACAGGGAGGGGATTTGTAATTTCTACATCCTGATAATGTCAAGTGAAGTTCATAATGGTAATTTACAAATATGTCATACTGGAAGTTCATAGTTTACATGTGTGGGTATGTATGTGTGTATGTGTGTGTGTTTATGTAATATTAGTGAAAAATCTAGAATACAAAACTCCTTTTAAGTTTAGGTGTAAATCTAAATTATGTTTAATGTATATCTAATTACTATGTGCACAGTCCATAGTTATAATTTGTAATAATATAAATACCCAGCATGATTAAATCAGTAGTTTTACTAATTGAATGAAAAGAAAACTTGAACCATTGTTTAAACATATTTTGAATATATGCGTTCTACTTAGTTTAGGTTTATGGCGGAATATGTGAGAATGTGAGATATTCTGAGGAAAACTATACAGGTTTTCACAGAAAGTACTTCAAGCCTTCAGATAATAATTTCCTCATTACAAAGGAATCAGTACTTGACTATTTCATTCTTTAGATATGAACCTTATCTATATATAAACATACAGTAAATACATTTACAACATGGTATAGTATATACACAAGACTAGAGAGATGGAGGCACACATATACAAAATAATAACCACAGGGATGATGGGACACACTTAAATATATGTACAAATTATTGACCAGATGAGTGTAGGGACACACTGTACACAAGTTATTATGAGAGGAATAGATGAACATATTCTAATATACACAAGTTGTTGTAAACAGGGACAGAGGGACTAATAGTTATACAAGTTATTGACCAGAGGGACCAATAGTTATATACAAGTTATTGACCAGAAGGACCAATAGTTATCTACAAGTTATTGACCAGAGGGACCAATAGTTATATACAAGTTATTGACCAGAAGGACCAATAGTTATAAACAAGTTATTGACCAGAAGGACCAATAGTTATATACAAGTTATTGACCAGAAGGACCAATAGTTATATACAAGTTATTGACCAGAGGTACCAATAGTTATATACAAGTTATTGACCAGAGTTATCAATAGTTATAAACAAGTTATTGACCAGAAGGACCAATAGTTATCTACAAGTTATTGACCAGAGGGACCAATAATTATATACAAGTTATTGACCAGAAGGACCAATAGTTATATACAAGTTATTGACCAGAAGGACCAATAGTTATAAACAAGTTATTGACCAGAGGGACCAATAGTTGTAAACAAGTTATTGACCAGAAGGACCAATAGTTATCTACAAGTTATTGACCAGAGGGACCAATAGTTATATACAAGTTATTGACCAGAAGGATAGTTATATACAAGTTATTGACCAGAGGGACCAATAGTTATATACAAGTTATTGACCAGAGGGACAGAATGACCAATAGTTATATACAAGTTATTGACCAGAGGGACAGAGTGACCAATAGTTATATACAAGTTATTGACCAGAGGGACCAATAGTTATATACAAGTTATTGACCAGAGGGACCAATAGTTATAAACAAGTTATTGACCAGAAGGACCAATAGTTATCTACAAGTTATTGACCAGAAGGACCAATAGTTATATACAAGTTATTGACCAGAGGGACCAATAGTTATAAACAAGTTATTGACCAGAGGGACCAATAGTTATAAACAAGTTATTGACCAGAAGGACCAATAGTTATAAACAAGTTATTGACCAGAAGGACCAATAGTTATAAACAAGTTATTGACCAGAAGGACCAATAGTTATATACAAGTTATTGACCAGAAGGACCAATAGTTATATACAAGTTATTGACCAGAAGGACCAATAGTTATATACAAGTTATTGACCAGAGGGACAGAGTGACCAATAGTTATATACAAGTTATTGACCAGAGGGACAGAGTGACCAATAGAAAAAGACAAGTTATTGACCAGAAGGACAGAGTGACCAATAGAAAAAGACAAGTTATTGACCAGAGGGACAGAGTGACCAATAGAAATAGACAAGTTATTGACCAGAGGGACCAATAGTTATATACAAGTTATTGACCACAGGGACCAATAGTTATATACAAGTTATTGACCAGAGGTGTTGAGTGACACACTGTTAAGTTCTAATTACTATACCCCTGCAGTGAAGTGATAGGGGTGTGATTAATACTGTAATTACCTTCTTCATCTGTTTGTAGAAGCAATAATGTTTCAGCTTTGCCTAAACTACTGAAATGATTTCAACTAAATTTGATGGCAATAATCCTTACACATCAAAGATGTGTGCAATTTATATCAGATTTAGTTAATTCTCCTTTTCACAAATTTTTTCTTTTTTTTGTAATAATTTTGACATTTTGTAAGAACTGTTTTCTTTGATAGTTTCTTACACCGCTATATTGGCCAATCATAAAGGGCATTGCAAAATGACATCAATTTTATTTATGTAAGTGGGTGATAACATAAAGAAATCAGCCAATGAAAATGCTTGTCTTTTATTAGATTGAATTATATTTATATAAACAGATCAACTGTCCAAATGATTATCTACATATTTCCTTCATACTTGTGTGTTGACATCTACATATTGGTTGTCCTTTGGGTTTTTATGACCAGTGTTAAAGCTTTTTGTTGGCCTGTCTATCACTGGATATTTGTACATGTTTAGATTTGGAAACGATATCCTATTTAAAAAGAATGTACATCCCCTGTCACCATTTTATTATTCTACAAATAACTGTTTACAGCTGGGTATGGGTTTAAAATGCCCCTCCACCCCCAGACAATAGTTTTAGTTTTAATGTGAAATGAAAAGCTGTTTAGGTTAGACTTAATTTGATTAAGTTAAGTTGAATAAGCACATAACTATTTTAGTTGTAAACAAATTAAGGTAATTCAGTTACACAAGTTTTTTTTCTGTTTTTAAAATGATTATGAATTATAAGGTAATCAAGTTTCTGATTACGAAGATTTTCAGTGAAAATATATGTTCACATGATTCAACATTTTAGGTTGATTTATATTCAATACACATGCACATTTTGTATTTTACGCTTGGCATTAATCTCTAGCTTTCACTTAGAAACGCTGCTTATGGTTGTCATGTAACTTTCCAGTGCTTTGCTTTTGTCCGTTTTCATCAAAACAATAATCTGTTTTGAAATAAATTTGATGTCGGATTAATTGGATAGCCAATGATATACAACATTTTGTAGAAAAAGTAGTCACCACAATCAGATGTGGGCTCTTTATAGCACATTTTATAGTGTTTCAGTAGATTGTTGTGAGAATAGATCTCAAATGGTTGACAAGACGCTTTCATTGAAAAAAGATTAAAAACCATTTTTTTTTGTTTGAGTAAAATTTATTGTCTTTGATACCTTAAAATAAAACACATTTAATTCATGACTCAAATTTTTGGAAGACACAAGCTTGTGTTTTTTTTTATAAGTAAGAATACCGAACATTTTTATAATTATTTTATATCATATAACCTCTTTATTGTATTATTTTAATATTTCATGAGTGTATAAACACATATTTGATGGTCATTTTTATACAAGATATTTCCTTCATTTTATCAGGAAATGGACAGGAAAGCTGTCCACCCTGGGACATCTAATCAAGGGGTAAGACACAAAGCTGATTAGGATAATCAAAACCATGTCAAAAAAAAATTTATGTGACAAAATATTCTCTGATGTCTGCTGAAAAATTTTAGGTCCTGAACTTTACCGTTTTTATTCACAAGATTATTTAAAGAATCATGACATCTCAAATGTAGGAGTTATGAATTAAAAAGATTATCCTACTCTGATGTATTACTTTCAATTCTAATAGCACATTGAAGTTTTGTTTAAGATGTGAACATGAATGGCTACTTTCCCGAGTAATAGATGTTAATATAGATTTGGTAAAAATGTATAAAAAAATCAGGGTTATGATTAAATGTTTTCGGATATCTAATGAAGTTATAAAAATGTTGTAAAAAGAGTTGGAAATCTTTTAATATAATCTGCTTGTTTACAACAGTTTGTTCCAGTGATTTGTAATACTTTGTCAATCAGAAATGTCGATGATAAATGATACAGGTTGTATAAAAGACATGTATATATCATGGCTTAATAGAGGCTTTCTTGTCTATTTTAATTCTTATCTTTGATTTTTATTGGTTATTATCTCCCTTAGATATATATCTTGTATTTGAATGAGATATGAATTATCTTATACAGCAAGAAAAGATATGTGGAATGCTGAAGAAGAGGATGATTGTTGAGTTAGGAAAACAGGTCAAGTAAGTGACTTTATATATATATGAACTTTATTTATTTTACAACAATTATGTAACAAGTTAGCAGCGTATATTAATCATTCTAGTTGGCTTGTATCGGAGTGCAGGAGTCTCTCATTGTGGAGGGAAACCGAAGAACCCAGGGAACACCCATGTGGTCGGGCAGGTGACCCAAACACCCTTTCACGTCCATTCCTGGAATTGAATCTCAGGCAGTTAGGTGAAAAACAAGTGCATTACCACTGCACCACCCAACCACCCATAAGTGATTTTGACTTTCATTACCTGACATCAGCTGTTTTTGTTGACCTCTCTTGTTCATTACAGTTTGTAATCAAGACTCATGTGTCCTGTTGTTACTGAAAAATACAACATGATTGCTGTTACCTTTAGTCACTTGTCAGATTACAAGATTCAATATTTCATTAATTTTATTATTATTATTGTTAAGTTTTTATTCATCCCAAAGGAGATCATATAGTTGCCACTTTGTCCGTCTGTCATAATTTGTCAGAAGCATAACAAATAAACTGTAAGAGGTATCATCATATAACTTTATAGATAGATCTTTCACAGCAAGGAGAAGTACAGTGCGCAAAAAAAAACATTACTCTCTTTTGCACAATTAAGGAGTTATTGCCCTTTGTTATATTTCATACTTAAATTTGTGTGGAGCATTACAATAAACCTATGTGAGGTATCAGAAGAAAACTCCATATGTAGATAAATCTTAACAAAGAAATGCAGTGCACAAGAACCATCACTCTCTTTTGTATAATATAGGAGTTTTTGCCCTTTGTTATTTTTCATACTTAAATTTTGTCGTAATTGTGGACATAACATGTCTCTGACAGCCCTTGATTCTGTTGTGTAATTAATATAAACTTGATTAATTTACAGGAAAACATTTCCAGGCTTTGGTCTGAATGACTGAGTGTGATCTAACAGCCATATCTATGCTAAGAAGCCTGATTGTAATTTTCAATTGAATATTAATCCCTAGGTTTATGCAGGTGCACATGTGAAAGTTAGAATTTATACAGAATTTGGCAACCAAAGCCAGGAAATACACCGTTATCTGTTAACCATAAATCTTCTGTGTTTGTTAACTTTCTTTATGTGCATTGCTGCCGGAAACAAAAAAGAAAGAAAAAAAAAACAGCAATAACTGCCATGCCGAAGAGATCAATGAAAATACTAGGTTGTCATTGACACATTTGTTGATGATTTTAAATACATTTACTGGATATACATGTACACATACAAAGTGCAAGTTTATTCTATTTTATGGTATACGCCATTACAGTGCTGTATGGGTAAAGTTATGCTTCAGTGATGTTGCTGTGTCCTTCACCTTTTCATAATCCAGCTCAGTGCTACAGATGTTATATCAGTATAGAATGTTCATGAGTATGTATTTGTTTTAAACTATTGTTGACGGGACTTGTATTACTTCAGGTAACCATTTCCCAAAGTTATGTGTATGAGAGTGGGTGTGCAGCTATGCTTGTGCTGTAGGTAAGTATTTCCCAAAGTTATGTGTATGAGAGTGGGTGTGCAGCTATGCTTGTGCTGTAGGTAAGTATTTCCCAAAGTTATATGTTTGAGAGTGGGTGCACAGCCTTGCTTGTGCTGTAGGTAAGTATTTCCCAAAGTTATGTGTATGAGAGTGGGTGCACAGCCATGTTTGTGCTGTAGGTAAGTATTTCCCAAAGTTATGTGTATGAGAGTGGGTGCACAGCCATGTTTGTGCTGTAAGTTATGTGTATGAGAGTGGGTGCACAGCCATCCCTGTGCTGTAGGTAAGTATTTCCCAAAGTTATGTGTATGAGAGTGGGTGTGCAGCCATCCCTGTGCTGTAGGTAATTATTTCCCAAAGTTATGTGTATGAGAGTGGGTGCGCAGCCATGTTTGTGCTGTAGGTAATTATTTCCCAAAGTTATGTGTATGAGAGTGGGTGCACAGCCATGTTTGTGCTGTAGGTAAGTATTTCCCAAAGTTATGTGTATGAGAGTGGGTGTACAGCCATGCTTGTGCTGTAAGTTATGTGTATGAGAGTGGGTGTGCAGCTATGCTTGTGCTGTAGGTAAGTATTTCCCAAAGTTATGTGTATGAGAGTGGGTGTGCAGCCATGTTTGTGCTGTAAGTTATGTGTATGAGAGTGGGTGCGCAGCCATGTTTGTGCTGTAGGTAAGTATTTCCCAAAGTTATGTGTATGAGAGTGGGTGCACAGCCATGCTTGTGCTGTAAGTTATGTGTATGAGAGTGGGTGTGCAGCTATGCTTGTGCTGTAGGTAAGTGTTTCCCAAAGTTATGTGTATGAGAGTGGGTGTGCAGCCATGTTTGTGCTGTAAGTTATGTGTATGAGAGTGGGTGCACAGCCATCCCTGTGCTGTAGGTAAGTATTTCCCAAAGTTATGTGTATGAGAGTGGGTGTGCAGCCATCCCTGTGCTGTAGGTAATTATTTCCCAAAGTTATGTGTATGAGAGTGGGTGCGCAGCCATGTTTGTGCTGTAGGTAATTATTTCCCAAAGTTATGTGTATGAGAGTGGGTGCACAGCCATGTTTGTGCTGTAGGTAAGTATTTCCCAAAGTTATGTGTATGAGAGTGGGTGCACAGCCATGCTTGTGCTGTAAGTTATGTGTATGAGAGTGGGTGTGCAGCTATGCTTGTGCTGTAGGTAAGTATTTCCCAAAGTTATGTGTATGAGAGTGGGTGCGCAGCCATGTTTGTGCTGCAATTCAATGATGAGTGTTTCACATTTCTTTGTTGTATATTCCTACCTATAACTGTTTATCTAGATAAAAAATGTCGTAAGAGTATAAAATTACAAAATATTTTTGTTTATTTTTACTTATTCATTACTGTCACGTTGTGCTACGAGACACGTATCTGGTAAACAGCGGATGAAAATAGGGTCAATCTTCAATGCAAAATGTCTCCATTCATAGAAACATGGCTTAGTCGAACCATCGGATAAGTCAAACATATCATTTGGTCCCTTTGACATCGACTTATCCATGTTTTACTGAACTTTGTTGTGTAAGAAACTGATTTTTGTACTTTAGGAAAAGCTTCAGTCCTTCATTTGTGAAACTTTTGGGAACTAACCTGGTATTTTACAAGAACCGTCAGGCATCCACACAGCAGGGTTCTAAGCATGGCAAGCCTGATTTTATGGAACCTTTACAGGGGGCCCATGTTGACAAGTACCCCAACAAACGACACCTCCATGTCTTAGTGGTGAGTTATAAGGATGCTGATCGTTTTCTTACCGCGCCTAACTACTGTGCACGATGTACTACATCCAGTGTTAAATTTGCTTCAGAATTAACAAAACAAAAAAAAAAACCAGCTATAAATAAAAACGAAAAACAGAGTTTGGAGAAGATAGTAAGATATAATAAATGGAATTAAAATATAAACTTTATTTGTTTTAGAAGAATTGCAAAACACGGTTTATAATAATCACTCTTGTTGGCCCATGTAGAAGTGCAAGATGAGTCTTATTGTGGGAGGAAATCGGAGTACCTAGGGAAAACCAATGCGGTCGGGCTGGATTGGAGAAAATGGAAAATAAAAGATAGATCTATATTTTTAAGATTTTTTAATATACCATGAAAGCCAGCCCATGTTTTGTTATAATAACATGTGTATATTGATTTATCGTGATACAGCATTGACATATTTTGATTGGTTTACAGCTGACAACGTGTAACAAGAATCAATACCAGCTACAGTTGGAAGACGAGATTGACATGCAGAAATGGTTGTCTATTTTGGAACTCACTATCAAAGAATTGGTGAGATCATAGCCCCAGACCCATTCCACTTTCACATGTTAAAAGTTTTTCATATGTTCCTGTCATATTATCGGGGCAGATTTTTGTCATCACACTAGCAATTTCATGTCTTCATGGATTTTTATCTTTCATGATATCTAGATGAGTGCCATTGTCTAGGTTACTTTTATTCTTTGTAAAAATTGAAATGCATTAGAGATAGATCATTCATACTTTACAGGGTCTCTAGTTTCATGCATGATCAAAATATAAGGACACAGCTTTCTTTTGGGGATTTGGAAAGCAAGGGGGGGGGGGGGGGGGGGGCTTTGGGGAGTTCTTTTAAAATAATCAAGTTCACACAGGCTGGTATCACAGAAAAGTCCAGAGTGAACGCAGTGTTAGAAAATTCCTTTTAGCATTTTTATTTGAATCAGCATTAATTATAAAATGATTAATCCATCAAATATCTGGCTGCATATAGGTATAAATATAGGAGAAATATTTTGTGGTCAGAATTCACTCGTCATTGTCACTTTAACCTGTTCTGTTTAGATATTTTCTCAGCATTGTTCTTAACTTTATTAACAGTTCTCACCATTAAAATCTATTGGTAGGAAGTCAGGTACAGTTGTGTGAAAACAAAATTTATCTATTGATGTTGTTACAGGGTCCATGTAAGGTTGACCAGCAGCTACTGCTTGTGCCCCCTGGTAATGCAGACAGTCTGAAGAAAACACCATCGATGAAGAAAAGTATGCAATGTAATTACTTTATGTTTTGATAGACGTTTAACTCACTTTGTGAGTCACGCGGTTGTCGCGCAGATCACTCACTCTGACAACACATCGTTCACTCTACTATCTCAGGAAGTCGGTTCACAGATCATTTAGTCAACTCACTGATAACTCATTTTCATTACAGATCATTCTGTCACATCACAGATCACTCTTGTCACATCACAGATCACTCTGTCACTCACAGATCACTCTGTCACATCACAGATCACTCTGTCGCATCAAACACCTACATCACAGATCACTCTGTCACATCACAGATCACTCTTGTCACATCACAGGTCACTGTCACATCACAGATCACACTGTCACATCACAGGTCACTGTCACATCACAGATCACACTGTCACATCACAGATCACTGTCACATCACAGATCACTGTCACATCACAGGTCACTGTCACATCACAGATCACACTGTCACATCACAGGTCACTGTCACATCACAGATCACTGTCACATCACAGGTCACTGTCACATCACAGATCACACTGTCACATCACTGTCACATCACAGATCACACTGTCACATCACAGATCACTCTCTCACATCACAGATCACTGTGTTACATTACAGATCGCTCTCTCACATCACAGATACCACACAGCCTGTTAACTAATATATTATCAATTAGCTTCCTCTGAACATGTATTTGATCTGAACCAATAATTGATTATTGATTTTAACTGGTTTCCCATCACTAATCAGCAAAATCACATTAAAACAAGTTACAATGGAATTAGTGTAAGTGATAATTTAGACTGACCTGATGCCATGTATTTGTATCTGGTCAGATCGTAAGCCATCAGAGAGAGAGGAGAACGATGAGGAGAAGTCCAAATTCAAAACAATATTTGAGAGGTGGATGAAAGACCCACAGAGACCTACAAAGAAACAGCTGGAAGACAAGGGCATAATAGATTGTAAGTTGTTACCTAAAACGAAAACCAAACCAAAAACTTTTATGTTTTAAAGAGTATGTGATGGAGAATTTTCCAGTTTCTGAAGTTGGTTGGTCTCTAGTTTTGGGACTGTTTGGAAAATAGATATGGTAGACAGGCAGCCATCTTTGTTTTTTGTGTCAGTTTTGTGAGAATATTGTCCTTATTTATTTTAGATAACGTGTTTGGTGGTTCTCTGAAGCAGGTGTGTGAAAAGGACAAAGCTAAGGTTCCTAAATTTGTACAGAGATGTGTTGCTGCCATAGAAAAACGAGGTATGCCCAGGAATACCCCCTCTAAAAACACGATTAAGACATATTTCAGATGATAAATGGAGCTGTTTTATTATGACAATAAATGTAATGAGAAATGATCTTAAGATGGATTATTCATTGTACCAAATAAATGTCATTTTAAAGATGATCATTTTATTAAATCTATTATTTTAGATTTGAAAGTAAATTGATAACATTTTAAGCTTTACGATTCAATGGCCAAATGATGTATTTTGAAATTTTTTGAAGTGAGGAATATTTTGACTATTTGAAATTCATGATGGAGTATAAAGTATTGAAGTGGAACTTGTTTGTATCTGTAGGTCTGGACCAGGATGGATTATACCGGATCAGTGGAAACATGGCTCAGATCACTAAGTTACGCTCAATGTTAAACATGGGTAAGCTTAGAACACAATACGTGGACAGTTTCATTTTAGCATGTTGCATGTTATAACACATGGGTGGACAAAAATAGTTCAAATGGGTAGAGTCTTTTATCTTTTCTCACAAGGAGGATGTTCATGTCCTCTGTATTTAAATATAATTTGCCAGGGAGAGGTTTGCTTCATTTTATGGTACCAAGGTCGGCTTTATTTTTCCTTATACATTCTAGAAGAAGATTCACACCACTTACTTCAAAAGAACTTGATCCCGTCAGATTTGGTGAAAATGGAAGTGATACTTAATCGCTTTAGGTATTATCCTTAGAATTTTACCAGCAGTTAGCCCTGAGGGCTCATATTATTTGTATTGCAAGGTGTGTGAATAGGCTTATAACAGGATAAAGAAACACATATATTTGCACTTAGGTAGATATAGGCTTATTACCAGACATGAACTTATTGATGAATCTTTTCCTGGCTTATTTCCTCTATTAAGAAACTAGTGTTCCATTTGTTTGTTGTTTGGGTTATTCTTGTTTAATCCAAGTAAGTAATGTCATGTTCTCAAGTGAGAGCAAGGTATACAACAACCAAACCACTAGGCAAGCTAACGAACACGGACTGCTAGGAGTAATGAGCAATGCTCCTTGTTCTTTAAAGTGTTATGCTAAAAGTTTCTTGACCTTAAATGTTTATTGGTTTTACAAACCTTAAAAAACATTAATTTTTCTAGATAAGTTTACCATGCAATTCTAAATTGATCAAGAGCAAATGTCAAATTATAGTTTCTTTTTAATACTGGTATCTGTTACCAGTTATCAAAAGCCTTGGTCGTAAAAAATTTGAAAAAAATAAAACACAAATTCTGTAATAAACCCAGGGTTATTGACTCAGAATCAGGGGATGGGCTTATTACAGGACATTTTGTCAATGTTTCTCTTGAAATTTGGATTGGTTATTTACCAAGCATGGTCTTATCACTGGGACTTAGTTAGAGGATGCATGTTACTGGCTGACTTTCTGCCTTGGTATGGAGATTCTTTAACAGTCTGCCATACGGTATGAAGGTGTTATGGTTTGATGAATTTTGGAATCATACTATTAACTCATTTTCTTTCGCAGCTACTGGTTTTCAAAATTTAACAATAACAATACATCCCTATCTATTAAATTTCACAGACTATTTTTACATTGTACTGAAATTTGCTGTGTATCATCATTCCTTTCTTAATTTGTGATGATAAAAACTTTTTACAGGTTTTATTCGATTGTGAATTTTTGCAAAAATAAATCACATGCGAAAGAAATGAGTTTTACTAACAGTACTCTGGAATGTAATATGCCATTGTTTGAAGTCAGATGTAATTTTGCAGATCTGTCAGCATTGATGGACGAGTCATCTGGTTAGTACCTTTAACTAAGTATAGCTGTAACCTTCTTTATTGCTATACAAACAGTATAGATGTTTTACTGCTGTGTGGTTGTGTACACTTTAGACATTAAATTCTCTTTCTATGCACTTCTATATAATCAACCTCTATTTTTATCACTCTAGTATATATCAGTACTTAATATTTTAATCTTTAAATTCTTGTACACTGTTTATTCATTATGTACGACCAGGAGATAGATTTGCAGCATTAAGTAGTGTGTTGCTGGGTGATTTCATGTCTTTAATGTCTCCAAGACTTTCCTCTCTTGAAGTGGGAATTTCATACACTGAGTAAAGTAGGTTTCATTGTATAAATTAAGTCAATACGTCACCTTTATATACCTACAGAAAATTCTGTTTGGTTTGCTAGCCTCTGTATTTGTGGTGTGAACATAATATTTGATAACATGTGTAACTCTAATATTAGAATTATTAGGATGATGGAATTGTCAGTAGGCATGAAAAAAACTGCTTCTGTGTTAATATTACATTGTGATATTGTCTTATAAAATCCAAACCCAAATCCATGTGTACCTCAAGTCACTTTATTTATACAAAAATCAAGTACTACAATTCCTTGAATATTGTTCATTTTTAAGGATTCCACAGATAGGATTAAGATCCAGTTACTATCTATATATCTAACCTCTTAGGCAATTCTGATGTTTGAAGATTTCTAGATAATCTAGATTTGATTGGGAGGGTTTGAGGTCAAAGTCTTAAGTCTTTGACATAACATATACAATGTAATCTGAAGAAAAGGGTTGAAACACTAATTCTACCAAATCATTATTCACAATATCAAATTTATGTGACAGTAGTTGATCGAACATTCCACAAAAATTTTACTGCGTTGATGAAGTAAAAATCTCTGTAGATTTGAATTAATTTGGTAGAGGTCAAAAGTTCAGATTTAACGGTTTTATAAAATACATGTATTCTGTATATATTATGTATACTATATTCTTGTAATCTCTTTTATTACTAAGGTGTAGTAATTTCATGCTTCCGTATCGTTATAAGATTTATCCTACGCAGCACCCTGGACTTGTATTCTGATTATCCTGTAGTAGTTCAATGCTTCAGTCTATATACTCAGCTATAGAAGTACATCTCACTAGTCAAGTTTATCATCTTTGATGAGTTTTTAGTCACCGATAATAGTTTTTCTGTTTACCTATTCCAGAGATATTTTATTAAGTTTGTACATGATATATGAGTATTTTCTAAAATAACATTCTTCAAATTAACAAAGTCACTTAATTGTATTAGATTATTACTTTATCACACAACTTATTAAATGATTAATACAATAAAGTTATATTTTAATTATATACATTTATTACATCTTGGTTTGACTCTCATATCTACAAAAAGCAGTTTTGTAAGTGTTTGGTTAAGGTACAAATGCCTTCATCTGAATGATGAAAATATTACCAATGTAAGTAAATTTTTTGTTTAATATATACATTCCTTGGGTATAACAGAATATCTATATTTTTTTACAATTAAAAGATCTAGAAGTGTTCTGTTATGTGAGTAAAACATATATAACCACAAAACAATACATTTTTAAAATTTCACTTGTAAAGGAAAAGCAAATAGTAAAAAGGCAAATTCAAACATAACTAAACCAGTGTCCAACAGAGAAATATTTGGGTGCTCTTTAATGTCCGACAGTTTAAGAGTATGCTTAACAGCAAGATGTCACCATTTATTTTGAATAGACTATTTGAATATGCAACAATTGTGAAACAAACTTTCAGCCTATATTAATCACTCTTGTTGTCTGGATGGAAGTGTGCAGGGGGTCTTAGTATTGGAGGAAACCAAAGTACCATGGGAAAACCCTTGTGGTTGTCAGTTGACCCCATATCTTTTTACGTTTGTTTCGGGAATTGAACCCAGGACGACTAGGTGAAAGGCGAGTGTGTTACCACCCAATAGACTATTTCATTTAGAAGTCTACCATTTTGTATGCTATTTTTTTGATAAATTGAACTTTTTTATACCAAATTAGAGAAAACATGAGATATGCACAGGAAAGATTTGATGGAAAACAAACTTATTTAACCTAGGCTTCCTTTGTGTAAGAACAATGCCATAACTAAAAAGCACCTCCCTGATTGGTCAAAACTACAAAAGTTATGTTATATCTGCAAATGTTATAGATAAATCTCTATACTTTATGGGGAAAAATATCATATTTATAATCAGATGAAGGCATTTGTGGTTTGGATTTAAGATAAGAGACTGACATAACCTTCATTGTTACACAGGTCAGGCCTGGTTGCAAAAGCCTTTTAGTTTGGTATGGAAATTAGGGTATTGTGCAACTTTACATCTAAATTTCTATATCAACTTTTTTGACTGTTAAAACAACTCTTTGTGAAACAAATCAAATTACTTGGAAAAAAAATGGAAGGTCCTTACTTTGGGAGAAAACCAGAGAACCAGGGAAAAAAGGTGGTCAGGCCATTCTATGAAGACAATAAGATTGCTATTTACACGTACCAAGTTTTGTCTGAAGAGTGATTGCTGTTAACATGTACCAAGTTTTGTCTAAAGAGTGATTGCTATTTACATGTACCAAGTTTTGTCTAAAGAGTGATTGCTATTTACATGTAGCAAGTTTTGTCTAAAGAGTGATTGCTATTTACATGTACCAAGTTTTGTCTAAAGAGTGATTGCTATTTACATGTACCAAGTTTTGTCTAAAGAGTGATTGCTATTTACATGTACCAAGTTTTGTCTAAAGAGTGATTGCTATTTACATGTACCAAGTTTTGTCTAAAGAGTGATTGCTATTTACATGTACCAAGTTTTGTCTAAAGAGTGATTGCTATTTACATGTACCAAGTTTTGTCTAAAGAGTGATTGCTATTTACATGTACCAAGTTTTGTCTAAAGAGTGATTGCTATTTACATGTACCAAGTTTTGTCTAAAGAGTGATTGCTATTTACATGTACCAAGTTTTGTCTAAAGAATGATTGCTGTTAACATGTACCAAGTTTTGTCTAAAGAGTGATTGCTATTTACATGTACCAAGTTTTGTCTAAAGAGTGATTGCTATTTACATGTACCAAGTTTTGTCTAATGAGTGATTGTTATTGTTATGTACACGTAGCAAGTTTTGTCTAATGAGTGATTGTTATTGTTATGTACACTATTGCTGTTAATCTGGTTTTTAGACAATTACTCTGATTTCTGCTTTACAGACCGGTTTGACTATGACCTTGACAATCCAGAACTCTGGGACATTCATGTATTGGCTGGAGCACTCAAGTTGTTCTTCCGTGAGCTGAAGGAGCCCCTGTTTGTCTATGCTCAGTTTGACAAGTTTATAGCTGCCATTTGTAAGTAGAAATCTTTAAACCAACCATCTTTTTCTTATGGATTTACAATTGAAGCAAAGTCATGAAAATAAACCTTGGCAAATTAAAACATGAATGATAAAATCCCTGAATTTCATGGTTAAAATTTGTTGATTAATAATCTGCCTTATGTGTAAGGGTACCCTGAACTTACAGCTAACTTACCCATGTCACTTACATGCCCTATCGCAAACTTAACCTGTCAAGGTCAAATAGTAAATCAAAGAAGACTGTTCACATTTTTATCAGATATTCCCTCTCCCAGAACTTCCGTCAACATTTTTACTGGAGGGAAGCGAGCGTATTTGCCGTTAATTGTGGTATTGTAATATCATCGTGTCATTTCTCATTTCACAACAAATATATATCAATGTATATATAATTTCTATTAAAACAAGTGTTTTGGATTTTCAGCTAAGAAGACACGATCAGAAAAATTAAAAGGATTGAGAGAGCAGGTTAATGCCCTACCAAAGTATAACTATGAAACACTCAAGTTTCTGTGTGGCCATTTAATAAGGTAAGAAGTCATAGATATACAGTAGTCTACCTTACGAAAATGTAGATATGTATGTAATAAGGTATTTGATCAGCAAATGTTTTCTACCTGGAAGATTTAATATCAAAACTTGAGATTTAATATCAAAACATGACCAAATTTCCTTTTTCATAAAAACGAGTAAGGAATTAAGGGAATATGTTGATTTATAAATTACGTACTGTTCATAAATAATTTCCTTTCGAAACTACATATTTACAATGTCACAATGGATGATTTCAAACTTTTCAAATAAGAGGTATCAATCGTTTGGTTTTTTTCCTTTTTTTGTAAATTTAAAAAAATTTCGATTCTTCACTAATGATACTGCAGAGTAATATTCTTTGAGATATTTTACACCAAAGAACAATATCCATTTCAATGATTATACCAGATTGTAAGCGAACATGATCACTTGAGGATATAATTTACTTCAGTGATACTGAGCTTAAGAGATTTGATATTTTATCAGATTAATTGGTATAATAATCTCTAGCTAACAACTATAGTTGAGAATTGATACAGAAATAGAATTTTAAATTCTAATCTTTAAATGTTTTACTTTACAGAGTTGCAGACAAGCAAAGTGTCAATAAGATGTCATTCCATAACTTAGCAATAGTGTTTGGGCCGACGTTAATGTGGAAGGAAATGGACACCAACTTCATGGCTCATATGGTCTTACAAAGTCAGATAGTGGAGTTTGTTTTACTGGAGTATAAGCACATATTTAAGTGATAACAGATCATTGATATGTAAAATTATCTCCCTTTGGTGGAAACTTTAGTGGTGAAAATTTGTTTTTTCTGGAGTGCAATCATAGTTAGAGTGATCTCCCTTGATTAGAATCATGATAAGGAAATGACTCAATGTAGATTATCATTGGATTGTTTAAACATCATTGGCTTGAATGATTATTTCTGTATATTAAAACCCACCCTGGAACATTTTGTTTTTCTTAATTCTGGTTTCAGGATATGGAATGATTTGCTATCGTAACAAGACGCTGAGTTCTTCTCTGGTATAATTCTTACTGAAATGATTTTATCTTAAGCATAATTTTTCATTTGTTAAATAATGTTATTTTGGATTCTGAATGTCAGTGATGAGTATGATAAAGTATTGAAGTGAGAATATTTTTAATGCTTGCTATTTATAGTCTTCAGATATTTTAGATTTATATGATTTAGAAAAGGTGAAAACTTCAGTAGTGTGGTAAAGTTAAAAGTTGATGGAAGATCCTATCAGTGTGTTCAGGGAATGATATCATGTAGTATAGATATATGATTGACCTTGTCTGTATGGTGACACACACTACTGTTTACAACAGGATTCTATATTTTTAACATACAGTTCATTTGCGTTGTATCTTTCGTAGTTAACCAAATTGTTTCTTTTGATGTCTTGTCTACAAATGAAATTAAGGTAATTTGAATATTTTCAATCTTGTCTGCAAAACAAATTTTTAATATTTTTTTTCTATTGGAGGAGTATAAAACCTATGTTGGATTCAAACTCTCAAAACAAACATGATTTTTGGGGACCATTAAAAACAGCTGAGGTTTTAGTCTTGTTCCATAATAGTGAAAATAAATTGTGAAGCAAGTGGTGTTAACAGATACTGCATTGTTGGCCAAATGATGTTTCAGATTTTATTATTTTCTTAACAGTCAAATATATGCTCAAAACTTCATTATAAATATTATTTATAAGAAAGAGGTACAGCTCGAAAAGTTTCTCGAGAGTTGGGAATGTGACAAGATGAGTAAGTATGTTACACTCAACATTATGTATATTATTTATGTGTACATTTCAGCAGAACTTGCATTTAATATCAATCAAAATATTTCGGTGAGACTTGAGCTCACAAAGTTTTATTATCATATTAAACATTATGTGTTTAATGTATGAAACTACATCTTGAATTAACATTTCAGATCATAAATAATTTTGTTTCATTTTGGTCATGTATAGAGTTTTCAGTTTGCAGATGTTTTATTCCCTTGAAATAATCTGAACATACATCATCTGTGTTTTATCTGATGTGAAACAAGAATCATTGTACAGTGTAACTATGGAGATATAGCATGTTTCTGGTTTAACAAAACTAGGCCTTGATCTGTTCCCGAAGGCAAAGCCTACTTCAGGAAATCAGAAACTTGGTGTACCTGACAAGTCATACTCGGTGGTTTTAGGACATTGATACAAACTACCAGAGAGATGTCTTTATTGGAAAATATTTATTGAACACTAGCTATAGCTGTTGGTACAAGTAGCTATATATCCCAGTGTTAGCTATAGCTGTTGGTACAAGTAGCTATATATCCCAGTGTTAGCTATAGCTGTTGGTACAAGTAGCTATATATCCCAGTGTTAGCTATTGCTGTTGGTACAAGTAGCTATATATCCCAGTGTTAGCTATAGCTGTTGGTACAAGTAGCTATATATCCCAGTGTTAGCTATAGCTGTTGGTACAAGTAGCTATATATCCCAGTGTTAGCTATAGCTGTTGACAGTTACTAACTGATGTGGAATTTCTAACACTGCAAAATGAAAATACTATGCATTATAAAACCAGTCGCACTAGAGTACCTTGTACCTAGGTGATGTGTACACAGTGTCTCCGTTTACATCTTTATGTATGTTTATTCATGAAGACTAAAAATTTTACATTTTAATGCATCATGTATATCCCAGTTTTCAACATTTTTTGTTACATTTCATTTAGGTCATCATCATCAGTTTGTTGACCTGCTCAATCACTTTTCATCATTTCATCCTGGAATATAATTTGTGGTTATGTTCATTTAGTTTGCTACATTTTGCATAATATGATTGGATGTTCAATATGACTACCAGCCTCCATTGTCAGTTTTCACTTTTGAAATTTGTTTCTAGATTTGTTTTTTTAAAGAACTACATAGAGATTTTATATACAGTTAAAACAACATCGTTTTCTGAGCAATAGTACGCGTTCAGCCGAAGCCAGGTGTCATCAATCTCCTCATACTCAACGTGTTTGTTACCTGTTAAGAACCGTTAATTATCCAATTAGCCAAGCCTTTCATGCTTGTTAAGGAGGTACCTGTGTGAATTTGTTTACATAAGGTAATTAAGTATGTGAGGGTCACGATGATTGTGGTTTCCTAATTATCAATAGATCAAACCACAACTGTTTCATCGCGGTAACCAGTAATCAATTAATCTTTCTGTAGAAAATCTTTTTTTTTTTTTTGAATCTGACCCCAAAAAAGTACCTGCGCACTATACCTGAGTGCGCAATATACCCGCAAATTTACGGTAAAAGAAATCTATGCCCGATTTATCAAATTTGGTAATATGTTCAAGATAACCTCCAGCAGCCATCATCGGATTATCTTTTGGAGCTTGATAGAGCTGTGTTTAAGACCTGTGGACATGACTCTCTTCAAACTTTGTAGTTTAGTATTAGACTCACGTGTATGTGACCTTTATTTAGCGTGATCTGATCTTCAAGATGGCTGCAAGGAATCAATCAAAACTACAGGATTCATTTGCTATTGTAATTACTGTTAATACATCTGATAACTATGTGATTACATAAAACCAAATTGAACTCATGAAGGAGAATATCTTGTGTACCAGTATCCATCTGTCTTGTGTTATCTAAGTTTGAGGAGAATTTTATAGTCAAATAAATGCCAACAAAGCAGTTCTTTATAGATAAACAATGAACTATTTCGAAGTGTGAAATTTTAAAACACAGTGACAAGGGAGACAAATCTTGTCTAAATCTGCCTAAGTGGATTGTGAGATCAGCTGGTAGGCTTTGAAATAATCCTGTCTTATCCATATTCCATTGTACATTTTTTTCATGTTTTTCACTATCTTGGTCTTGATTTCAATATATTATGATAATTATGTTATGTTTTACTCAATTCGTATCAACAACAAATAAGATCTATCTTGTATGATGTAAACAGAGATCACTTAACCTGACACTAAGTTTCGATTCGATGTGTTGATTAATGCTGAACTTCAAAAATCTTATCCCATCTGTTGAGATGACTACATCACAAAAGAGTGATTAACTATTTTCTCATCCACACTCAATCACCATAACAATAGTAGCCATGCTGTAAAGGTGAATTTTCTGTGCCAAAATACAATTATCGATGGCACATGAAATGTAAGACAATTGATAATTGATACTAGTGCTGTAGGGGTCCTTTTTATAAATTTGTGATATGATGGTGTCATTTTTAGATTTGTTGCATGTATGAGCTGAATTCCCTGGATATTTTTTGTGTTATTAATTGTTTCCCTTGAAAAAAGGAGAATTTGTTTGATCTTCTAAAAAATCAATTAGTACATAATATAATACATTTACAGACCCAGTAAAACAAATTTGTATCCAATAAGTAATTTAATCATCATAAGTTATATACCAAATTTATTCAAGGAAAAGCTCAGGGAGCCATTATATATCCAGTCACTCAAAGTCAGGAGATGGACTTATTACATGACAATAAGTAGTGTTTGTGGGCTTATTAATGAAAATGGGTCTATTGCTGGATTTGGCTAATAACACCTTCTCTTTACTGCTTATACAGGTACTTGTCAGTCTCACATCTGTGTGAACCTGTTATACAGGTACTGGTCAGTCTCACATCTGTGTGAACCTGTTATACAGATACTGGTCAGTCTCACATCTGTGTGAAGCTGTTATACAGGTACTGGTGAACTTGTTATACAGGTACTTGTCAGTCTCACATCTGTGTGAACCTGTTATACAGGTACTGGTCAGTCTCACATCTGTGTGAACTTGTTATACAGGTACTGGTCAGTCTCACATCTGTGTGAACCTGTTATACAGATACTGGTCAGTCTCACATTTGTGTGAACCTGTTTTACAGGTACTGGTCAGTCTCACATCTGTGTGAACCTAATATCATGTTGGATATTTGGGATGACCATATATGGTAAACAACATTATCAATGGGTATGTTTAGGTCATGGATTATAGTGTTACTTTTTGTAAAAACTGCCAAAGTTATATTTATCCGTTTGTTGGGAGTGATATGTATATTATGGTTAGGGAGAAGACGAGTGTTATATTGGTAAACATTGTATGATAACATGTATGCTTATCCTTGTCTTTCATGCAACATTTATACTTTTCTGATTAGAATTTGAGATTGATTTACCAATGATAACATTCCATTATAAAAACAATGAATTATGAAACTACTTATATACAATGAAGTTTTATCTCTGGGAGCTTGTTGTAATTTCTTTATAATTGTTTTTATTACAGAATAATCTTGTTCTTTAGTCCATTTTTGACGGTTCTGATGTGGAGAAAGCATTCCATGTTTTAGTAGATAAAACCATTTATCATTTTCACTTTGATTCAACATTATACAATTAACAACGATAACTTGCCTATGATTTCAACCACTTTTGAAATATTTGTTTTCAAGATGTCTGACTTTCATGTACAGTTTGCATTTATTTGCTTGATTGTACAGGTTCTTCCCTCCAAATAACATAAATATAAGTAATTCCAAATGTGAAAATCTAAAACTTCATCTAGCTTATTATATAGATAGGAATTGAGGATATGGAAATCCTATGTAACATTTTTCTCGGGGATATTCCACACCTATAGGATAAATGGTGCTTGCTGTAATCATTTTCTGTAATATTGACAAAAATAGACTCTTTGTCACTAAATACATTACATAGTCAACCAAGACTGCTTGAAAACGGCAATAGAAAGTAAGAGATACTTCTAAAAATCCCTCATAGTAAACATATTTGATAGTGCACAGGTGATTTATTGAGACAGGACATTGTCTAATGCTTATGAAAATAACAATTCTGTATCACATTGGAATGGTTTCAGTACTGAATTAATGCATTTCCTAGACCAGATGTAGAAAATATGTTACTGTACCTGAATTGGAGGTCAAGGGTACACCTTTTAGATAGAGTTGTCTCCCATGGACTTGAGCCACAAAGGACTCTGTAGGATAGTAAGTAGGATAGACATGGGAGAAAATTGTTTCATTTGTGAGCTGTGATGTTGTTTGCGGTGGCAGAGAATCAAAGTGTGTATTCTGAAGCCTGGTGCTAAATGTATAGTAAATATAAATAATGTGTCCGAGTGTTTTTTTTTTGCTGTGATGTAAACACATAATATTCCATTCAGACCAGAATCTTTCTTATCAGAGTTGATGAGATCAGGAAATCCAAAGAAAGTTACAAAAATTTGTTTAAAAAAAAAAAAAAATTGTATATCAGGAATTTTTGTGCCAGTACAAGCATTTCACTATTTTAGCAGTAGTTTTATATTAGTAACACAGTACACCCATACAATGACAATGTTTCATAAGGTTTATCCCAAATTATTGAAGGAAAGCAACATATTACCCAAGATTCATTGTCAGGGTTGGTATCATCTGCTGTTGACTTCAGTGAACAGCAGTATATATTTAGCTTGGCGTACCAGCCCACATGGGTGTACTGCACAATAAATACATTTTGTTGCTACCTGGTAGACAAGGGTTCCTGTCTACAGTTGAAGTTCCTGGAAAGGCTATGTAAAGGCCAACATGTTAGAAATTCATCATGTATTAGGTATTATGGATTAGTTTTAACATGTTTTTTTAAATGTTTATCATAATTATGGTCACAGTAATAGGTCCTATGGGATAATTGTATATTCCCTAAGTCAGAATCATGTTATTAATTTTGTAGTGAGTAATATACATTAGCCAAAAGATTTTTATACTTGGTATCTGGATGAACATTAGATATGCATTTATTTATAATTTGACTGATGGGCAGTTAACCATTACATAGTTTTACATAAAAGACTTTCAAACATCAAAAGAGATTAACACTCTTTTACTGGTACCCTTTATAGATACAGCATTGGATGATAAATATATCATTACAATATTGTAAATATCAGTGAGATCAAATAATTCTTATATATAATCCACTGTGAGAAACAGAATCATAAACTTGTTCAATATTTTGATTAAAATCTTTAATTATCATTCCATTTGCCTCACATGTCTCGACTTACAATAAAAGGATTCCAAATAATATTGGTGGCTTGATTACATAAACAGGTATATAGATATACTAATATATCCCATGTACATCTTTGCCAGGCATTTATGTTATTTTAGACATTAAGCTGAGACTATGTCAATGCAGTACAGCCTAAAATAATGTTGATATGTTAAAACATGATTAATTTTCTACGTGTTTAACATGCCTAGTGCCGATAAATAGCTAAGATGCTGTACATTCCAGCTGAATATGTTATGTTTGTAAAATATTTCTAAGAATGTTGGTTTTATCAAAGATTATTTTACTATATTGTTAAATATAGACTAATTATGCAGATGTTATATCAGAATGATTAACCATAAAGTTATCGACACTAACATGTTTTCAAAGTTATGTGAGGTGATCATTGATTGTACAATATATAAGAGACTATATCAAATAAACTGTCTAACTACAAGTTATTTGTTGTTATTGTCTTTGTTGTGCTTCTAAATTCTGTGTGTGTCAACAACAAAACAATTGGGCCCAAGCATCATGCCCATCTGTAGGGACAAAGGTCTAACAAGGTCCAACCACAGGGACAGAGGTCTGACAAGGTCCAACCACAGGGACAGAGGTCTGACACAAGGTCAAACCACAGGGACAGAAGCCTAAGGTGGTTCTGCCACAGAGACAGGCCTAAGAAGTTCCAACCACAAGGACAGAGGCCTAACATAATCAAACCACAAGGACAGAGGCCTAAGGTAGTTCCACCACATAGAGAGGCCTAACAAGGTCCAACCACTGGGACAAAGGTTTCACAAGGTCCAACCACAAGGACAGAGACCTGATAAGGTCCAACCACAGGGACAGAGGTCAGGCAAGGTTCAACCACAAGGTCAGAGACCTGATAAGTTCCAACCACGGGGACAGACGTCTGACAAGTCCAACCACAGGGACAGACGTCTGACAAGTCCAACCACAGGGACAGAGGCCTAACACGATCCAGTCACAAAGAGAGAGGCCTTACAAGATTCAACCACCTGGATAGAAGCCTAAGGTGGTTCTACCACAGAGATGGAGGCCTAACAAGGTCCAACCACAGAGACGGAAGCCTAAGGTGGTTCTAACACAGAGACAGAGGCCTAAGTTGGTTCTACCACAGAGACAGAGGCCTAAGTTGGTTCTACCACAGAGACAGAGGCCTAAGTTGGTTCTACCACAGAGACAGGCCTAAGTTGGTTCTACCACAGAGACAGAGGCCTAAGTTGGTTCTACCACAGAGACAGAGGCTTAAGGTGGTTCTACCACAGAGACAGAGGCTTAAGGTGGTTCTACCACAGAGATGGAGGCCTAACATTGTCCAACCACAGAGACAGCGGCCTAAGTTGGCTCTACCACAGAGACAGGCCTAAGTTGGTTCTACCACAGAGACAGAGGCCTAAGTTGGTTCTACCACAGAGACAGAGGCCTAAGGTGGTTCTACCACAGAGATGGAGGCCAAACAAGGTCCAACCACAGAGACGGAAGCCTAAGGTGGTTCTAACACAGAGACAGAGGCCTAAGGTGGTTCTACCACAGAGACAGAGGCCTAAGTTGGTTCTACCACAGAGACAGAGGCCTAAGGTGGTTCTACCACAGAGACAGAGGCCTAAGTTGGCTCTACCACAGAGACAGGCCTAAGTTGGTTCTACCACAGAGACAGAGGCCTAAGTTGGTTCTACCACAGAGACAGAGGCCTAAGTTGGTTCTACCACAGAGACAGAGGCCTAACATTGTCCAACCACAGAGACAGCGGCCTAAGTTGGTTCTACCACAGAGATAGGCCTAAGTTGGTTCTACCACAGAGACAGACCTAAGTTGGTTCTACCACAGAGACAGAGGCTTAAGGTGGTTCTACCACAGAGACAGACCTAAGTTGGTTCTACCACAGAGACAGAGGCTTAAGGTGGTTCTACCACAGAGACAGAGGCCTAAGGTGGTTCTACCACAGAGACAGAGGCCTAAGTTGGCTCTACCACAGAGACAGGCCTAAGTTGGTTCTACCACAGAGACAGACCTAAGTTGGTTCTACCACAGAGACAGAGGCTTAAGGTGGTTCTACCACAGAGACAGACCTAAGTTGGTTCTACCACAGAGACAGAGGCTTAAGGTGGTTCTACCACAGAGATGGAGGCCAAACATGGTCCAACCACAGAGAAAGAGGTCAGGTAAGGTTCAACCACTAGGTCAGAGACCTGATAAGGTCCAACCACAGGGACAGACGTCTGACAAGGACCAACCACAGAGACAGAGGCCTAAGTTGGTTCTAACCCAGAGACAGAGGCCTAAGTTGGTTCTACCACAGAGACAGAGGCCTAAGATGGTTCTAACACAGAGACAGAGGCCTAAGGTGGTTCTACCACAGAGACAGAGGCCTAAGGTGGTTCTACCACAGAGACAGAGGCCTAAGGTGGTTCTAACACAGAGACAGGCCTAACAAAGTCCAACCACAGGGACAGAGGTCTGACAAAGTCCAACCACAGGAACAGAGGTCTGACAAGGTTCAACCACAGGGACAAAGGCTTCACAAGGTCCAATCAGAGGGAAAGAGGTCTGATAAGGTCTAACCACAGGGACAAAGGCTTCACAAGGTCCAATCACAGAGACAAAGGCCTTAGGTGGTTCTACCACAGAGACGGAAGCCTAAGGTGGTTCTACCTTAAAGACAGAGGCCTAACAAGGTCCAACCACAGAGACAGAGGCCTAAGTTGGTTCTACCACAGAGACAGAGGCCTAAATTGGTTCTAACACAGGGACAGAGGCCTAAGGTGGTTCTAACACAGGGACAGAGGCCTAAGTTGGTTCTGCCAAAGAGACAGAGGCCTAAGTTGGTTCTACCACAGAGATGGAGGCCTAACAATACAAACCCAGGTCCATTCACACGGAGAGAGCAAGAAACACAAGCTCAGACCAAACAACACAAACACATGGCCTATTAACACCATGACCACGCCGGTTGAGGACCAAACATACCCCATACCAACCACAGGGACATGATAATCTCCACTCTATACAGGGATTCAACTACACAAACAGAAAGGTTGGAACCCTAGGGACAACAACACATACCCAAGGCAACACACTCTAACCCCAAAGTCCATTCTAAAGCAGGATCATTCTAGTACATTATATATAGATCAACATATTGGTAATATACATAATGAAATGTGAAAATCTATAATATTGCTTACTCTACCAGCAGATTTTAAACACAACTGTTTGAAGAAAGGTTGCATATCCTAAGCTTGAGCATTGCTTCTCTCCAATTCCACTCTGAATTTTCCTCATATTCTCCCAAAACCTCTTTATGTTTCCGCTACAGAGCCTGGATTGGACAAGGTTGTACCTAGGAGTTTTAATACCTTAGGTGCGCCAGTCTACAAAGACGTGTAATGGATGCGGCCCAGCCATCTCTACCTCTCCTTCCCGATCCTTGTCCTTTTTTTTTCGAGTGCCTGTTGCTAATGACGCCAAACCTTGTGCTACGAAGCATTCTAAATAATATTAGATTTACTTTGGACATAATCTTAGCAGACAATCCCGGCCATGGCGACCACCTTGAATGTGGCACAAGAACAGATTACCAGAGACCATCCAGTACTCGTTAGTGAAAGTTCTGGCACTATACAATTTGTAATACATGTAGCGATGAATTTGCTTTTACCGTCGGGTGGCGCAGTAGTAACGCACTCGTCTTTCACCTAGCTGGGGTTTCCCCAGATACTCCGGTTTCCTCCCACAATAAGCCCCTCGTACGCTTACATCCGGATGTGTGATAAGTATATGTCAGTTGAAATACCTTGTAAAATATATAAAGTTTATAATAATATTGTGGCCATAGCGGCCATATTGACTGTAGTATAACGGAAGTACCAACTTTATAACATCGTCCATTCAGGATTAGGAGTATTATCAGGGTGGACGAACGGACGGTCGTCGACATACGTATTATGATATTAGCTTTTCTGCTCATCCGCCAGTTAAAAAATAACTGTTTCCAACTATGGAAACATCAAAACACTCCCTTCTCACTGGTCAGTGTATAGTGCTAACATACCGAAGTGAACGTTTAGGTGCAAGGAAAACGTAGTCATTATTAAAATTGCAAAAATATTACTTCGAAGGAATTTTAAGAAGACAAAGAAGGCATTTGCTGGTAGCTTTCATATCCTAGATAAAACGGTATAGATTCATTTCGACCGTAAACTACCTGAAACACAAGTTCTAAAAACAATGGAATGTTATCAAAAAGATAGAGGATGCCTCAGATCTAAAGAGTTGTTTACATACACGAATACACCATATCTTTTTTTATTGATAAGAGACGGGAGATTTTAACCTTAAGGAGTCACTGTCCAAAACAAATATTGAAGCATGTTATTTGTTATTTTCTTAACCAATTATAAGTCAGTTACGGATCTAGTATTGTAAGATTTGGACAGATAATCAACAGCAGTTCGGAGAATGTCTTGAAGATGGCATACTTCAATGATGGTTAGCAAATTGAGATGACGTCCGTATATACTTTACAAAATACAATTGTAAAGCGCGTTACAGCACAGAATTAATTAACTTGGTAACAAAGTCGACAAAGCCGATAAAACACACGCGTATCACCATGCAGACAATTTTTTTTATCAAAATGGCAAAACAAAAATGTTCATTTCTGTAGACTCTAAAACAGAATTTTAAAAAGGGAATTTCTTAAACGTATGTCATAGACAATACCATGTGTCTCAAAATATATACGTCAAGACTGACCTGTTTGTTCATAGTGATAATCAAACTCTCTGACCGTTACAAGATGGCTACATGCTGGAGATAATCACATGTGTTTTAACTACACGCTAAAAGAAATGTTAGACATTTTCAAACCACACACTACAAGGAATTTCAAATATCTTTTAAAAAGAAAAGTAGAAATACAATATATTACTACGAATCTGTTTAATTGATCTTGAACAAGTTTCCAATGTTGCTGTAGTAATATTTGTAATGTCTCCAGTCTTATATAATACATGAAGTAGTATTTCTATCAGGTGTTTCGTGGTTGTATTTTTGTCTGTTTAAACTCCAGTGAGTATGATACTATTATGCGCCCCTGGAGTATCATCCCTGGAGTATGGTCCGTGGATTACCTTACCTGGATTTCACCATGAGCATTACTTTTGTGTTTTAACCAGTCTGAGTAGCACAGATTAGATCACTTTTCACAAATACACATAAAATCACACCACGACAGACTTAATAGTCGTATGGTTGTTCTGCTTCCGGTGTTTCGTAAGGAGAACAAGGTCGGCACGCGCACTCCACTGCCATGGCAACTGGCACAAAGCGGGTTGTGGCGTGTTCACAGCGCAGGCGAACCCTGCGCGCCACAAATTCCCGCGGTTCACAACACGTGCAGTAGTCCACCACATCCACTTCCTGTCTCTCGAAATGCCACTCTGGCATGGCCCATGAGTGGCACGCTCCATAGCAACCCGTTACTATTATCCTCTTACGCTTACAACCAGCATGTGATATTGTCAAAAGTGCTCGGCGGCGCTGACAGGTGCCAAAAGGTGACATCCTGACAACGCCACTTCCGGATTGACCAAGTGACCGCTTCGTTCTTGACTGATGATCCCGTAAATCGGAATAAGTTGTATTCATGGTGGTATTATAAGTGGACCCCGACAGTACAAACGCATGTTGTGAATTCGATGTATTCGGTGTTTCCTTGTTCCAATCGGAATATCCTGTAGTACTCAATCTGAGTTTGTTATTCGAGTCAGCAATTCTGGATCTAGATAGAATCCTAGGTCGTCCACGAACAGCTGATTCAATGTCTGTTGCCTTCACTACACATAGAAAACATACAGACACCAAGAATACCAGACAATGACTGCTGTGCATCGCGCCTTTGGCCAGCATATCTCTTTGAAGACGTCCATTTCCCCACCTGTTAATAAACCTTTTGACTAGACCATCCCTTCTGCTGCTGTACCAGAAGTTGACGGAAGTTTCATCTTTAAGCCGGATACACCGGTATCGGATTTGGGCACAGTGTCTGTATGTCTGTTGACTTTGTATAGCATGTCACATCCAGGATGTAAGTTGAGAGAGGACGAACGACGGAAATCGGAAAATCGATACTCATTTCACCACGGAATGTTCAAAAGTAAGATTTATGAAGGGTACTAGATTTGGAGTAGTACTGCAAATTATCAAAACCTATTGATGAATGGACGTCAGATGTTCCTATTTCGGAGATGATTTAATCCGTATGTTTTTTTTAGGATTTCCCCTGTTATAGCTCATCAGGTTGATATCATTTACATATAAATACATAAAGAGAAGGCATTATAATGTGAAGGAGTTCCTGAAATAATAAAAATAATAATAATAAAAACAACAACATGTAAACATGATCATAACCCAAACTCAAATTCATGAAAACTAGGGCAAAATATGAACAAAAGAAAGATTAACACAGAGTACAAGGAGAATAAGACCATATGTTCCGGAAGAGTAAGCGTTCTTCTGCTTCATCGACGACACCCGCCATGTAAATGTTGGTCACTCCAGGTAAGTAATGTCACGTTTTCAAACGAGAACAAGGGATACGTCACGGAACCAGAAGGCAAACTAACGAGCATCAAATACGTCCAGTTTCATATCGCACAATGATATCACTATGACGACCGTAAAACTTCCACATAATTTTCATTAAACTGCATCTTTTGAAACCCAGAGGCTTTGGTTATTTCTAATACAGATTTCGATTATTTCACTGATTTGTTTTTTAATAATACTAGTATTTATTCCGTCGAATCTCATAGACATCTAGAAGTGATCATTGATGCAAACTGTAAGTGGACTTACCACAGTGAGAGTGTTTGTAACAAAGTAGTAAAACAATTAGGTGTCCTCACCAAACTGAAATATACATTAAACAGACGTACTATAAATAAAATATATAGATCCTTTATACTACTAAATCTAGAATACTGATGTGAAGTATGGGACGGTTGTTCTTTAACCGATGCAAATAGATTAGAAAAGTTGCAACCTGAGGCTGCCCGCATCGTCACTGGTTTACGGTCCTACACTAGTAGACAATCTTTGAATATTGAAACCGATTGGGAAACTTTGGCCGACAGGAGATACCGTAGAAAGCTTTAATTATTTTTCAAAATTCATCATAACACAGCTCGTGACTATCTTAATACTCTGCTCCCTCCACTTGCAGAAAACCCTCATTATGGCCTCAGAAACGCTGAAAATTATATCCTACCTAACAATAGACGCCAATTGTCTAATGCTTCTTTTTTCCGTCTACTATTAGGTTATGGAATCAATTACCTATCAGTGCTAGACATAGCGAAACTCTTTCATCATTGAAAAACTATATTCTTGACAAAGATCGGTCACTGGTTCCAAATGATTTTCCACCCGGTGATAAAAAAATAACATCTTGCAAACAAAGTTAAGAAAAAATGCTAGTGCTCTTAAAAGTGATCTATTTCTAGTAAATCTATCTACCAACGAACGTTGTATATGTGGCTCTCCTGTTAAAGATACTTATCATTTCTTTTTTATCTGTGATAATTATAATGACCAACGAATAAAGTTGTTTCGTCAACTTAATGAAAACATATACTTAGACTTAAATTTATCCCCATTCGGAGACACTTCTCTGTCTGAACAAGAAAACCGAACTATATTTTTGCACACTCAGCAATATTTCCACGAAACAAACATATTCTAGTAAGCACGTCTTTGCAATTTTAAGATTTATCCTTCTCGAATATTTGCAAAACATCATATGTAAGACATGTCTGGAACCATAAAAGGGCAGCTTATAACGATTTGCTAGCGACAATAGATCGGGAAGATCTCATTTGTAATGCACCTTCTATTGATCGTGGGGTTTAACATTTTACTACAAAATGTCTGGAAGTAGCTAGTACTGATATTCCAAACCCAACAGTAACCATTCGTCTCTCTAACCAACCTTGTTTGATACGGTTTTACGTAGACACTGCCTTATACATGACAGACTTAAACAAAAAGCATTACGCTCTAAACGCCCTGAACACAGGTCAGCATACAATTGTTTGAAACACAGTAAACAATATAAAAAAAGAAAGCTAAGACTGACTTATTTAAAAAAAAACTCGAATCACGTGTTTATACATCGAAAAATAAAAATCCTTGTGCTTTCTGGCAAATTCTTAACCGTTTTTCTCATCTCTTGTTCCATCCAATCCTACTTTAGAATACATTATTGATAGCTTTCCCAAATCGGGACACAGTGACCAACAAAAGTCCGGAGTTCTTATTTCACTTCTATTTCATCTACTGACAATTCTAATGTCATCTTACCAAGCTTCCTTAGAAAAATTCCAAACCCTCTTTTCAGCATTGTCATACACTGAAAAGAATTTTTGATATCTTATCCATTCTTGATATAGGAAAGGCTGTTGGTCCAGACAAGATTAGCCATCGTTTACTGAAAGCAACAGCCAAAACAATTTCCATGCCTATTACTGTGTTGTTTAACCGATCTATTAGTGATACTGTTTTCCCATCGGAGTGGGAAAAAAGCTCATGTTTTACCATTATTCAAGAAGGGAGATGCTCATATCCCTTCTAACTATAGACCGATTTCTTTATTGAGTTGTCCGTCTAAAATTATAGAAAGATGCATGTTTAAGTACATTTTAAACTTTGCTAGATAAAGTGACATTTTTCATAAGTATCACTCTGGATTTCTTCCAGGTCACTCCACAGTCTACCAGTTAATAGAACTGTATCATAACATTATCTCTGCTGTTGATAATAATGAACACTCTTGTGTTGTTTTCTTGTGACTTGTCAAAAGTTTTTGACAAAGTCTGGCATGAAGGTCCTTTGTTTAAACTCCGTCCGTATGAAATTGAAGGACAGCTTCTGGAAAACTATTTAAGTAACAGACAGCAATCTGTCGTGTATGGAAATCACGTTTCTTCTTTTAAGCATGTCACAGCAGGGCTCCCCAGGGTTCTGTTTTTGGGCCCTTGCTGTTCCTATTTTATATCAATGACTAAGCTGACCCATGCAAACCTTTGTCAGACTATATGCTGACGATTCCTCTCTTCAAAACTCGTCTGTCAATTTAAATGTAATGGAACAAACATTGAATCAGGATTTGCACCATCTTCAAACTTGATCTGATCAATGGCTTATGCAGTTGAATGCTGCAAAGACTAATGCAGTTATCTTCCAATCTAAACACATCCCAAATAAGCCAAATTTGGTAAGCAACGGTGAGCCGATTGAGTTCAACGACTCACATCGTCATTTAGGAGTAACTCTTAGTAATAATTGCAAATGGAGAGACCACATAAACCATTTGATCAAATTTTCTTCTCAAAAAGTAAATGCTTCGAAAAAGCTGAAGTTTAAAGTAGATAAGTCTACTCTCAATTCTATGTATGTATTAATTATACGACCTGTGGTTGAATATGCCTTGTTTGTTTATATACTGAAACAGGTTATAACCCTCTCAAAGAAAGGGAGGAATCAAAGCTTACTACATTCTACAAAATATATAACAAAAACGACCCCCATGCTTAGAAAACTTGATACCATCAAATAGGCGTGACTTAAACATGGAGTTAAGAAATCCAGACAACTATCAAGACCCCCGAAGTCATCTGGATATTATAAAAATGTCTTTTGTTCCGTCGTCTATAAATTTGTGGAATAATTTAGACAATTCGGCTGTATCACTAAAACATTCAGGACCATTATTATTTACATTCCAGTAATCGATACCTTTCACTGTAGTGGCGTGTGTCCAGATTTATACAGGGTAGGCATTTCCCGAGTTGTCCGTGTGGTGATGGTATTGAAGACATAAGACACCATTTCCTTTCATGTTCATTATTTTCTAATTGTAGACGGATATTGTTTGATGCTTTGTATGATTTAGACATATATTTTGATATAGAAATTATCTTATTCGGTGACAGTGATGTTTACTCGTAATACATTAACTGTAATATTGTCACAACTGCTGAAAAGTTTAAAAACAAAGCGTTTTAATACTACCTTATTCTGAACTATTCGTTGTCGGCACTGAAATGATGTTAAATCTATATAATTTCTTTTTCTCTTCTGTTCTTTCTATCTTCTCATCTTTACCTCCTTTTAAAATAAAATGATTTAAACTTACAACTGTACGTCTACGAATTACACATTTTCATGTTTAAAGTATAAATATGTGTCACGTGCAGTATATCAATTATTTGTAATTTTAGTTATGGAGAAGAGTTCATAAGTTACTAGAATTTGTCTCTGAGCAATTTACCAACTACTGATAATAAACTATGTTGAAATCAATTTTCTCTACCCGCTCTTCCTCACTCTTCTGACCATATGTTTATGAAAGAAATGTGGTATTAATGTGTCTAAAATTGATATAATTATTATAATGGGAATTCATTTGTATGCATGTATCGTGTACCTGCTCCTTCGAACAAGTGGAAACGGATATGCCAGAACGCAACGAGTGACAAGTAGGAAGTAAACAAAGCACGGGAAGTGATGAACATTGACAAGTTGAGAGTTTAGACACGTGGACAGTGTATTACCTGTTTCACTTGCATGTAGAAAGAGCATGTGCATGATCTACATATATACAAAGAATTCTCAATAAATTACGTATTTGCACTGCTGCCAACAGTGAGCTGACAGTTTTGAAACTTGCTTTGCTGGCGCTTAGGTGTAAACACAATTACTTCTGTCTTGCCCTGATTTAATTTAAGTAAGTTGCATTCCATCCAACTGTTGATATCTGAAAGATACAATTCATGTTTGACTGACATATTCCAGTCCTCAGAAGGTTTTAGAATCATATATACCCGAGTGTCGTCAGCATAGCAATGGCATGAAAGACCATGTTTACGACAAATATCCCCAACTTGTTTGGAAAACAGACAGTACATTCTCGGGCCCATAACAGGACCTTGTGGTACGCCGAAATCCACAGTTCCTTGTTCGATGAGATACTTTCGATTGCAACACTTTGCTGTCTATCTGATAAGTAGGACTGTATCCAAGACAAAGCTTCATCACTCACTCCATATATAAAGTGGAGCCGTTTGTACATAATCCCATGGTCTATGACATCAAATACAGCAGACAAGTCAAGTAGTACAAGGATATAGCACAGTTGTTCTCTAACGCTTTAGCAATGTCATGGTGTACACTGAGGGGAGCTGTTTCTGTTGGATGGACTGGACGATAGGTAGATTGTTGATTGTCAAGTAAAGAATGACGAGTTAGGCGGTTCTAAAGACGGCTGGCCACGACCTTTTCAAGGATTTTGGATAGAAATGGTAAATTTGACAAGGCCGATAGTTTTTCATGATCTCTTGATCAAGTCCACTTTTTTTCAGCAATGGACGAATAATGGCAGTTTTGATTGTGGAACTTTGGAATCTAATAAAGATTTGTTGATTATAAAGCTAATCAGTGGTAGCAAATGTATCATAAAATTTTACAATTCTAGACAGTAACATTCCTGCTTCCCACTAGTGCTTTGTGTTGCAGTTGGTTCAATATATGAGTGCTTAATCCTAATATCAGGATTTCCATGCAAGATGTCCATAGCTAACTGAAAACTCATAACACATGGTAGACAGGAGTAGATTGGTGAAGCCTATGGTCATCTGCATGAAGTCTTAGAAATATTCTTTTTCATTTCAGTAATAATTACGCCGGTAGCCATAAAGATAAGAGGAAGGGAGATCACTCTATGTTCATGACATGAAGGCTCATGGATCGTAGGGAGGGCGGGATTTTTTAATCTTTTGTTATTGGGATACAAAGATGGGTGTAGGTACCATATTTGCATACTGAAGTTATGGTAAGTATTACCTCATGAAAATTGGTTTTACATTAAAAAACCTCAATTTCCTTGCGCAATACAAAGCTGGACCTGTCTGATACTCCTCAGGTTGTCTGGTGGTTCCATTATTGTTAACATTGTTCTCATTTGAGAACATGACATTACTTATTTGGAATAACTCAATTTTATATGGTAAACGTCCTTAATGAAATGAGATGCTTTCCGATACCTGTCTTATTTTGATCATTTTAAGGAGAACCAGTTTAAATCTCTTTTTGTTTGTATTTTACCCTTATTTCATTGGCTATAAGTTTGAATTTAGATTCTGTTGACATGTTGCTCTGTTGACATGTTGCTGTTAATTTTTTAACAGATTCTTGTTTATACCAACACCAGTTTGAACATTAAACATTTTGGGAACTGCCAAGTTATTGGAGCACTGTAGTTATATATTTGGACATGTTGGATTCTACATCTTCCATGCTTTTATGAGGTCACCTTGCTAGTTTCCAATGATAACAAGGTTTTTAGCTGAAGTCACTTGAGGTTATGACAATAGAAGCTACATTTTTCGCCTTTGACCAAGTGTCAACAAAACGTAAGTCCACAAGGTGGGGGTTTCCTTGATAACATCTACCTGCACATGTGTTGCTGAATTATGTTCCCGAGATAGTGTAATGTTACTGATCATGAGGTCAGGAAACAGATAAAGTTTCTTATTATATATGTGTCCTAATAAGTGCACTGTTTGAGTACCCTATTAAGCACATCATTAAGGGGAAGGGAAGGAGGAAAAGAAAAGGAATTTAGTCTTGACCAGGTTGAAATTTATCATTGTTTCCTAATTTCTAATTGTTTCCTTCTATCATTTCTCAACATATTTCACACATTTCAACCCATTCTCAATAAAGTTATGTGCAGAATGAAATAACAACAACAAAATTTCATCAAAGTGTGTTCCTTTTAATTAAGTCTTTATCAATTTTTTTCAATTCTTCTGAAAACCTCTTGTGTAAATGAACCCTTGCATAATGGTAAATCTATACCTCACAAAGTCACACTAAACGGCACCTACTCCTCAGTCACATCTTCCCATTTGTACACAGACAGAACGTTAACTCAACAGTGCCCTAGCACACATTTCAAACACAATAACTCCATATGCATGTCAACAACTTGAAAACGAGACATCATCAAGGCCCCTATCTGAAACTTATACAAATGTTATACTTAGTGTTGAAAAATAAAATTTCATTTTGAACAAATTTAAATGCCAGGATTTATTTCATTAAATGTGAGTTTAAATTAACTACTGCAGTTTGTTTCAGGGCGAAAGTTGATATAACATATATACAATCTGGCATTGTCATCCTATCAAAATATTCATGTAAACAGTCTTTATATAACATGTATTTACAATCACATACAATCTGAGTCAGACTAGGGTGAACAAGAATACATGAACCTGATTTCAAAGTCTACAATCCCTCCATGAATTCCACCATCTCACCATGAAGTCAACCATTCCTACACCAATCGACCATTCCTACACCAAGTCCACCATTCCAACACCAAGTCCACTATTCCAACCAATCTAATGCAATGGCCACTATCCCATCATCAGTCCACTTCTCCAATACGGAGTCTACCATTCCAGCTTAAGTTCATAGTTCCAACACAAAGTTCACCATTCCTACACCAAGTCCAATGTTCCAACACCAAGTCCACCATTCTAATACAACGGCTGTCATCCCATCTTGAAGTCCACCATTCCAACTAAAAGTCCACTATTTTAACAAAAGTACAGAGTACAACAAAAAGTCCTGCATTTTAACAAAAGTCAAGCCTTCCAACACAAAATGTTCACAGTCATACACAAGTCCACTGTTCTAACGAAAGTCCAACATCCAACACAAAGTCCACTGTACTTAAGTCAAACATCCAACACAAAGTCCACTGTTCTTACAAAAGTCCTTTATTCCAACACAAAGTCCATTGTTCTAACAAAAGTCCTCTGTTCCAACACAAAGTCCTCTGTTCCAACACAAAGTCCACCGTTCTAACAAAAGTCCAACATCAAACACAAAGTTCACCGTTCTAACAAAAGTCCAACATCCAACACAAAGTCCAACGTTCTAACAAAAGTCCAACATCAAAAACAAAGTCCATTGTTCTAACAAAAGTCCAACATCAAACACAAAGTCCACCGTTCTAACAAAGGTATTCTGTTCCAACACAAAGTCCATCGTTCTAACAAAAGTCATCTGTTCCAACACAAAGTCCACCGTTCTAACAAAAGTCCAACATCCAACACAAAGTCCACCATTCTAACAAAAGTCCAACATCAAACACAAAGTCCACTGTACTTAAGTCCAACATCCAACATAAAGTCCACCGTTCTAACAAAAGTCCAACATCAAACACGAAGTCCACCGTTGTAACAAAAGTCCAACATCCAACACGAAGTCCACCGTTCTGACAAAAGTCCAACATCAAACACAAAGTCCACTGTACTTAAGTCAAACATCCAACATAAAGTCCACCGTTCTAACAAAAGTCCTTTGTTCCAACACAAAGTCCACCATTCCAGCACAAATTCTTTTGTTCCATCACAAAGACCCTTAAGCCCCATCCTCTCTTCATCAAATACACATAAATGAAAGATATATATTGACCTGTTGGTTTTGTCTCTACTAGAACACACCGTCACTTTGACAGGAGTATTGAATGTTTGACCTGTTGGTTTTGTCTCTACTAGAACACACCGTCACTTTGACAGGAGTATTGAATGTTTAGTTGTTTTTGACATTTGTACTTTTTCTTCACTAATTTGAAACATATAAAACATTTCTTTCATGACAAAAATTTACACACCTCAGTCTCTAAAGATGACTGTTTCGTAAAATGGTATGGTATTATAAAAAATTTTGCTTAAATTAACACATGCTCCTTGTTCACCGACAGTCTAGACACGATCCTTTTATAACGGAACATTGACATGATACAGCCTTAGCAAGATCTAGATATAGGATGACTTTCATTGGACCTTTATTTGACACAGCCTTGATGTGACGTATATATATGATAACCTTTACATCAAACAGCCTTGACATGATCTCTATGTAGCATGAAATCTATATGACCTTATCAGGATCATGTAACCTTGTAAACCCTGATGTAGCTCAGTAAGACACATGTGTACCACACTTTCCAAACACAATCCACATTTTCACGTATTTTGTGATTTCTTTGGTTGACAGTCTCTAATTTTAAATATTAAGTCTGGTTTTTCAAGTGAAGAAAATATTCATGAATACCAAACACATCTGCCACTTCAACCACTCTAAATAACAATTTTATCATCAATAGTTAAACATCTCTGATGTGACTGATGTCAGCCACCCCTCCCTCCTCTAATTCTTTCCAAGCCTGACAATACATTGAATACACAAGTAGACGAATGTCTAATGCCCAGAAGTACAAGTTATTAATGACAATCGTTTTCCAGATATAAAGCTACCAACTTAAAATAATGGCATAATTCTGATATGAAACTAAATAACTCACCTTATACATCATGTAACTTTATAGATGATATAGAAAAACCATAAGAATTCTTGTGCAAATCAATGCATCTGTTTCATCTATTTGTGTATATTTGATTACAATGTGCCAAGCATCTGCCTACATGACACTAAATGTGATGAAATTAAGTTTTACCTTCAATATTCTGATTGAAAAGTCTTAAAAATCTTACCATCTATTTTGTCAATAGCTATTTTAATTATAAAAATATTGGCTAATGAATTTCATTACTTTCTGAACAAAAATAATTTACATAAAGATACAAAATCATTTATCATTGTCACCCATCTACATGGATGAGAATAAAATGAACTATTTCTTAACATATGTATACAAAGAATGCTCCCTGGTCAAAATGAATGCTCCCTGAATATGAGAAAAAAGTTGAAAATTATCCGACAAATGATAAGATCAAAGAACAAAGGCATTATTATCTGAGTGAATAATTTCTATAATCTTATTTCTCATAGTTTACTATATAAGCAGTAGATGTAAGATTTTTAACATCAGAATGAACATTTGTCAAAAATCTAATATTGTCAAAATTTTCAACGGAGGGGGAGGGTCAGGAGTATAAACATGAACAAAAGTTGTTTACATACTAGATTCAATGAGATCATTGAGAATGAACCTTCATCACAAACAGGATACATACATGTATGTTAGATGTTTTAAATATAGTGTTACAGGTTAATGACCAACATCTTCAGGCCCCCTAGCTCAACACTTTAAGACGTCTAAGAGATCAATATGTCCTTGAGTTTTGAGCTTTCAACCACAGGAGAATAGGACCTTATGATTCAGAAAAAACCTGTAGGTCAATACATCTGTAGGCTGAACTCAACACATTTTAAGGAGACTTTGAGCTACTGCCACAAGAGGACATGTAGAGTAGAGGACATTAAAGAGTCTCCTAGGCCAACCATTCTGAAGGCTTACTCAAAACTTTTTGAAAAAGTATTCAGCTTCACTACAATAGGACATGTGCAGTACTTGACATATATAGAGACTCCTAAGGTGACACTTTGGGAGGCCAAACAGTTAAAAGACAATTTGAGCTTCCCTCTAAAAAGGACAGTATTCAACACTTCAGCAAAACCCTAGGTTGGCACTTTCAGAAGTTCCTGGTTCAACACTGTAGCAGATGGTCTTAATTCATATTCTCAATACATATAAATAAGGTCTGAACAGCCATTATGTAAAATCTTGTTTTATAACAGGAATAATATAAATCTAACATATACAATATTCTACATCACTTATTCTAGAACCTCTGTTTCTGTAGCTGTTCTAATTATCCCAGTACATTGCTTTTTCCCATTCTATCAATGACTAGCTGAAAAAGTTCTAAAACAATTAAACAAAAAACACTTGATTTCTTTAAAATTAGCTTAATAAGGAAATTAACATATATCAAAATAATTTTGAAATTTACAAATGAGATATGTAGGACCTCATCTTCCTGTATACTACCTGCAACAACAAAAAATCTATGAGAGCTTGTGTACCTGGTAGGATTTTGTAGACCTGTTATTCAGCTGGCTTTATACAATGTTCTTTACTTCCCAGTAAAACTTACGAATTGTGGAAAGATATTCAATTGTTAATGAACACTACATTTACCAACGAGATAAACCTGAAATTTTACTCAATTGACATACAATAAAGATACATGTCCTGACAGGAAAAAGGTAACTATTTGAGTCCACAATTTGACATATTTATATGAGCAAAATTAAAGATATCCAAATAAAGCTGGCCACAAAATATTAGCTCTCTTAGTTTACACAGGAAACTGAGGTTCATTTTCAATCGTACAACCACAATGCATTTTAACTTATCTAGGGTGTTTCTGTACGGACAATGCTTTCAGCGATATTTATAATCATATAAAATATCTACTTTGATTTGACTGAAACTCCACAAAATAAGATAAATGGACTGTAATTGATAAGAGGAGATGTCTGGTTGTACAGGTAATACTGGATATTTGTAATAAAATGATAATGTAGTTATCTGTAACCGGTACACGTCTATGATGGCTGCATTATGTTCATGATACAAGTATACCAAATATTTAATTATTGACGGGAAAAATAACAAATTTACACATGTATCTAATCTAGTTGATAATCTGAATATGAAATTTAAAAAAATTGTATAAATTACCATTTATTAATCTACTTCACAGACTTTCCAAGGAGGTCCATGAAACTAGCGATTTTGTCTAAGTGTATCATTTCAATTAACTGAATTCTTTTTATGAAATATGGTGTATATTGTGAATATAATTTTTTCCCAGGAATCATGCAATTTAAGGCTTCCTGTACATACTAATCTTTTAATTATGTGTCCTCCATTTGAAAAAATTTGATAGTTCAATAATGGAAACTGATGTAAGAAGAAAATTTTGATATAACTTGAAAGATATATGAAGTGCAAAAAGGAATATTGAAACATATGTTAAAGGTGAGGTAATGATTTCTAAACTTAGATTTCACAGATAATATTATATGGATTACTTCCCTTTAATCGTATCTATTTTATCTCTCACCCTCAATATTTGATATTGAGACTGACATTGATATCCGTACATCTTGTGACAGCTCTGTCCAATATGTATGATATTTAATCTTCATAATATAAAAATCATTTCTCTCAAATGTGTAACAATCTGCCTGATGAACAAATCATTTGAGCATATCAGACAGCATCACATCTCATTATTATTGGAAACGGAAATTTTTTACCTTTATCTGCTACACAATCTCAAATATTTAAAATATTTGATGAAATAAAAGGAAAGTTACTAATTATCATAATGACACATGTTGTCATTGAAACAACCATTTATGAGAAAAACAGTAATAAATATTCTATACCTTTAACTTTGTTTTAATTAGTAGTCATATGAAGCCTGGTACAATCACTTAAAAAACGTACAAAATGATAAACTCTAAACAGCACTATCTCCACAGTTTGGAGCTAAGATCAGTCCTGTCCTATACTGAAGCTTTGAATGTGTGTCTGATCATCTTGTAGTGACGGACAACTTTCTTCCTGTGAATGGTTAGACCAATCAATATGTAGACTCTTTGTGATTGGCCAGTATAATGGAAGCTCCACCCTCAAATCTTTGGTGATTGACAGTTCCATTACCTCACAATGCCTTTCTTTTAGTTGAACTAGCCAGCCAATATCAACTTATCCAAGTCAATGTATAGAGTAGAAATCAGGATGTTTTTAAAGACGGTTCAAATCCTGAAACAGAAATCAGAAATGATTGCTAAGTTAGATATGAAGATTTTTTTGAATTATGGGGTGATTGTCCTGTAAGTAAATTTAGTTTAAGAGTTTTAAGGAAGTTGCCAGCATTTTCAGATAAGTCTTTGTAATACACAGTTATCATTCCCAGTATCAACTCAGTTTTAGGTAGGGAGTTATTTCCCCTTGACTGTATTAAGTCCTCCATGAATCACTACAGTCTACATATTTCAATAAAGCCTTTAAACAATGTACTGAATTATAAAATCTATGACTAAATTTTAATGAACTGACTTGAGAACATTTGCTTCCATCATGGATTGAGTACTAAGAACTTGACGAGAACTTGAATATGTCTACCTGCTAGCTAGGTGGACAACTGAGAACCTTAGTATGTCTGCCTGCTAGATAGGTGGACAACTGAGAACCTTAGTATGTCTGCCTGCTAGCTAGGTGGACAACTGAGAACCTTAGTATGTTTGTGTTCTTGATAAGTGGACAACTAAGAACTTGAGTATGTGTACCTACTTGATAGATGGACAACTTTGAACTTGAGTATGTTTGAGTCCTTGATAGGTGAACAACTAATTATAAGAAGTTGCGTATGTCTGCCTACTAGATAGGTGAACAACTAATTATAAGAAGTTGCGTATGTCTGCCTACTAGATAGGTGAACAACTAATTATAAGAAGTTGCGTATGTCTGCCTACTAGATAGGTGAACAACTAATTATAAGAAGTTGCGTATGTCTGCCTACTAGATAGGTGAACAACTAATTATAAGAAGTTGCGTATGTCTGCCTACTAGATAGGTGAACAACTAATTATAAGAAGTTGCGTATGTCTGCCTACTAGATAGGTGAACAACTAATTATAAGAAGTTGAGTATGTCTGCCTACTAGATAGGTGAACAACTAATTATAAGAAGTTGCGTATGTCTGCCTACTAGATAGGTGAACAACTAATTATAAGAAGTTGCGTATGTCTGCCTAGGGAATGGTCTGCTTACCTGATGGCTTGAGAACTAAGAACTTGAGTATGTCCGACAGCGACACAATACCGACTACATGCTGATCAGAGTCAGCAATCACAAGACGATGGATCTGTAAAGAGATGAAAGATTTACGTCACTACGCTCACAAGGGTTTTACTAATATATCATACCGGGTTTTACCTTTATACTTATATATACTAGTGACTAGTTAAAAACACATGCACCTTACACAACAACACTGAGGTTTTTCATTAGCATATCAAGAGCTTCTCTTGTTACAAAAAAAAAATGAAATAAAAAAAATACATGGTGCAAGATAAATTTTTTAATTTATTATTGGTTTACATTAATATGTCTAAAAATACATTCAGGCGAGTATGTTGTAGTAACTGACTTTCCAAAGATTGAACATCACTTCTGAACCATATGTAAAGTAAAAGATGTGTTGTCTAGTGTTACTTTCCATGAGAAAAGCTACTATCATACAAAACTGACTTCATTTGGATTTGTATTTTGGTGGAATTGCAGTGTTTTTGTGAAGTTTAAGATGAAACATATATTTTGCTTACTCTTACTGTTTAGAAATCATGGTGTTTGCTATAACACTGACAAGTGACTAGGCCTTAACTTCCACATTAGTAGGTCTTCTGCTTACCTCTGCTCTCACGATCTTCTCCAGGACAGAATCTAGTGAGTCTGTCTCCTGGCAAGTTACAACTCCTTCAAACCACATCTCCTTTAAATAGAAATATCATAATATATCAATCTTGCCACAACATCTGCATTGTAAAAATGTTGTCAGATCTCATTGTTGTCTGATTAATTTAGCAGCTATTGATAAAGCTGTTTCAGCCCTGTAATAACATGGGCTAATATCAAATGTAATATTTAATCCAAAATCTTGATTATCTCCTCTATATCATACTAATGTGTTGTTTTACTATCTCAAAACTTACAATGTTACGAATACTTGTAGACTGTGTATATATTAAATTCTTCTTCTATGCTACATTTAAAGAAAAAAAATGTAGGTGTTGTTTACCTGTTCACGGTGCTGTAGGGCCTGTTCTACTGTGATATCTAGGTTGTTGTAGGTCTTCTCTGCTGCCAGATTCTACAAACATGAACACAACTACATTGTCAGGATGGCTCTAAAGACAACACACTGTCAGGATGGCTCTAAAGACAACACACTGTCAGGATGGCTCTAAAGAAAACACACTGTCAGGATGGCTCTAAAGAAAACACACTGTCAGGATGGCTCTAAAGACAACACACTGTCAGGATGGCTCTAAAGACAACACACTGTCAGGATGGCTCTAAAGAAAACACACTGTCAGGATGGCTCTACAGACAACACACTGTCAGGATGGCTCTAAAGACAACACACTGTCAGGATGGCTCTAAAGACAACACACTGTCAGGATGGCTCTAAAGACAACACACTGTCAGGATGTTTCTAAAGACAACACACTGTCATGATGGTTCTAAAGACAACACACTGTCAGGATGTTTCTAAAGACAACACACTGTCAGGATGTTTCTGAAGACAACACACTGTCAGGATGTTTCTAAAGACAACACACTGTCAGGATGTTTCTAAAGACAACACACTGTCAGGATGTTTCTACAGACAACACTCTGTCACGATTGCTCTACAGACAACACAATGTCATGATTGCTCTACAGACATCACATTGTCATGATTGCTCTACAGACAACACACTGTCATAATTGCTCTACAGACATCACATTGTCATGATGAATCTACAGACAAAACACTGTCATGATGGCTCTACAGACAAAACACTGTCATGATGTTTTTTAAGACAACACAATGTCAGGATGGCTCTACAGACAACACACTGTCATGATTGCTCTACAGACAAAACACTGTCATGATGGCTATACAATCATCACACTGTCATGATGTTTCTTAAGACAACACAATGTCAGGATGGCTCTACAGACAAAACACTGTCATGATGGCTCTACCGACAACACAATGTCATGATGGCTCTACAGACAAAACACTGTCATGATTGTTCTACAGACAACACAGTGTCATGATGGTTCTAAAGTCACACTGTCATGATGGCTCTAAAGACAAAACACTGCCATGATGGTTCTAAAGTCACACTGCCATGATGGTTCTAAAGTCACATTTTCATGATGGCTCTACCGACAACAACTTGTCATGATGGTTCTACAGACAACACTCTGTCAGGATGATTCTAACGACAACATACAGTCCTGAAAGTCTACAGATAAAAGATTGAGTTTCCTGATTGTTAATTCAAGGTCAGTAAAAACTTGTGTATTTTAATACATTATAATATGTTATAGAAAACAATAATTATTAACCTGCAGTATTTCTGATATGATTAGTGAAGAGAAAATTTCCATGATTATAACACTATAACTAATACAATAGACTTACAATGACATCAAACTTGGCATATATATTGACAACACGTCCATTGGCATCAAGGACAGGGAGTGCTGATATTCTGTGTTCCACAAACATGTTCAAAGCCTTGTACAGAGGGGTATCTGTGGTTGCCTGGCAAACAAAGCATTTTTACTTGAATAATATTAGCATAAAATTTAAGTTAAGAGCAAATATCTATTTAAATAAAAACCATGACTTGATTTATCATTTGTGTACAAACTAAGTCTGTTATCAAACACCTTTACTGTAATTTATTTTCTCAGCAATGTGCTGACTAAAAACTGATAATGTGATGATCAAGGTCAGGGTAACACAAACTCTAAGCAGGACCTCTGTTTAATTTTGATAAACAGTCATTACATCGTAGTTCACAGCAGTAAATTTTGCTGTGACAATTAATCTGAGCATTTATCTTGTATCTCTTCAGTAGATCTAGCTTAGTAAATAAAACCTGTTTATTAAGACCATCAAAGAGAGAAATATAGCTTTTACAGGTAGATGGTCTTTTTTGTATATCTTAAAAAATAACCATTATGGTATTTTTTGGATCCAGAAATCAGGTCTTTGTGACACACAGGTGGTCTTTACAGAGAGGTCTTTGTGACACAGAGGTGGTCTTAACATAAAGGTCTTTGCGACACACAGGTGGTCTTTACAGAGAGGTCTTTGTGACACAGAGGTGGTCTTAACAGACAGGTCTTTGTGACACACAGGTGGTCTTTACAGAGAGGTCTTTGTGACACAGAGGTGGTCTTAACAGACAGGTCTTTGTGACACAGAGGTGGTCTTAACAGACAGGTCTTTGTGACACAGGCAGTCTTAACAGACAGGTCTTTGTGACACACAGGTGGTCTTTACTGGCAGATATTTGTTATACAGAGGTGGTCTTAACAGACAGGTGTTTGTGACACAGAGGTGGTCTTAACAGACAGGTGTTTGTGACACACAGGTGGTCTTTACAGAGAAGTCTTTGTGACACACGGGTGGTCTTTACAGGCAGATATTTGTTGTACAGAGGTGGTCTTTACAAACAGGTTATTACACTGAGGGGATCTTTAAGGATGGAACCCTTTTTTCTTAAGAGAAAAAAATCTCTGAAATCTCCATCTTCTAAAATATAAAAAAAATTCCATTCATTCTTACTGTGACAACATTGTCGTAGGTTCCTATGTTGAGTTCTTTTAACGTCTTCTGCATATAACTAGGTTTTGGTAGTTCATTGATCTGTAAATACACAAACACATTTATACAGGTGATAATCAAACATAATTAGGTGTGAAGATTATAAACGTAATTAAGTAACTAAATAGGTTCATATACATATACAGCAAATTTATACAGCATATTATTTTACATATACAGCAAAAATTAATACAGAATGTCGCTTTATAGTGTAATTTAAGTTTTTTTTTATATTAAATTCTCGTAAATCTACAATCATCATTATCAAATAATGACTTCCTGGTTGAGTCCTACTTACATACAAATACAGAAAGCGCAGGATCCTTTTGTGTGTGAGAATGTAGATGGCATTGCCTGTTGGTCTGTCAATGACTGGTAGTCTGTGTACATGCTTGTCAATAAGAGTCTTGATAGCATCAAATAAACTAGCGTCAGGATCAATGTACACAAATGGCTTCTGTTTGTCCTTCAGCTCCTCTGTAGCAAAAGAAAACCATGTTAAAAATAATTAAACTTGTTTAAAATTTTTACAAAGTGAAATTAAAATGTCTTTTTTAATCACCGACTGAGCTCCTTCAGATTATAGATTTTAAAGGTAAACATTCCCACGAAGCCTTTGTAGACAGAAATTACTTGTGAAATTGATCAATATCCCTCATACTGGTCTTGTTGGTGTACATTCTGACATCTACAAATACACTGGATGGCTATGTTAAACACATACCTCGCCATGTCTGTATCTTATGTTCTTCAAGTTCATCCATTCGTGCCTGTAACCAAAACACATGTAGGATGTGAATATTTCTGCAATCATAAGTTCAGTAAAGGACAACTGGATATCAGTAGGAGCGTTGAGAGACTTCATTACTGATATACAGTGCCTGTCATTGCAAATTAAAAATTTTTTGTATAGTAGAAGTTACTTAATTCTGTGGGATAAAATTAGACCAATACATAAGATATTCAAAACTTTCTAAATCTGGTGGAATAAAATTTTAGTGATTTATAAATAACACAAAGAAACTAATCAGAAAAATCATATTTCAGCACAAAACTTCAAGATTGCTGTTAAAATATGTGTAAGCCTTTTATCATTTGTCTTCATGCTGATTGAGATATTCTCCCACTCCACAAACAAGAAGCCTAATGGGTGTTCATCGTTCACTTAGTAATCAATTTCTTTTTCACAAATACAACCATATTATTGTCATTGAATTCTCTGCTAGCATGACGTAGTTAAAACATTTTCAAAAAAATTGAAAACTGAAAACTGCTCAAAGTAATTTCTTTTCATAAAATTTGATGGGCTTCATCTGAAGAACCTATCAACAAAATATGATTCTGGGCATTTCCATTCAACAGAAGAAGCTGTTTGAAGAGTTCAATGTATTTGACTCGTGTGTTAAGCTTTGTTAAGCTTTATCTCGGGAACATATACAGCTGGTCAATCAATTGATTCATTGATGAAATCAGTAAAATGCCAGACACAGAAACAATATTAATTAAAGAAGGCTGCCATAACTTTTTAAAATATTTAAATTTTAATGTCAAATAAAATTAAAATTGAACCAAAATCAAAAGATTTACCTCTGGAGACTTGTAATATTTCTGTAGAATGTTTATGAAGTCTGTTATTGTCAGCATACCTATTCAAATAAACAAAATTTTATTAAAATTAAAAACAACAATCACCTTTCTCATAATTCACAGTATGACGTCAAAATGTTCCATCAATTTTAAAACCTGGCAAATCTTTTTAGATATATATACACTTGAGTGATTTTTTTATGTTTTGATGTTATATTGATTCTAAGGATATTTCAGTATTGTACAGTAAGTGTACGGCTGCAATCATACACCAACCTTCCATGAGAGAGATATGCACATGTTCAGATATATACCTAGCTTTGTTACTAATACCTTCAGTGATGATCTTTTAAACTTCTCATCATGATGAACAAATAGAGTAATTGAAAATTTAAATTGTAAACAACTTAAAAGACCTGTTGCTAATCCCCGTGTAAACTTGGAACCAAGAATCAGAGTGTAGATATTTCCTTGATATACAAGGCTGGCAAATTTGTGGCTGATAATGCCATATATACGACTATATAATCTTATTTCATAGAGCTGCTAACTTACACACGCAAACATGAGATACTCATTACATAATATGGTGATGAGAATGTTTGATGTGAACCTCACGACTACAAAAAACCTGAATGGATCTCAGGAGATGAAAATATTTGACAGAGCCACTATTTGGAGAGAAACCAGATCACAGAGCAATACCTTACCAACCAGGATATAAATCTACTTCAACAGAGTATAAACAAAGCTACACAAATTACACATACATCCAAATGATGAAACGTACTGGTGACACGACAGATAAGACATCACCACAGGAGAAATGTCTCATCTGTACCTTTACATGATCACAAACTTGACAGTGAACATTTTCCTGAAATGATGGTGTCCAATTTTCCTTTACCATCAAAATATCTGATTATCATTACATACATGGACATAAGAACACACTTGTAACATACTGGAGATACAGACACAATATTACCAAACTCCTGAGAGTATTACCAAAACATTGATACACTGGAGCTACAGACACAATGTTACCAAACTCCTGAGAGTATTACCAAAACACTGATACACTATTACTACAGACACAATGTTACCAAACTCCTGAGAATATTACCAAAACATTGATACACTGGAGCTACAGACACAATATTACCAAACTCCTGAGAGTATTACCAAAACATTGATACACTGAGCTACAGACACAATATTACCAAACTCCTGAGAGTATTACCAAAACACTGATACACTATTACTACAGACACAATATTACCAAACTCCTGAGAGTATTACCAAAACATTGATACACTGAGCTACAGACACAATATTACCAAACTCCTGAGAGTATTACCAAAACACTGATACACTATTACTACAGACACAATATTACCAAACTCCTGAGAATATTATCAAAACATCGATACACTATTACTACAGACACAATATTACCAAACTCCTGAGAGTATTACCAAAACATTGATACACTGAGCTACAGACACAATGTTACCAAACTCCTGAGAGTATTACCAAAACATTGATACACTGGAGCTACAGACACAATATTACCAAACTCCTGAGAGTATTACCAAAACATTGATACACTGAGCTACAGACACAATATTACCAAACTCCTGAGAATATTACCAAAACATTGATACACTGAGCTACAGACACAATATTACCAAACTCCTGAGAGTATTACCAAAACATTGATACACTGAGCTACAGACACAATATTACCAAACTCCTGAGAGTATTACCAAAACACTGATACACTATTACTACAGACACAATATTACCATACTACAGACACAATATTACCAAACTCCTGAGAGTATTACCAAAACATTGATACACTGAGCTACAGACACAATGTTACCAAACTCCTGAGAGTATTACCAAAACATTGATACACTGGAGCTACAGACACAATATTACCAAACTCCTGAGAGTATTACCAAAACATTGATACACTGAGCTACAGACACAATATTACCAAACTCCTGAGAGTATTACCAAAACATTGATACACTGAGCTACAGACACAATATTACCAAACTCCTGAGAATATTACCAAAACATTGATACACTGAGCTACAGACACAATGTTACCAAACTCCTGAGAGTATTACTGAAACATTGATACACTGAGCTACAGACACAATGTTACCAAACTCCTGAGAATATTATCAAAACATTGATACACTGAGCTACAGACACAATATTACCAAACTCCTGAGAGTATTACCAAAACATTGATACACTGAGCTACAGACACAATATTACCAAACTCCTGAGAATATTACCAAAACATTGATACACTGAGCTACAGACACAATGTTACCAAACTCCTGAGAGTATTACTGAAACATTGATACACTGAGCTACAGACACAATGTTACCAAACTCCTGAGAATATTATCAAAACATTGATACACTATTACTACAGACACAATATTACCAAACTCCTGAGAATATTACCAAAACATTGATACACTGGAGCTACAGACACAATATTACCAAACTCCTGAGAATATTACCAAAACATTGATACACTGGAGCTACAGACACAATATTACCAAACTCCTGAGAATATTACCAAAACATTGATACACTGAGCTACAGACACAATATTTCCAAACTCCTGAGAGTATTACCAAAACATTGATACCTTAGTACAAAGAGTACTACAAAACCATGGTTACAACAATTCTCAGAATGTTACAAAACCATGGTTACAACAATTCTCAGAATGTTACAAAACCATGGTTACAACAATTCTAAGAATGTTACAAAACCATGGCTACAACAATTCTCAGAATGTTACAATACCATGGTTACAACAGTTCTCAGAACGTTACAAAACCATGGTTACAACAATTCTCAGAACGTTACAATACCATGGTTACAACAGTTCTCAGAACGTTACAATACCATGGTTACAACAATTCTTAGAATGTTACAAAACCATGGTTACAACAATTCTCAGAATGTTACAATACCATGGTTACAACAGTTCTCAGAACGTTACAATACCATGGTTACAACAATTCTTACAATGTTACAAAACCATGGTTACAACAATTCTCAGAACGTTACAATACCATGGTTACAACAATTCTCAGAACGTTACAATACCATGGTTACAACAATTCTCAGAATGTTACAAAACCATGGTTACAACAATTCTAAGAATGTTACAAAACCATGGTTACAACAATTCTCAGAATGTTACAAAACCATGGTTACAACAATTCTCAGAACGTTACAAAACCATGGTTACAAAAATTCTCAAGATGTTACAAAACCATGGTTACAACAGTTCTCAGAACGTTACAAAACCATGGTTACAACAATTCTCAGGATGTTACAATACCATGGTTACAACAATTCTCAGAACGTTACAATACCATGGTTACAACAGTTCTCAGAACGTTACAAAACCATGGTTACAACAGTTCTCAGAACGTTACAATACCATGGTTACAACAATTCTCAGAATGTTACAATACCATGGTTACAACAATTCTCAGAACTACAGTGTTCAATAACTAGTACCATGTAAATTCCTCTAAACCTGCAAATAGCAGTGAATATTTATGAGATAAACATACATGAGGGCATTGACCAGAGGTGACCTCCATCTTCTGTATAAATAGACCAGGTATGTAATTATCCCAGTAAATACCTATAGAAATGCTTTTATATATATCTGTAATGGCCCTGAGGCTGTCGAATTCAAATCCAGCAAAAACTAATCAATATACATCAAATTTTCTATTTTTAATCTGTCTATATGTTCAGATTTGAAATTTAAAACAGTTACCTCACCTTTTGTTGTACTTACCAACATAATCTTGCTTGACATTGTCCCAAAGTGGTGCTGCCCGTACACCATTGTACACCAATGCAAAAAATGCCTTTTTTACCTGCAATGTCACAAAATAGGTATTTCTTAACATTTCAGTTATTGACTGAATTAAGAAAAGATTATTTCCTCATGAACTGTCTGATCTACGGTAAAATTTTACTATTCAGTAATAAATCAGAAATATCTGTAACAAACAATGAAGCTTCCTGTGAATGATTCTAGATTTTTTTCTAAATCAATGAGACAGGAAGTGTCACTTTGTTTTGTTTCTGATTGAATATGTCTGAAACCAGAATTTTGTTGATAATCAACAAGTTGTTTCTACAGTAGGTTAGGGACCATTGTGGCCTTACACCAATGTTTTAATATCATGAACTATGATCTTGAGAGAGTGATGGTACTTGGTGGTCTTTATAGACAGTGTATCATGCTACTCTCCTAATTCCACATGAGATGGATAAAGTATGATACATATAACAGAATTTATGAAGAAAGTTTTAATAATACCAAGTACTAATACAGTGAAATATTATTTTTTCAAACACATATACCTCAAAGATTCCATTTAATTCAAAGCATTTTTTGTCAGTCCCTACCAAACAAAACATTCCACTATCTTGACCGTTCCCCAAGTCCTGGCAAGTTTAGGGTAACAAGGTTTGACTGTAGTTGAAATGTAGTAAAATATCAACATTTGTAAGATATTCTTTTACCTCTAGCAGGAAATATAGTAACACCTATGACTAAGAAGCATATATCTTTTTATTCAGTAAAAGGCCATGTGTACTTAAGGACAGGGTCTGACATTTAGTTCCTTATAAATAAATTATCCGTTTCCTATTTTACAGTTTACATCAATCTACAACGTGATTTGTTTTCATGTGGTAGAATAAATGGTTTTTGAATTTTTCAAATGCATGTACAACAAATCTTAAATATCATGTGTCACGATACGCACATTATAACTATCAATCTGTTGTCTAAATTTCTTCCTGGAAAAAACAGACTATAAATACAAGGGCTATAGGATGCTAATGATGGTAATCCATTTAAAACTATTGATACAATCACGATACAGGTGTTCTAAATTTTCAATCCAATGACATTTATGCTAGACAGTTTAACGACAATGGTCCTAAAAGAATTACATCAATAGAATATCAATGTATTAATTTTAAAGTTTTTAAATTTTAAATTAAACAGCTGCCATTATAACTAAGTAAATAAATCATTGAAGTGTTCAATAGGGGCAGCCATGACATAGTGTATTCTTATAGTGTGAATTAAGTATTAAATCCTATACACCAAATCCTCCTAGGTTATAAACTTATCTTTAAGGGATAATTATAACTAAATCCTATACACCAAATCCTCCTAGGTTATAAACTTGTCTTTAAGGGATAATTATAACTAAATCCTATACACCAAATCCTCCTAGGTTATAAACTTGTCTTTAAGGGATAATTATAACTAAATCCTATACACCAAATCCTCCTAGGTTATAAACTTATCTTTAAGGGATAATTATAACTAAATCCTATACACCAAATCCTCCTAGGTTATAAACTTGTCTTTAAGGGATAATTATAACTAAATCCTATACACCAAATCCTCCTAGGTTATAAACTTATCTTTAAGGGATAATTATAACTAAATCCTATACACCAAATCCTCCTAGGTTATAAACTTATCTTTAAGGGATAATTATAACAGTTTATCTAACCTGTAATTAATAAATCAGGCACTGATTAAATATTTTGAGATACAATTTAGGCCAATTTAAAAAAAAAAAGAGTAAGCATTTTTAATTAATCCCTGTAGACTATATACCTGGCAGGTACAACATGTTAGCAGTAAATATGCCTGTACTTTATTTAAGATTGCCAAACCTAATTAATCTCCTCATGTACAAAATAGCCTTGTGTGTGTTTACTGTCAGAATGATGTCTACACAAGTCAGGATTCATTACTGATGGACAAATCATAACTGTGTTCCACATCTCTTCAAAAGCCAGTTTTTTTTGTTGCTAAATCTATATCTGGTATGTACATAGGGGGTTTTGTCAGTAAGATCTTGAAGAGCTATCTGTAACAATTATGCAGACATCTGTAAAAGCATGTGTATTTTTTGCATGATTGTTTCGGGAACCTTTTGAAAACCAGTGTTGCCATCTCACCTGATTCTGTCAGGACATCCTGTTATTGGTCATATGATGACCTACTCAAATGATGATGTTAGAATCACCTGATATTTCTCTGCTTTTGATATTCAGAAAAAAACCCTCAAAATCACCTTTTGGATCTAATATAATGATGATAAAAAATGTTTACACTGAACACAGAACATTGAAGAACTATAAAATACAACTGATCATAAGGTCATTTCCAGTGTGACTCTTTATTGTACCCTTTCATAGTTGATTTTGAGTGGTCAGACAGTAAGTACCTAGAGGCTGGCAACACTGCAGGTTTTAAAACACCTTGATGTGCCTTGTGACTACTATTGATTTATCATATGTATTTCAGAGATAACTAAACATTACACAGATTTAATATATCTGCATAGAGGCAAAACACCCAGGATGAATAAAGATTTTTGACTATAGACTTTTGAAATGATATTTAAGTCCTCCAGCTTTGATGTTTTGCTGATGTAACACTCTGGAATGTCCTCCAGCAATGGTGTTGTGACCATGGAACAACTATACAGGCTCTCTAACAATGGTATTGTGACCATGGAACAACTATACAGGCTCTCTAACGATGGTGTTGTGACCCTGAATCACCTATAAAAGCTTTCCAGTGATGTTGGTGTAACCCTGGCACACTAAAAAAAGTCCCAAGTTTTGGTGGTGTTATCATGGAACACTTAGAAAAGTCCTGCATTTATTTTAGTAATGTGACCCTGAAACACCTAGTGAACATGCTGAATACCAAGAAAGCCTAGGGTGTTGTCATATATACACACAGATCTGATTGCCATCAGAAATAGTATTTGTATTTTGATGTATTATACTTCAAATCTTGTGATCTGATTAACCGCCAAACATCAGTATCATACACACAAGCATATGGCTCTCAACAGTCATCTTCTTCACATTGAAAATACTCACTTATGCAGAGTTTGGCAGACAGACAAACATTGTGTAACACTTCATCTTGTAGCACCAAGATGACAATGTAAACTGTGCAGCTATTTGGCACACTAGCCTACTAAGTACCAAGTGTGAACAGGTCTTTAGTCTTTGGGATAAGGATCAGGTGTTTATAATTAGGAAGAGCAAGGTTACTCTCATTAGCACTGCCAGAAAATTAGTCAACCACAATGTGATAACAAACCTTATCAGAGTCTGTCAATGTGATGCTTAATGGGAGTTGGGGGGGTGAAGGGGATGGGGTTGGAGGACCTTAATGGCAATCCACAGGTAACTTCAAAGGATGAAATTCTTGTAATATTACTATACAGAGACTAAGCTTCTACATGTGGGGGACAAATCTCAGAATGTTGATAAAAAGAGAATTTAAATGGATGACATTTTTGAAATAGTAATATACAGAGACTAAGCTGACTAATGAGTGCGGAGACATGTCTCTGAATTTTGATATAAATAGAATTCAAATGGTTGACATTCTTGAAATAGTAACATAGAGGCTAAGCTGATTAATAAGGGGGAGGAGGAGGGAGGGGGAACAAATCTCTGAATGTTGATATAAAGAGAAACCAAATGGTTGACATTCTCATAATATTGATAAAAAGTGTTTATGAAAATGTAAGAGTATCCAATTACAAATATACCCCTGACCTTCTTCGAATAAGAAATGAATGACATTAACATTAGGGTAAAGATCCTTTGGCTGGCTAAATAATCTTTCCACAAGGGTTGAGATCACCCTTATTCACTTTCAAGGGGATAAATGGTTACTCCCTACCCTTTTGGGATTCCAAACATGAAATGTTATCTCAATGCTTGGCTTCTTGAAGTGACATTGATTTGTTGAATCACAGAAGAAATTTAAGACATTTGACAGAAATTCCTTCTGAACAGCACATAATGACCTTTTAATGTTTTATACCTAAGCCAGTCCATGTGTTCAGCTGTGCCCATCTAACAAAATACAACCAATAATAGACTACTCACATCATCAACTGAACAACGTTCCATGTGTGTGCGTGTTGAAAACAAGCCTTTATGAAACTTTCAACAGACAACTTCCTCGTTTTACCTCAGTGACATCTTTTGCCAACTACACTGGCAAAGGGCCCAAGATTTCTTTTGGTAAAATCCAGGCGTACAAGTACACATAACCACTGTTTATATAGTTCACTCTTTACATCCTTGAACTTGCTTCCTGAATGAACATAACATCTTCTTTTTACATTTTGAGGGAAAATGGCCTTTTGCCCAAAATCACTTCTTCAAACACACCAATATTACTAATTATCCGAAACAAAATTTAGTAGATCAAATAACAGAACTTTTGATGATATTCTCACCTTGTTTACACAAACCTGCTTGTATAACTCCTGGAGGAATTCTCTACTGGTACTATGGGAGGGGAAATTGCAGTGTATCGCTTACTATCAGAGGCGATTGTAGATTTTGGGTCCTAAAGGAGGAAACTTCATTTCCTCTTCTGGATTGGCACTATGGGAGAAGACTTCTGAATTGGCACTATGGGAGAAGACTTCTGAATTGGCACTATGGGAGAAGACTCCTGAATTGGCACTATGGGAGAAGACTCCTGAATTGGTACTATGGGAGGAGACCACTGGATTGATACTATAGGAGAAGAATACTGGATTGATACCATGGGAGAAGTCTTCTGGATTGGTACTCTGGGAGAAGACTTCTGGATTGATACTATGGGAGGAGACCACTGGATTGGTACTATGGGAGAAGACTTCTGAATTGGGACTATGGGAAAAGACTTCTGGATTGGTACTATGGGAAAAGACTACTGGATTGGTACTATGGGAGAAGACTTTTGGATTGGTACTATGTGAAGAGACTTCAGGATTGGTACTATGGGAGGAGACTACTGGATTGGTACTATAGAGGAGACTCCTGGATTGGTACTATGGGAGAAGACTTCTGAATTGATACTATGGGAGGAGACTACTGGATTGGTACTATGGGAGGAGACTACTGGATTGGTACTATAGAGGAGACTACTGGATTGGTACTATGGGAGGAGACTACTGGATTGGTACTATGGGAGAAGACTTCTTGGTACTATGGGAGGAGACTACTGGATTGGTACTATGGGAGGAGACTACTGGAATGGTACTATGGGAGAAGACTTCTGAATTGATACTATGGGAGGAGACTACTGGATTTGTACTATAGAGGAGACTACTGGATTGATACTATGGGAGGAGACTACTGGATTTGTACTATAGAGGAGACTACTGGATTGGTACTATGGGAGGAGACTACTGGATTGGTACTATGGGAGAAGACTTCTGGATCGGTACTATGGGAGGAGACTACTGGATTGGTACTATGGGAGGAGACTACTGGAATGGTACTATGGGAGAAGACTTCTGAATTGATACTATGGGAGGAGACTACTGGATTTGTACTATAGAGGAGACTACTGGATTGATACTATGGGAGGAGACTACTGGATTGGTATTATAGAGGAGACTACTGGATTGGTACTATAGAGGAGACTACTGGATTGGTACTATGGGAGAAGACTTCTGGATCTGTACTATGGGAGGAGACTACTGGATTGGTACTATGTGAAGAGACTTCAGGATTGGTACTATGGAAGAAGACTTCTGGATTGGTACTATGTGAAGAGACTTCAGGATTGGTACTATGGGAGAAGACTTCTGGATTGGTACTATGGGAGGAGACTACTGGATTGGTACTATGTGAAGAGACTTCAGGATTGGTACTATGGGAGAAGACTTCTGGATCGGTACTATGTGAAGAGACTTCAGGATTGGTACTATGGGAGGAGACTTTTAGTTCCTCAATGGTACACCTGTATTGACATTTACTTCCTGACAGTGCTACCTAAGGGACATTTTAGTTCCCCTTTGGTACTTCTTAATTTCCCAACTGGTGAAATTCAAGAGTGAAGGGATTCATGTAGTTCATTCATCAACGTGAATGTCTACATCACTTCCACGCAATACCTCATGTACTGAATCTCCAGCATCCAGCTGATATCTCATGTACTGAATCTCCAGCATCCAGCTGATATCTCATGTACTGAATCTCCAGCATCCAGCTGATATCTCATGTACTGAATCTCCAGCATCCAGCTGATATCTCATGTACTGAATCTCAACAGCATCCAGCTGATATCTCATGTACTGAATCTCCAGCATCCAGCTGATATCTCATGTACTGAATCTCCAGCATCCAGCTGATATCTCATGTACTGAATCTCCAGCATCCAGCTGATATCTCATGTACTGAATCTCCAGCATCCAGCTGATATCTCATGTACTGAATCTCCAGCATCCAGCTGATATCTCATGTACTGAATCTCCAGCATCCAGCTGATAATGTACTGAATCTCCAGCATCCAGCTGATATCTCATGTACTGAATCTCCAGCATCCAGCTGATATCTCATGTACTGAATCTCCAGCATCCAGCTGATATCTCATGTACTGAATCTCCAGCATCCAGCTGATATCTCATGTACTGAATCTCCAGCATCCAGCTGATATCTCATGTACTGAATCTCCAGCATCCAGCTGATATCTCATGTACTGAATCTCCAGCATCCAGCTGATATCTCATGTACTGAATCTCCAGCATCCAGCTGATATCTCATGTACTGAATCTCCAGCATCCAGCTGATACCTCATGTACTGAATCTCCAGCATCCAGCTGATATCTCATGTACTGAATCTCCAGCATCCAGCTGATATATGCTTTTACATACATCTAAGGAACAGAGAGTGTATCATACCAATGTCAGACCATGAAGTGTTCACAGGAGATTTGAGACCCTTTGTTGAATATTGCTACATGTTGTCAATAAATGCTTGTTTGAGGATAAGTTTTGAGATGACAAAGCACTGAAAAACTATAAGGTTATATAGAACTATAGCCTATATAAAGAATTTCCTTCTTATATATAAGGATGCCAAGATGTAGGAGCATGTGGATTGCTAATAGTTACTTCCTGATGTGATTTGTCACCTTGTTTTTTAACTTGAAGTGTAAAACAATGCTCTGAATTCCACCAGGTACACATTAGGTACACTAGCAAAATTTATTTCTCACTTTAGGAGACTTCAGGTGTAGCTGCTTTTCAAAGTGAATCCTTTAATTAAGTTTATTTTTTTGCCTTTTCCCTTTTTTTTTTTTTAACGTTTTCCATACTAATCACTCAGTCTGCACCACATAAGGAGATTGGCTTTAACAATTTCAGCTGTAGCTCCGTAGTTAAAAATTTGCGCTGCAATGAAAGGTACCAAGATTACGTTGCACTTTATTGGAGAAAATTAGCAACTAAAAGTTCTTGGTATTCTTCCTCCAAAACATTTTTAATCTCTGATCCCCACAGTGAGCCAGCAGAATCCAGCTGGTAATATCTCCAACTGCATGACCAATACACAAACAAATGTAACAATTAACCGTGCAATATGTGTAGCTATGGCTATGAACTTAACAACTTAATCTTTTTGAAAGCAGTTGACAAAATGTATGTGTGTCTGTATGGTTTTTTTTTTGTCCTTATGAACACTTTTCTGAAAGTTTCTTGTCAGTGGGTGGATAAAACCAATGAAAGTGTTAGTTTAATTTGTCTGAAAAAAATCTTGTTTGAAAACTGTTGGATCATATGATTAACTATCAGCTCCAACATTTCAATACAAATGCATATCAACGATAAGAAATTATAATTTTCAAGTTTATTTTAAGGCTGAAAATGAGTTTAAGTTTCAGTCTCAATGTTTGACACATCACAGATACACTACTGAAGTAACAGCATCTTAGTTACAATACCCTTCATCAGGAATCTTAGGCAACAAAGTACTTCACTGTGCTTGCCAAACTTTCAGAATATTCACATGGCATTCAGTCTGGTAAACAGGCAAAAAATACCAGACTGAAAACAAAATTATCAGACCAAATTTTAAAAAATAATTTTATTGACATGATGAATTGTATCTATTCCCTTGTGAATGCTAGGGCATTGTCCTAAGCCAATTCCTTGATCATAATTCCTCAAGGTAACAATCAAAGTCCATTTTGGTAGATCCTGTCTCAAACGTCATTTCAACCTTCTCATTGACTACATCCCCATAGCCAATGTCAGTAGGTGTTTGGATTTCTGCAGGGAGTTGTACATCTAGAGGGGTTGAGACTAGCTGAGGGGCTGTAGGGACTTCACTCTGCAGAGGGGCTGGGACTAACTGAGGGGCTGTAGGGACTTCACTCTGCAGAGGGGCTGGGACTAGCTGAGGGGCTGTAGGGACTTCACTCTGCAGAGGGGCTGGGACTAGCTGAAGGGCTGTAGGGATTAAAACTTTCGAGGGACAGGAGCTGTGTCCTCAACATAAATTTTCGAAGCTTTATTCAGGTCACATAGCCATTTGTAGTCCTCTAAAGGCCTGTTATTTTTTATTTTAGCGTGGGCATTGCAAAACAAATGTTAGCTTGCCTGTTTCCTTTTTGTTGAACTGTCTAAATGCCCTACCTGCACTTGTGGTTTCAAGTAGTTCCAACATGGATTTAGTTTTAGCCAATTTTGAGGTTGCTACATCTTGTATGTAACAAAGGTATTTTGTCCTTTCAATTATGTGTGACTGGGCTGCCCGCCATATCCATAAAATTTGGTACATACAAAACATGTCATCACCAACTTACTATCGTTAAAAAAACAGCCAATCGCATAGTATTTCGCCTGTTGATTTACAACAGAGGAATTCTTCTGTTTGTTGGTTTTTCCATGTAAAGCCCTATGAACATATTTTAGTTGAAACATTTTGAAATGATATCGGAAATAAAATCTAGATTTGGGCAATACTACACAATGAAATGGTTACTGGACCGATAATTCTTTTACCAGAATTGTCAAACGGTCAGATGTAGTTTGGCAAGCACGGACTCCATAACTTTCTACACAATAATCAATATTTCTAAATATGCATATTAAAATTGACTGTGACTGAAAGTCAGTAAAATGTTTAACCATGTCAGAGTGTATAAACAATGTTTAAGACTTCATATAGACTAAAATCTTCCTGTTCACTGAAATGCTTGGCCTTGAGCCTTTTTATTCTGCCAGGTTCAAAGAGTTCACAAGATAAAGATGTTTTGAATGTCAGAATCTCTAGTAGAAAACAATAAAGTATAAAGAAGCAACAGTTGGTTTATGGTGTCTGTGTAGTGGAGTTGGCCAATTGGAACATAAATAAAAGCTATAAACATTATCTAAAGATGAGAAATGCATTTGTAACTATCTACAAAAGTAAAAAAAAACAGATCCTTCATTACAGCTACATTGGATGCATCAGATATACAAGGAACAAGACGGGTTTCTGCTTCACATCATAAAGGTACAGGATGTATTTCATTTACATATCATGTAAAACTCAGCCACAATGTTTTCCGTAATCTCTAAAACAGGTAACATTTTATAGACTCTCCATATCCTTAGGCAATTTTTTATATTTTGTTAAATTTACACTTTTATACTGTTGTATTATTCAAAGTAATGACAACCTAAAAAATCAGTTTAATCATGTTGATGTATTATTCTATTCAGTGAAAATGAAACTATAATATCAGAAATGCCATCAACACATGAATTGTTTTTGAAGGTATCAGGATGTCATATGACATGTTACCTTCATTTTACAACATCAAAAATATGAAAATATTCATAAGATATTCAAGTGATACCAATCAAACGTGTTTTTAAGTTTATTTGGTTGACTAGTCACTTTCATATTGCTATGTAACTGACAATGAGTTTTGGTCAAGGGCAGATAATCAATATTTAACAATAAGTGATAATGTCGCCATAGTTTTGTTGTTATGGACATTGGGGAGAAAGGTATTTTACAATATAGGCAGGATATATTTTATACTTCAGTCAAGAATAGCTTAAAATTTGTCTTCACATGTGTATTCTAGTTTTGTTTTATTATTACAAACAAATATGACCCCTATAGAGAAATAATGTCCATTGTCAGACCCTTTAAGTACCATTAAAGATGCACTTTTCCAGTGCACTACACCATGACAATGATTTAAATACTGTCAAAACTCCAGTCATGTCTGTTTCCATGGCAACTAAAACATCAGCTGTTAGAGAACAACCTGCCTTTTTTAAACTGAATGGAAATATGTTTGTTGTGTAAAATGAATGTTCACACTGTGTAGACAGGCATGTGACAGGACATCAGGAAAACAAGCAATTCGGAGTTGATTTGGTCGATGTAATGGAATTCTGTATTTTAATTTACTCCCAAATGATTCTGTGGTGTCACTTGGAAGGTATGTACAAACAAGAAAATCTTTTCAATACGTCAGGAAACTGTAATCAGTCCTGAACAAATGATTTTAGTAAATGCCCATTTAACAAGTCTATATGTCTGTTTTTTGTTAGTTATTTTTTTGAGGGGGAGGAGATGGGGAGGGGAATGCATTACAACCATGTTATGGGCAACTTCTTCGGCTTTTGTCTCTTCTACTTTTTCTGTCCAACCACAGATACTATGGTCCATATAATGATATATATATACATATTCTTTACAGCAATTGAGAAACAAGCTATAAATCCATCTATGATCTGGCCCATGAAAAGATTTGTCAAAATATTCCTAATATACAATACCACTTATAAAACAAATATACTATTGTAAAGAAAAGAAACATATAATCATTTCTATATATGTGATAAGTAACAAAGGATAAAACCCCAGTGTTTTAGAAACCTGTAGGCCTGTTGTTTGAAGAGACTGAGCACGTTGTGTGTTGAAAGGTGTCAAGTTTTATGATGGCGTGGACACATAATATTACCTTTGTTACCCTCAGTTTTTGTTTTGATGACAAGTCAGAGAGTAAAATGATGGATAGGATTTAAAAGTACCTATGTACATAAAACTGCTATAATTTAAATAAAATTCAAACCTTAAATCTATATTTTAGTTTTTAACTTTAAAATGGGATTGTTTTTAAACAACAAGGACTATTAGCTGCAAGTTATGAGCTAATTATAAAAATTCTGTCTCTCACATGTCCACCTCCATGTCCTGTGCTCTTAAAATTTTAAGAAAATCTAGCAAAGACTGAAGACTAATGAGGCATGGGGTCAAAGGTTAATATCATATCTGACTAATCAAGGAAATGTTGTGCTGTATCATGTCTGAGCTCAACATTATATTTATATAGTAAGTAACCCTCAAATATCAGGGAAGTCCAAGGTCTACCACAGCACTTTCATCCAAGGTTAACAAAGATTCATAGTTCAAAGGTCAAATGTCAATCACCAGGAGATTGTGACAATATTCAACTTTAGAACCAAAGAAAATTGGGCTCTTTACAGTAGTATAGCAGGAAAAATCTGCTTTAATATTGTTGTCTGTAGGTTTATAATAAAAGTGAAATCTGGACATACGACATACAATATTCCACACATGCCTAATGCTAATAACACTGATCCATTAGCATTATGTAGAATGATACAAAACATTAATTACCTTTACATTAAATATATGTCTAACCTTGGAAGTCATAATCTTCTCTCTCAGTGTAGACTGTAAACCAGTGTACTTACATTTAACAGTGTATCAAAGATGACAAGTTTAGCACTGGTTGGAATAAGGTCGTAGCATTTGTGGGCCCTCATAAACTTTACAAATACCTGGTCCTCATTCTCATCTGAAATGATAAATCAATAAATATTTTGGATTAATTAATGAAAAAAATTGAATTAGTTACATGGATATGAAGGGTTAACAAGCAAAACTATATAGAGTACCTAGAGAAACTATCTGGTCTCACATCAATACCAGAACTACATAGAAACTATCTGGTCTCACATCAATACCAGAACTACATAGAAACTATCTGGTCTCACATCAATACCAGAACTACATAGAAACTATCTGGTCTCACATCAATACCAGAACTACATAGAAACTATCTGGTCTCACATCAATACCAGAACTACATAGAAACTATCTGGTCTCACATCAATACCAGAACTACATAGAAACTATCTGGTCTCACATCAATACCAGAACTACATAGAAACTATCTGGTCTCACATCAATACCAGAACTACATAGAAACTATCTGGTCTCCTGCCAATAATAGAACTACATAGAAATTTCCACGTCTCCAGTCAATATCAGCACTATAGATGAGCTATCATGTCTCCTATTAATACCTGCTATCAGGTCTCTCTCTTCAATAACATAACTATAGAGACAATGATGTCTGCCATCAACACCTAAGTACAATAACCCTGAAACTAATAATAAATACAACTCTATTGATTAGCCATAAAGACGAATCTTGATTTGAAGGTAGATGTAACTGTATATAATTCATTGTCACTCATTCTATTAACATTATCTAAAAACATTTAATGAAATGTCACATCACAGATTTTTGTAACTAAAGTATCCTTTTAAATCTAAACACCTTTATTTTGTTATTGTTGTTTTTTGTTTACAATTGACTCCACCGATCACCATCCACGACAAGAACATATATCCTGAGAGACCACCTGTCCTAGAATATCTTACCTAACAGACCAACTGTTCTAGACCATCTAACCTGACAGACCACCTGTCCTAGAACATCTAACCTGACAGACCACCTGTCCTAGAATATCTTACCTAACAGACCAACTGTTCTAGACCATCTAACCTAACAAACCACCTGTCCTAGAATATCTAACCTGACAGACCACCTGTCCTAGAACATCTAACCTGACAGACCACCTGTCCTAGAACATCTAACCTGACAGACCACCTGTCCTAGAACATTTAACCTGACAGACCACCTGTCCTTGAACATCTAACCTGACAGACCGCCTGTCCTAGAACATCTAACCTGACAGACCGCCTGTCCTAGAACATCTAACCTGAGAGACCACCTGTCCTAGAACATCTTACCTGACAGACCACCTGTCCTAGAACATCTAACCTAACAGACCACCTGTCCTAGAACATTTAACCTAACAGACCACCTGTCCTAGAATATCTTACCTAACAGACCACCTGCCCTAGAACATCTTACCTGAGAGACCACCTGTCCTAGAACATTTAACCTAACAGACCACCTGTCCTAGAACATCTAACCTAACAGACCACCTGTCCTAGAACATCTAACCTAACAGACCACCTGTCCTAGAACATCTTACCTGACAGACAAAATGTTTTGCTGAAAGTTATCTGTATCATATCTAAATGCTGCAGACAAATGTATTATTACAGAGGGTTACCTTTACAAGTTACCAAATTATCTCTTTGATCATTAAAAAAAATATAGATTTTAAACCCATTAACAGAAAACATTCCCATATCTAATGAAGCATTAACAGAACAGTCTCAGATCTAATGACCCATTAATAGGAGAACAGTCTCAGATCTAATGACCCATTAATAGGAGAACAGTCTCAGATCTAATGACCCATTAATAGGAGAACAGTCTCAGATCTAATGACCCATTAATAGGAGAACAGTCTCAGATCTAATGACCCATTAATAGGAGAACAGTTCCAGATCTTATAACCCATTAGTAGGAGAACAGGGAAGTCAGAAGTAATGCAGAGATACTGGTTTTCCAAGGAAGTTAGAACTTGTTTTGAGATACTAGTTTTCCAGGGAAGTTAGAACTTGTTTTGAGATGCTGGTTTTCCAGGGAAGTTAGAACTTGTTTTGAGATACTAGTTTTCCAGTTTTGAGATACTGGTTTTCCAGGGAAGTCGGTACCAGTTTTGAGATCCTGGTTTTCCAGGGAAGTTAGAACTTGTTTTGAGATACTAGTTTCCAGGGAAGTTAGAACTTGTTTTGAGATGCAGTTTTCCAGGAAAGTCGATACCAGTTTTGAGATACTAGTTTTCCAGGGAAGTCGATACCAGTTTTGAGATGCTGGTTTTCCAGGGAAGTCGGTACCAGTTTTGAGATCCTGGTTTTCCAGGGAAGTTAGAACTTGTTTTGAGATACTAGTTTTCCAGGGAAGTTAGAACTTGTTTTGAGATGCTGGTTTTCCAGGGAAGTTAGAACTTGTTTTGAGATACTAGTTTTCCAGGAAAGTTAGAACTTGTTTTGAGATACTAGTTTTCCAGGAAAGTTAGAACTTGTTTTGAGATACTAGTTTTCCAGGGAAGTTAGAACTTGTTTTGAGATGCTGGTTTTCCAAGGAAGTTAGAACTTGTTTTGAGATACTAGTTTTCCGGGGAAGTTAGAACTGGTTTTGAGATGCTGGTTTTCCAGGAAAGTTAGAACCTGTTTTGAGATGCTGGTTTTCCAGGGAAGTTAGAACTTGTTTTGAGATACTAGTTTCCAGGGAAGTTAGAACTTGTTTTGAGATGCAGTTTTCCAGGAAAGTCGATACCAGTTTTGAGATACTAGTTTTCCAGGGAAGTCGATACCAGTTTTCCAGGGAAGTCGGTACCAGTTTTGAGATCCTGGTTTTCCAGGGAAGTTAGAACTTGTTTTGAGATACTAGTTTTCCAGGGAAGTTAGAACTTGTTTTGAGATACTAGTTTTCCAGGAAAGTTAGAACTTGTTTTGAGATGCTGGTTTTCCAGGGAAGTTAGAACTTGTTTTGAGATACTAGTTTTCCAGGGAAGTTAGAACTTGTTTTGAGATACTAGTTTTCCAGGGAAGTTAGAACTTGTTTTGAGATACTAGTTTTCCAGGGAAGTTAGAACTTGTTTTGAGATACTAGTTTTCCAGGAAAGTTAGAACTTGTTTTGAGATACTAGTTTTCCTTGTTTTGAGGGAAGTTAGAACTTGTTTTGAGATACTAGTTTTCCAGGGAAGTTAGAACTTGTTTTGAGATTAGAACTGAGATGCTGGTTTTCCAGGGAAGTTAGAACTTGTTTTGAGATACTAGTTTTCCGGGGAAGTTAGAACTGGTTTTGAGATGCTGGTTTTCCAGGAAAGTTAGAACTTGTTTTGAGATACTAGTTTCCAGGGAAGTTAGAACTTGTTTTGAGATACTGGTTTTCCAGGGAAGTTACCAGTTTTGAGATGCTGGTTTTCCAGGGAAGTCGGTACCAGTTTTGAGATCCTGGTTTTCCAGGGAAGTTAGAACTTGTTTTGAGATACTAGTTTTCCAGGGAAGTTAGAACTTGTTTTGAGATGCTGGTTTTCCAGGGAAGTTAGAACTTGTTTTGAGATACTAGTTTTCCAGGAAAGTTAGAACTTGTTTTGAGATACTAGTTTTCCAGGGAAGTTAGAACTGGTTTTCCAGGGAAGTTAGAACTTGTTTTGAGATACTAGTTTTCCGGGGAAGTTAGAACTGGTTTTTAGATGCTGGTTTTCCAGGAAAGTTAGAACCTTTTTTGATATGCTGGTTTTCCAGGGAAGTTAGAACTTGTTTTGAGATGCAGTTTTCCAGGAAAGTCGATACCAGTTTTGAGATACTAGTTTTCCAGGGAAGTCGATACCAGTTTTGAGATCCTGGTTTTCCAGGGAAGTCGGTACCAGTTTTGAGATCCTGGTTTTCCAGGGAAGTTAGAACTTGTTTTGAGATACTAGTTTTCCAGGGAAGTTAGAACTTGTTTTGAGATACTAGTTTTCCAGGGAAGTTAGAACTTGTTTTGAGATGCTGGTTTTCCAGGGAAGTTAGAACTTGTTTTGAGATACTAGTTTTCCGGGGAAGTTAGAACTGGTTTTGAGATGCTGGTTTTCCAGGAAAGTTAGAACCTGTTTTAAGATGCTGGTTTTCCAGGGAAGTTAGAACTTGTTTTGAGATACTAGTTTTCCAGGAAAGTTAGAACCTGTTTTGAGATGCTGGTTTTCCAGGGAAGTCGATACTAGTTTTGAGATGCTGGTTTTCCAGGGAAGTTGGTAACAGTTTGGAGATGCTGGTTTTCCAGGAATGTTGGCTTTCTAGTTATTATACCATGAACTGTAAACTGATCAGTCAGGCCTTATCATATATGTTGTACAGGTATCATTTAAGGACATACCTGAGTTGACAGGTGAGAAGATAAAGTGAGCAAATGTCTAATTATAGCACTGATTTATTTTGGGCTTTTCCTTAAACACGATTCCACAGTGAGCATGCAGAGATGGATATAGGTCGTGAGACATAAAATCATGGTTCTTGAATTAATTAATCCTGATGTGATGAATAACACTGTCCTGATGATTGATCTACTTACAAATACTTCATCAACTTCTACATCTAAATAAAAAACAACATATAACATTTTTTTAAAGTTGTTTGGATTGGGACATTTTGCAAAAAAGTTGACTACACGAAAAGGAAATGTTCAGGAGTAAATTGCAAATTTTGTGAATTTGACATAAATATGAAATTATTTGAATTGTGAAATTGGCTCTGAAACCCCTAAAAAGTCCTGAATTATATCATTTCAAGAAAAGAACTGAATATTCCAATTTCTACTGAAATTATTGATGAAGTTTATACTCCCTGCCATCCCTGGCATATGGACTAGTTGCTTAGAAAATATGGAATAAAGGTCCAACACCTCAGAAAAACCTTTTTTGATGACTAACCAAAAACATAAAGAATATTGCAATTTCCCTTCAATACCTGCAGAGCTAGAGAGGTATGAGTTATGACCTAAGACCTATCTAACTATGGGTTGTGTGATCGATAACAAACCTATACCTAAAGTTGTCAAGTTAAACAGGTACTTACAGAGTTTGTAGATTTTATATATCAGAGTTTGTAGATTTTATATAACAGAGTTTGTAGATTTTATATATCAGAGTTTGTAGATTTTATATATCAGAGTTTGTAGATTTTATATAACAGTTTGTAGATTTTATATATCAGAGTTTGTAGATTTTATATATCAGAGTTTGTAGATTTTATATATCAGAGTTTGTAGATTTTATATATCAGAGTTTGTAGATTTTATATAACAGAGTTTGTAGATTTTATATATCAGAGTTTGTAGATTTTATATATCAGAGTTTGTAGATTTTATATATCAGAGTTTGTAGATTTTACATAACAGAGTTTGTAGATTTTATAAATCAGAGTTTGTAGATTTTATATAACAGAGTTTGTAGATTTTATATAACAGAGTTTGTAGATTTTATATATCAGAGTTTGTAGATTTTATATATCAGAGTTTGTAGATTTTATATATCAGAGTTTGTAGATTTTATATATCAGAGTTTGTAGATTTTATATATCAGAGTTTGTAGATTTTATATAACAGAGTTTGTAGATATAACAGAGTTTGTAGATTTTATATATCAGAGTTTGTAGATTTTATATAACAGAGTTTGTAGATTTTATATAACAGAGTTTGTAGATTTTATATAACAGAGTTTGTAGATTTTATATAACAGAGTTTGTAGATTTTATATATCAGAGTTTGTAGATTTTATATAACAGAGTTTGTAGATTTTATATATCAGAGTTTGTAGATTTTATATATCAGAGTTTGTAGATTTTATATACAGAGTTTTGTAGATTTTATATATCAGAGTTTGTAGATTTTATATATCAGAGTTTGTAGATTTTATATATCAGAGTTTGTAGATTTTATATAACAGTTTGTAGATTTTATATATCAGAGTTTGTAGATTTTATATATCAGAGTAGATTTTATATGTCAGAGAGATTTTATATATCAGAGTTTGTAGATTTTATATATCAGAGTTTGTAGATTTTATATATCAGAGTTTGTAGATTTTATATACAGAGTTTGTAGATTTTATATATCAGAGTTTGTAGATTTTATATATCAGAGTTTGTAGATTTTATATATCAGAGTTTGTAGATTTTATATATCAGAGTTTGTAGATTTTATATATCAGAGTTTGTAGATTTTATATATCAGAGTTTGTAGATTTTATATATCAGAGTTTGTAGATTTTATATATCAGATTTGTAGATTTGATTTGTATATATAACAGAGTTTGTATATATCAGAGTTTGTAGATTTTATATATCAGAGTTTATATTTTATATATCAGAGTTTGTAGATTTTATATAACAGAGTTTGTAGATATATTATTTTATATATCAGAGTTTGTAGATTTTATATATCAGTTTGTAGATTTTATATATCAGAGTTTGTAGATTTTATATAACAGTTTGTAGATTTTATATATCAGAGTTTGTAGATTTTATATATCAGAGTTTGTAGATTTTATATATCAGAGTTTTAGATTTTATATATCAGAGTTTGTAGATTTTATATAACAGAGTTTGTAGATTTTATATATCAGAGTTTGTAGATTTTATATATCAGAGTTTGTAGATTTTATATAACAGAGTTTGTAGATTTTATATACAGAGTTTGTAGATTTTATATACAGAGTTTGTAGATTTTATATATCAGAGTTTGTAGATTTTATATATCAGAGTTTGTAGATTTTATATACAGAGGTAGATTTTATATATAACAGTTTGTAGATTTTATATATCAGAGTTTGTAGATTTTATATATCAGAGTTTTATATACAGATTTTATATATCAGAGTTTGTAGATTTTATATAACAGAGTTTGTAGATTTTATATAACCGAGTTTGTAGATTTTATATATCAGAGTTTGTAGATTTTATATATCAGAGTTTGTAGATTTTATATATCAGAGTTTGTAGATTTTATATATCAGAGTTTGTAGATTTTATATACACAGAGTTTGTAGATTTTATATATCAGAGTTTGTAGATTTTATATATCAGAGTTTGTAGATTTTATATACAGAGTTTGTAGATTTTATATAACAGTTTGTAGATTTTATATATCAGAGTTTGTAGATTTTATATATCAGAGTTTGTAGATTTTATATATCAGAGTTTGTAGATTTTATATATCAGAGTTTGTAGATTTTATATACAGAGTTTGTAGATTTTATATATCAGAGTTTGTAGATTTTATATATCAGAGTTTGTAGATTTTATATATCAGAGTTTGTAGATTTTATATATACAGAGTTTGTAGATTTTATATAGACAGAGTTTGTAGATTTTATATACAGAGTTTGTAGATTTTATATATCAGAGTTTGTAGATTTTATATATCAGAGTTTGTAGATTTTATATATCAGAGTTTGTAGATTTTATATAACAGAGTTTAGATTTTATATACAGAGTTTTAGATTTTATATACAGAGTTTGTAGATTTTATATACAGAGTTTGTAGATTTTATATATCAGAGTTTGTAGATTTTATATACAGAGTTTGTAGATTTTATATACAGAGTTTGTAGATTTTATATATCAGAGTTTGTAGATTTTATATAACAGAGTTTGTAGATTTTATATACAGAGTTTGTAGATTTTATATATCAGAGTTTGTAGATTTTATATATCAGAGTTTTACATTTTATATACAGAGTTTGTAGATTTTATATACAGAGTTTGTACAGATTTTATATACAGAGTTTACAGAGACACGATTTTATATAGAGAGTTTGTAGATTTTATATATCAGAGTTTGTATATATACAGAGTTTGTAGATTTTATATAGACAGAGTTTGTGACAGAGGTTTAGATTTTATACACGAGAGTTTGTAGACACGAGTTTTAGATTTTATATATCAGTTGTACCGATTTTATATATCAAGGTTTATTTTATACACAAGGTTTACCGAGACACAAGGTTTACCGAGACACAAGGTTTATAGACACAAGGTTTAGAGACACAAGGTTTACATTTTAGATACAAGGTTTACATAGACACAAGGTTTAGATTTTATATACAAGGTTTACAGAGACACAAGGTTTACAGAGACACAAGGTTTACAGAGACACAAGGTTTACAGAGACACGAGGTTTACCGAGACACGAGGTTTACAGAGACACGAGGTTTACCGAGACACAAGGTTTACAGAGACACAAGGTTTACCGAGACACAAGGTTTACAGAGACACAAGGTTTACAGAGACACAAGGTTTACCGAGACACAAGGTTTACAGAGACACAAGGTTTACAGAGACACAAGGTTTACAGAGACACAAGGTTTACAGAGACACAAGGTTTACAGAGACACAAGGTTTACAGAGACACAAGGTTTACAGAGACACAAGGTTTACAGAGACACAAGGTTTACAGAGACACGAGGTTTACCGAGACACGAGGTTTACAGAGACACGAGGTTTACAGAGACACGAGGTTTACAGAGACACGAGGTTTACAGAGACACCATTATATGACTGGTCTTTAAAATTTTTATTCAAAAGCTTCTTAATACGAGGTTTACAGAGACACAAGGTTTACAGAGACACAAGGTTTACAGAGACACAAGGTTTACAGTTTTGGTTTAGGTTTTGACTAGTGTTGTATATACTTTTACAAATACATTTAAATTCTGTATCATAGCTATGACATTTAACATCATTTTACACATCACCTACAAATGAAGAGTCCGTTAACCTTAAGTTCAATGTACCTTATGCATTTCATTTATTTTTGGGTTTTTTTCTGTTTTATAAATCGCGAACCATTCGTAATATAAATGTCTATTAGAATGTCTGTTTTGTAAAGTGTTTTATTCACTGTAATTTCCTCATGAACAACTCACAATCAGAGCTTCCAAAAAACAGTATTCTTGAAGAAATTCTTTAAAGTGGAGGCCATTTTACTGGATACAATATAATTATATGTGGCTTTGAAACTAAGCGGTAGATTTACTTACTGAAAGATATACCTTCATTGACCATGAGAATGAAAGCAGTGGTTGACTGGTTGGAAGTGTCAAAGCTGGCAAAATTCATGTTTCTAACTAGAATTTAAAGTTTAAACTGGTGTCCAAACAATTCAGCCAATTAACAAAGATCCAACCACCTATACAGAACCCCGAGTCGGCAATTTTCCAAGAATATCTTGGTGAACCAGTCAAAACCTGCCATCTCAGACTGACAAGATTACAGTAAGCACATTATATACTACAAAATCAGACATCTTTATGCAGCTGAAATTTCATGATTTTTCAAAATCTACTGATTAGTTGGCAATTGATTTTGTGGATAAATGCTACTCGTTCAAAAAATTATGAAATATTGAAATTAATGTCAATTTCAACTATTATCATTTTGTGGACATATAAATTTCAACTCATTGTTGAACAATACGCCTGTAATGTTCCAATAAAATATTAGTTACCGATAAAGTCCCTAGATCTTTGTGATTGAGACACAAACATTTTCCTGAACCTGATAATGTCAAACAATAAAATAAAGCGTGGATCAAATTTTGGGTGATTCTCTTAGTGTCTGCTGGTAACAAAGAGGGCGCTTAATCAAACAAGTACATCAGTATTTTCTCTCTTTCCTGTATTTATGATTTAAATATCAAATTAAATACAAATATCCAATTTTTGAAAACCAAGCTTTGTTTGATTTTGATTTATTTTTTTTATCGTATCAGTTTCAACCAAAATAATGAAATCTTTTGTCGAGTAGTCAGAAAATGTTTTACTAGGGTCTAGGGGTTAGGTTTCATGGGGGTACAATTCAACAGACACATCTAGTGTTGAGCATATCCATGTTGTGGGATGATGGTAAGGAAAGAACACAGACTCCAAAATATATCTAATTACAGAATACCCTTCTTAACACCTGTGGTACTAATTTGATCGACTGTAGACGCGGAAAAAAATAATTCTATGAAAACAGACTAACATATATACCGGCGACCAGAAATAAATATTGATCTGTCAGATATATCCTGAGCGCTTGCGGGAATGAGGTATAGCTAACGGCCATTCTAAATCACATTGGTGGCATCTTCCCAGTATATAGACAATTAATGAGAAGAAAAAGTGATGACCTCTTCCTGGTAATGTCTATAGACGTGAGTGGTTTATACAAGATTAAACAGGCTGACAAAAGCGTTACCACAAATAATGATTGACTCAATTAATTAATCTTAATTAGCCATCTACTTTGAACAATCTTCTCTGATGAAGCAGGACCTTTATGTGGTAGTAGTACCTTATCTACAAGCATCTGTAATATATATAATTAATGTAATAGAAAGATTGGTGATTTGTTTCAGTGGGGCAGAATCACAAGAGAAATTTCTTTGCACAGTTGCATTTTGAATCAATCTTTTGAAAATTACAATCAGAAAATATCTATTTTCCTCTTTCCCTGGTAAATATTGTACCTTTCAGAAGTACATTTGTTTGTGAGATTGTTCTATTCAATCATTTATTTTTTTAAGTGTGAAATGTTGTTTTTGCTTTGCAAAATGAAATGTTTCACTAGTAGTAGTACTAATTTTCCTAGTATGATTATTTGAGAGCTGAACATTGAGTTGTATGTCTCTTTTGACTTGGCCTTAAAGCCATTGACACAGATTGGTAACGTATATCTCTTTTGACTTTGCCTTAAAGCCAAAGACACAGGTTGAATTGTATGTCTTTTTTGACTTTGCCTTAAAGCCAACGACACCAATTTTTATGATGCTACTGGGTAATTACTTGACAGAGAACAACAGTAAAACCTGAACAAGTCATGCTTGCTAGGTACCATAACACAGTCAATCATTGTATCGTTACCAGCAGGCAGACTTAACAACAATGTACTCTATCCTAGGCTTCAGCAGAATTGTCAAAATGTCACCAAGATATCAAATGAGAAGTACCTAAGCTAATTAATTTCAACTGTCTGTAGGGTAATTTAGTCTCGTTCTCTAATCACAGTAATTCTATTATCTGATCTCTACCTCTTTCTGAGTCAGGTATATTAGTGTCTTACCCGAGTTGGGTGTATCATAGTGTCTCACTGGAAATTGGTGTACCATATTGTCTTACCCGAGTTGGGTGTATCATAGCGTCTCACTGGAAATTGGTGTATCATATTGTCTCACCTGAGTTGGGTGTATCATAGCGTCTCACTGGAAATTGGTGTATCATATTGTCTCACCTGAGTTGGGTGTATCATAGCGTCTCACTGGAAATTGGTGTATCATATTGTCTCACCTGAGTTGGGTGTATCATAGCGTCTCACTGGAAATTGGTGTATCATATTGTCTCACCTGAGTTGGGTGTATCATATCACTGGAAATTGGTGTGTCTCACTGGGTGAGTCTCACTGGAAATTGGTGTATCATATTGTCTCAACTGAGTTGGGTGTATCATAGCGTCTCACTGGAAATTGGTGTATCATATTGTCTCACCCGAGTTGGGTGTATCATAGCGTCTCACTGGAAATTGGTGTATCATATTGTCTCACCCGAGTTGGGTGTATCATAGTGTCTCACTGGAAATTGGTGTATCATATTGTCTCACCTGAGTTGGGTGTATCATAGTGTCTCACTGGAAATTGGTGTATCATATTGTCTCACCCGAGTTGGGTGTATCATAGCGTCTCACTGGAAATTGGTGTATCATATTGTCTCACCCGAGTTGGGTGTATCATAGCGTCTCACTGGAAAAATTGGTGTATCATATTGTCTATTGTCTCACCTCAGTTGGGTGTATCATAGTGTCTCACTGGAAATTGGTGTATCATATTGTCTCACCCGAGTTGGGTGTATCATAGTGTCTCACTGGAAATTGGTGTACCATATTGTCTCACCCGAGTTGGGTGTATCATAGTGTCTCACTGGAAATTGGTGTACCATATTGTCTCACCCGAGTTGGGTGTATCATAGTGTCTCACTGGAAATTGGTGTATCATATTGTCTCACCTGAGTTGGGTGTATCATAGTGTCTCACTGGAAATTGGTGTATCATATTGTCTCACCTGAGTTGGGTGTATCATAGTGTCTCACTGGAGCGTCTCACTGGAAATTGGTGTATCATATTGTCTCACCTGAGTTGGGTGTATCATAGTGTCTCACTGGAAATTGGTGTATCATATTGTCTCACCTGAGTTGGGTGTATCATAGTGTCTCACTGGAAATTGGTGTATCATATTGTCTCACCTGAGTTGGGTGTATCATAGTGTCTCACTGGAAATTGGTGTATCATATTGTCTCACCTGAGTTGGGTGTATCATAGTGTCTCACTGGAAATTGGTGTATCATATTGTCTCACCTGAGTTGGGTGTATCATAGTGTCTCACTGGAAATTGGTGTATCATATTGTCTCACCTGAGTTGGGTGTATCATAGTGTCTCACTGGAAATTGGTGTATCATATTGTCTCACCTGAGTTGGGTGTATCATAGTGTCTCACTGGAAATTGGTGTATCATATTGTCTCACCCGAGTTGGGTGTATCATAGTGTCTCACTGGAAATTGGTGTATCATATTGTCTCACCTGAGTTGGGTGACTATCCTAGTGTCTCACTGGAAATTGGTGTACCATATTGTCTCACCTGAGTTGGGTGTATCATAGTGTCTCACTGGAAATTGGTGTATCATATTGTCTCACCTGAGTTGGGTGTATCATAGCGTCTCACTGGAAATTGGTGTATCATATTGTCTCACCTGAGTTGGGTGACTATCCTAGTGTCTCACTGGAAATTGGTGTATCATATTGTCTCACCTGAGTTGGGTGTATCATAGTGTCTCACTGGAAATTGGTGTATCATATTGTCTCACCTGAGTTGGGTGTATCATAGTGTCTCACTGGAAATTGGTGTATCATATTGTCTCACCTGAGTTGGGTGTATCATAGTGTCTCACTGGAAATTGGTGTATCATATTGTCTCACCTGAGTTGGGTGTATCATAGTGTCTCACTGGAAATTGGTGTATCATATTGTCTCACCTGAGTTGGGTGTATCATAGTGTCTCACTGGAAATTGGTGTATCATATTGTCTCACCTGAGTTGGGTGTATCATAGTGTCTCACTGGAAATTGGTGTATCATATTGTCTCACCTGAGTTGGGTGTATCATAGCGTCTCACTGGAAATTGGTGTATCATATTGTCTCACCTGAGTTGGGTGTATCATAGTGTCTCACTGGAAATTGGTGTATCATATTGTCTCACCTGAGTTGGGTGACTATCCTAGTGTCTCACTGGAAATTGGTGTATCATATTGTCTCACCTGAGTTGGGTGTATCATAGAGTCTCACTGGAAATTGGTGTATCATATTGTCTCACCTGAGTTGGGTGACTATCCTAGTGTCTCACTGGAAATTGGTGTACCATATTGTCTCACCTGAGTTGGGTGTATCATACAGTCTCACTGGAAATTGGTGTATCATATTGTCTCACCTGAGTTGGGTGTATCATAGTGTCTCACTGGAAATTGGTGTATCATATTGTCTCACCTGAGTTGGGTGACTATCATAGTGTCTCACCTGAGTTAAGATATAGTGCTTTACTTGAGTTGGGGTGTCTTAAAATGTCTTACCTAAGTCTTCAATCTCCATTTTTTCTGTGGAGTCCAGTAGCTGAAAGAAGAACAGAATATTTCTATAAATATACATCACAATGATAGGTGAAATAAAATGTCTGAACAATTCATGCATCATTACTATCAAATATATATATGTTTGATAATGGTGTACTACATCTTTACTATCAAATATATATATGTTTGATAATGGTGTACTACATCTTTACTATCAAATATATATATGTTTGATAATGGTGTGCTACATCTTTACTATCAAATATATATACGTTTGATAATGGTGTACTACATCTTTACTATCAAATATATATATGTTTGATAATGGTGTACTACATCTTTACTATCAAATATATATATGTTTGATAATGGTGTACTACATCTTTACTATCAAATATATATATGTTTGATAATGGTGTACTACATCTTTACTATCAAATATATATATGTTTGAAAATGGTGTGCTACATCTTTACTATCAAATATATATATGTTTGATAATGGTGTACTACATCTTTACTATCAAATCTATATATGTTTGATAATGGTGTACTACATCTTTACTATCAAATATATATATGTTTGATAATGGTGTACTACATCTTTACTATCAAATCTATATATGTTTGATAATGGTGTACTACATCATTACTATCAAATCTATATATGTTTGATAATGGTGTACTACGTCTGAGACCATTGTTCCTTTGAGACACAGGGTGTAGGTATCAAACCTCCACTGCTGACTACCACTTTTATAGCTGTATTCTGTAAAATCAGTCATTTCCAAGGGGGATTTATTTTCATCTAATTTGTGGGCACTCTAAATCTGATAATATATCTCCACCAAAAGATAATTAGATTAAGGCTGACATTGACACATATAAGAGAAACAGTGGATTTCATTAGCAAGATTTAACATTAAATCAAGTGTCAATGAAAATGTATGATTTTGGAAAACCACAACATTTGAGCCCATAGGAAACATTGGATTCTTTAGTGTAAGAGAGATGAAGATATTATCAAAAACAGTGACATTTTCTATAAATACATAAACATGATGATCCAACCAAGGAAAGGCCATACCTTATAGGACAATTTTCTGTTAACTCTATTTTATCCTTGAATTTTTTAATGGAGAAAGAAAAACCTTAACAATGACCTTCACCTTGGATGTCTAGGTATAAGTTTGTTGATGAATAACCTATTAAGTTATTCTCTGGCCATTAAAATGTATCATGTTCATGTTTGAGACATCAGAAAAATAAGTTGAAGAGGGTAAAGGGGGAAAAATGAAGACAAGTGAGTGTTTTTTCTCTTAAAAAAAAACCCAACAACACATTCTTCCATTAAACAAGGTTTCCATTAGACTGGTAAGTAATACAGGGCAGTAGTAGAGTACTGTTAAGTAATACAGGGCAGTGGTATAGTACTGTTAAGTAATACAGGACAGCAGTACTGTTAAGTAATACTGTTAGTATAAGTAATACAGGGCAGTAGTATAGTACTACAATATTACAGGGCCAATATTACAGGGCAGTAGTATAGTACTGTTAATAATACAGGGCAGTAATATATAGTACTATCCAATATTACAGGGCAGTAGTATAGTACTGTCCAATATTACAGGGCAGTAGTATAGTACTATCCAATATTACAGGGCAGTAGTATAGTACTATCCAATATTACAGGGCAGTAGTATAGTACTGTTAAGTAATACAGGGCAGTAGTATAGTACTATCCAATATTACAGGGCAGTAGTATAGTACTGTCCAATATTACAGGGCAGTAGCATAGTACTGTTAAGTAATACAGGGCAGTAGTATAGTACTGTCCAATATTACAGGGCAGTAGTATAGTACTGTCCAATATTACAGGGCAGTAGTATAGTACTATCCAATATTACAGGGCAGTAATATAGTACTGTCCAATATTACAGGGCAGTAGTGTAGTACTGTCCAATATTATAGGGCAGTAATATAGTACTGTCCAATATTACAGGGCAGTAGTATAGTACTGTCCAATATTACAGGGCAGCAGTATAGTACTGTTAAGTAATACAGGGCAGTAGTATAGTACTGTTAAGTAATACAGGGCAGTAGTATAGTACTGTTAAGTAATACAGGGCAGTAGTATAGTACTGTTAAGTAATATAGGGCAGCAGTATAGTACTGTTAAGTAATACAGGGCAGTAGTATAGTACTGTTAAGTAATACAGGGCAGTAGTATAGTACTGTTAAGTAATACAGGGCAGTAGTATAGTACTGTTAAGTAATACAGGGCAGTAGTATAGTACTGTTAAGTAATACAGGGCAGCAGTATAGTACTGTTAAGTAATACAGGGCAGTAGTATAGTACTGTTAAGTAATACAGGGCAGTAGTATAGTACTGTTAAGTAATACAGGGCAGTAGTATAGTACTGTCTAACAGTACAGGGCAGTAGTATAGTACTGTTAAGTAATACAGGGCAGTAGTATAGTACTATCCAATATTACAGGGCAGTAGTATAGTACTGTCCAATATTACAGGGCAGTAGTATAGTACTGTCCAATATTACAGGGCAGTAGTATAGTACTGTCCAATATTACAGGGCAGTAGTATAGTACTGTTAAGTAATACAGGGCAGTAGTATAGTACTGTCCAATATTACAGGGCAGTAGTATAGTACTGTTAAGTAATACAGGGCAGTAGTATAGTACTGTTAAGTAATACAGGGCAGTAGTATAGTACTGTTAAGTAATACAGGGCAGCAGTATAGTACTGTTAAGTAATACAGGGCAGTAGTATAGTACTGTCTAACAGTACAGGGCAGTAGTATAGTACTGTTAAGTAATACAGGGCAGTAGTATAGTACTGTTAAGTAATACAGGGCAGCAGTATAGTACTGTTAAGTAATACAGGGCAGTAGTATATTACTGTTAAGTAATACAGGACAGTATAGTATAGTACTGTTAAGTAATACAGGGCAGCAGTATAGTACTGTTAAGTAATACAGGACAGCAGTATAGTACTGTCCAATATTACAGGGCAGTAGTATAGTACTGTCCAATATTACAGGGCAGTAGTATAGTACTGTTAAGTAATACAGGGCAGCAGTATAGTACTGTCCAATATTACAGGGCAGTAGTATAGTACTGTTAAGTAATACAGGGCAGCAGTATAGTACTGTTAAGTAATACAGGACAGCAGTATAGTACTGTTAAGTAATACAGGGCAGTAGTATAGTACTGTTAAGTAATACAGGGCAGTAGTATAGTACTGTTACGTAAGGCAGTAGTATAGTACTGTTAAGTAATACAGGGCAGCAGTATAGTACTGTTAAGTAATACAGGGCAGTAGTATAGTACTGTTAAGTAATACAGGGCAGTAGTATAGTTCTATCCAATATTACAGGGCAGTAGTATAGTACTGTCTAATAGTATAGGGCAGTAGTATAGTACTGTCTAATAGTATAGGGCAGTAGTATAGTACTGTCCATTATACCTGTTTGTTAAAGTGATTTTTCAAGCATGAAGACTTCTGAAGCTTCCAGCTATCTCATAATAATTTTGACATAGACATTCTGATATTTATCTACCAAATTTTGAATTTTAAATAGACAAACAATTGATATATCTAATAACCCTCTGGAAAAATTCAACCTACAACTGTGTCTGGTGTTTCTTGTCCTTTCCATTCTGTCATACAAATGTATATAGGCACATTTACCTGACTGTTTAGTATACACAAAATAAACTTTACCTTCAAGTGACACAGAAATTGAGACAAGCTAATCACAGACTTATAAAGGGCATTCACAATAAAGGGTTGGTCAAATATTAAAGATTGTTTGAATGTAAACATCTGCAATCTACCAAATTCTGTCCCAAATAATCTATAATATATGATGTGTTTAGATTTCTTAGTGACAATGAATATCTATAGAATAATAGATACAATTCCTGTCTATCATTGACATGTATTCTGAGGTTTTGATAAAAAAGGTAGATGCAAAGAAAACATTTCAAATTATAGTCCCCCACTAAATGTGAAAATATGTACCAAGAATGCACTGCAAATGAAACCATGCCCCAAGTAAGAAGTTCCACTGACAAGTAGCGTAAGAGATAGTAGTCTGGAAAAACTTTTTCTTTGATGTAGGTTATAAGTCAAAATGAAGGTCAACAAGTGACCTATTTTTGATACATCACACACAGCCTCACCAAGGTGAACATATACCAATAGAATGAAGTGAGAAGTAGAGCAGAAGAAAGTGGAAGGATGAGAGAAAGAAGGACACAACACAAAACTATAGTCCTCTCTACCTCAACAGTTTAACAAGTTAAATAGCCGCTTTCTCACTCACCTTATGATGGTGTCCATCTGTTTTGTAGACAATAGCATGTGTGTGGTCATTGTTGGACAATGTTGGCGGCCGTGTCACAGTAGGTGGGGCAGATTTAGGCTCGGATGATGATGAAAATGACTTTAAAGGTGAAACTGTAAAAAAACAAACAACTCATCAAAAAACATAAAAAAAACAAAAAAAACTCATTTCTCTTCAAAATTCAAATGCCTACTTCTGGATAGATTCATCAATAATCTTGGCAGCCATCAAACTCACAGACAACATGGCAATGTTGATCACAGAAGAATATCACTGAAAATCCAGATATAAAACCATTACAAATTAAACTTGCCTGTAATATCCAGGAAAGGTTACCATTTTAAAGGTCAAAGTTCATTAATCTTCTGAATCAATAACGCTGATAATATTGATTTCATAAGTAGTAAATTTCTTGAACAATGAATGTAAATATTATTGGGGGATAATTTTAATCTAGATATGTAGTTGGACATTTTGACACATTTTTTTTCCATCTGTCCACTTACATAGAGGCTTTAAGAACCAGACTTGTAAGGAAATAAACATTTTTGTAAGAAAAACATGTAAAATATTCTGTGTGCTGAATCCTAACATCAACTACTGGTATCCATATAGTAATTTCCAAGTGTGTTAAATTCGTTGAGCATTTACAAAAAAAATAATTTGTTTACACTACAGTAAAAGCACCTGCTGAGTAATGTGTATAAACTATCATCCAGCTAAAAGATATTTTAGAACTTTCATTATTACACACCCAGAAGGTCTTCAATTACAGAGATTAGTTATAAACACCATGTTTACAGTACTGACACAGATTGGTGTTCACGAAAGGCCTATGGAGAACTAATGACAATTTTTCAATGTCTTTGTATTCATTATCAACAGCAGCATGGATTCACAAATCAAATATCAGAGGCAGAAATTGAACAACAGCACTTGTATTAGTGGTAACACCTCAAGGTCATCATTTTTCCAACTCTTCTGCAAAAGCTCTGCAAAAATATGTGTTCTAATGCTGATTAAGCAGATTTTGGTTCACAAAGGAAGGATAGCAATTGGTTGCAGAAGAGTAAGCCTCTTACTGTAAGTGTAGCTCTCCTCGACTCTGTTTAATCCTGATCTCAATGTTATGTTTCATACTGCAGTGAAAACAATATCTATCTTATCTTTGTTACACAAGGGTGAAATCAGAACTGAGTGGATTAAGCAGTCAATGTCCAGATTATTAATATCAGGATAAAATCTCCAGTTTATTTCAATATAACCCAAAAAAAAAAAATCTGCCACATGTTATATTAAAAACATGAAAATGATTGCATACATCAGCCCTGAGCCATGGAATTCATCACAATCACTCATTACAAACACTTGTCAAAACATTACTTTAATTCCATAAGTTTCATTTGAATATTTTGTTTTCATATTGTTTTGCAGCCTAATCAATTGTATAGGTGCCAAACAGGTGTACGGACTGATGGATTGATGAAGGTAGGCATGCATGCACCTATGCATGCAAATACATACATGCATAGGTACGCACATCTGTATGTACCTACATATGTGTGTACATTTGTTCATCTATACAGATATTAACAGTTTTAATGAAAATGAACACACAGAAATCCTTTCTTTCATCTTGACAGGTGTTTATGTAAATTTTATATTTAAAACATGTCTGCTTGTTTTTTTGCTACAGAACTAAAAGCAACTGTCATTCAGATGTATCCTAGGATACAAAAAATTAACAATGTCTCAAGATCCTGGTTCATAAAATGTTGTTTACAGGTCACCAAGCTAATAAGCATTTTTATTATGGATGTCTAAATAATGAATGAAGTCAAATGTCTTTGACATTAGAATGTAAACCACATCATAAATTACAGCAGTTTTGAGCTTGGTATGGAACAAAATGTATTCAGCACAAGTCTTGGCATCAAATTTTACACTTATCATCTGAAATTTAACATATACCTGCAGATTGTAATATTTGAGCATAACACAAAGCGTATGTTATCATTGCACAATTTTATTTAGTAGCAATATTAATTCTCGAGGTTCAAAACTATTTTACAGTCATGGAAATACACCTGTCCTAAAATGTCATTCCAGATCCGGGTCGGCTGAATAGATCATGAGAGACAGAGGACACAATTAAAACACACCCTTTGTAATAACAGATTCACTCCCACTTTATTACAGAATGTGTCAGTATATGATTAAGGGAAGTTCAACCTGCCTAATGCATCTACTGCAGTAAACAGGATGAAGACTTTCTCAAGAATTATGAATGCATAAAGATCCTTATGTATGTTTAGATCTACATAATCAACCGATTAATTATGACCAGTCATGTGTTATTGTTATTGATATCTCTGTTTTCTGAAGGTGCCACATAATCATGAGAAGGTGCATACAGCCTTAACGGATTCATTTTATCTATTCATTGCCTTACAATTCAATGAAACATTTGAATTAAAAGTTGGCTTTTTATTTCCTAAAAAAAACACATGATCATTCAATTTCAATACTGACCTTTCAACTGCTGGGTGAGAATCAAAAATGATGAAACGCAAACAAAACTAATTTACAGTGTATCTAGTCACCAGTCAATTTAAAAAGTTGACTTCAAATCCAATATTTTGTCGTCAACTCATCCAGCTAAATGTGTATTTACAGTATCAGATACTTCAATCATATGTAACGCTTTTGTGTATATTTTTTTTTATTACTTTTTGATATAACTTTATAACATCTCTTTTCATGGATAATTATATTGATTTATATTGAAACAGGTGTCTAAATAAACCAGAAGAACCTTTGAGGCCTATCATATAATTTTCTCAATGGCCACCTTAAGGTTTCAACAAGTCAAACCCTTATCATATCTTAGGAATCTCAGAAGGATGAAACAATTGTATGCTGCAGTTTGAATCATTATCTAGCTTAACGGTATCTAATTGTAAATTGTTAAAGGTGCTATTCACTTGTGTCTTTTGTACAATCACTTACACGTTGATCCTTCATGCTAATATTTACTTCAAGGCTTTAATATATAGGTCAGTTAAAAGACAGTTTTTTTTACAGCTAGTGCTCTGTTTGACACCTTCTGTTAAAGGTTTTAATGAAAATAGACATATCTTTATATCTATGTGATAACTTTTGACAAATGGAAACTTCAAAGATACATACAAAAACTGAAGCTTTCAGGTAATTTGATAAATCTCTGGTACACATATATATGTGTGTGTGTAGAGACTATTTTGAGTGTATCATACATGTTAAAACAGAATTACATGTAATACAAGATACATAATTCTTTCAAAATTTTTGCAAATTTAAAATGACCAAACTACACTTGAAGTCCTGTGTGATGGCTTTCATGTTAACAGTTAACCTGACATCACAGAGAAGCAATTGTCACAAATTCCAAAAGTTATTTCCAGAGCAAATTCAGTCAAAAGATGAGAGTGTAAGACATATTTCTTTCCTTTGAAAAATTCCAGCAACAGTGCAAAAAAAAAAATAAAAAAAAAATATTTTCCATTGTTTATGTCTAATCCTGATTATTACAGTATAATATTATATTCAAAACAGCTAGCTGAAAAAAAATCATTTCGTTTGAAATGATAATGACATTATAGCTTTATTTATATGTCTAGTGTGATTCACGGACATTTACCGTACTTATAACCAGCTCATGGGGACATCTTAAGGTCAGGGTCAGTAACACAACATAACAAGTCTCCTCAGTGGTATTGTAACCTAGAAGAGCACCAATCAAACTCCAGAAAATTTCATTGGTTGATGAATATTCATGATCAGAATGGAAAGTATATTTAAATATTATTCAGATGTAATGTGGTATTTCTATCAGTGTACTAGACACCAACAGTTCTCTACTGTAAACAAACAAACTGGCCTCACTTGACCTTCTTCCTCACAAGGAACTTCCCTCCTGAATAATCTATGAATATATTAAGCCTTATATAACCTTGATAGCTTTCAGCTCAGTAATGACCTGTGAAAAACAACAAATGTTTCACTGCCTATATTCTGATGATTCTAAGAGATTAGGAGATATGATATTTTACATGTATTGAAAACCCCTGAAAACTGAACATCTTCTGGATAAAAACACAGAATTCTCCTTGCATCAGCGAAGAAGCTGCAAACATGTGACTGAGTTCTTTGAAAATTGGTTTTTTTTTGCCTCTTTTCTCTGCTCTTAATTCTATGTACAATTCTCTTAAGAAACAGTGATAATAACCTCAAACTGCCAATTTCAAGATGGTTGTCTGGCAACACATGTTTTTTTCCCCTGATGACCTAAAATCAAAAGGACACAATTTGGAAATGAGGGCCACCTACACATGAAATTTGAGAAAGATCCATCCAATACTTCTCAAGAAACAGCAATACAAGAATGGTTACTGGATGCACCGAGGACTACAGATGTAGAGACATTTGAAAAGCCTGTCATGTGATGATGGTAGGCTATTGACAGCCAGATTACAAAAACATTGCCCGAGCTATGATGAAATAAAGGCAACCTGAATGAAAATGGTTACAATGACTAGTGTTGTCAACCTGTTGAAGTAAGCAACTATTTCCAAATACTTTGAGACAAGGCATGCTTTGTCTATATCTATAATCACAAAATGTATACATTTTCAATCAAGGCCCATTAAATGTAATCTGAATTATACTGTAAATGTTCTGGGGTCACTGTGTAATCACATTGATAAAAGCATTGAAATTTTGTAGAACAGAATACAAGGACCTTTTTAATGTACGAACTGACTGGAAAACAAGCTGACAAGAGGAAGATGTCTCGAGTATATGTGACATGTAACAATCACTTTGCATGCTGAAGGATGAGAGGGCTAGCCAAGAGATGCCAAGGATATGTAGGACATGTTCACTGCTTACTTCCTGTCAATGACATGCGGCCAATGTTTTCCGTTGCACAACATCCTGTGAAGCTCAAATTGTTCTGAAACAAGGTCACATGCTTGTCGTTCTAGTCACCTTTTTAATGTTTACATGCCGAGAATGTGCTTAGAAAAATCTAAAATGTCTAAACTAATTCTTCAGGTACAGCTTTGAGACTGCAGCATTTGGTTGGTTAAGTAAATATGGCAGAATTTGATGGATGAAATATGCTCTCTATTTGAATCTCTTCCGATATCAAAACAATAATGAAAGGTAAGCCTGACAGGTAATTCCAGTTAGGCTATATGCTAGTCTTTCTCAATTTATCTCCTGTTAAAACTCTATCAAACAGTTTTTGCGTTTCCAAATTTAAACCGCATGATCCTCATCCATATCAATTGAATCTACAGGTATCAGTCAATTACCAACACATCTGATTGAGGAACTATGACAATTAAAAGCTCTTATTTCTTCTGAGTGTGCCTACAAACCTGATATGCTATCTTAGTTTAACTCTAGAATGAATTGGACACAGCTGCCTTTATATGATTAAGTTAAATATTTTCTTCTTAATAAAAATCCACTTTAAATTCAATTTTAAAATCTTTCTCCAAAACTATTTCTTGAGGATACCGTGCTTAAGAAAATTACATAAATATGTTCCTGTCTTCATGTACCAAATACAAATGTACAGAATTTTTTCATAAGAATATCTTATGATCTAAAGCATGCTATTATATACCAAAGAGGTGCAGCTGGCTAAAACCCTCAATAGCAACATTTAGCGACTTCTTTCAGAACATTTACCACAAAATCCAGATTTCTGTAATTTCAGTACAATTAAAATTTGCTGTAAAAACAATAGGAGTGTACTGTTTGTTTATTTTTTGGAGGTAGTAAGCTCAGGTCATGCTAACACCAAAGTTTGACTGAAAAGATAAGTAGGCTTATTGCTAGACATTTTAATTTAACTTTTGTTAGAATTTCACTTCACTGTAACAGTAACAGAGATGAGTGGGCTTATTCTTCTATTGCATTGTTCTCCTCAAAGGTGAAAGGAAAAGAACACAAGAGTAGCTCCCTCCTTAAATATAAGTGATGATATGCCATGTAATAATATCCATTAAAAGCCATATCCCCCCGCCCCCAGCAAAGCTTAATGTCCTTAATTGTAAAATTACAGCATGCATGCACATGGCTAAATGTCATGATGGTGATGGTGAGCTAAAAAACTGCAGAATGAGTAATTTGTAAGAGGCTGATGATATATCAACATTTTAACATGTATATCAAATACTGAATTTGTTTTGTGTATTAAAAACACTCAGAAATGTAACAAGATATTTTGAGTACAACAAGGTGGAGAATAAGGTTCAAGATGGTGGTAAGATTATAGTGAAAACATCTATGTTTCATACAGATATTATGTGGTAACAATGTACTGACCCATGAAACTCAGCTGCAATTATATCAGTTATTGAATTAATTCACTTTAATAATCGCTTTATATCACATAAATGATTGCTTTATAACACATAAATGATTGCTTTATATCACATAAATGATTGCTTTATATCACATAAATAATTGCTTTATAACACATAAATGATTGCTTAATAACACATGATTGCTTTACATCACATAAATGATTACTTAATAACACATAAATGATTGCTTAATAACATATAAATGATTGCTTTATATCACATATATGATTGCTTTATATCACATATATGATTGCTTAATAACATATGAATTATTGCTTTATATCACACTAATAATTACTAAGTATCAATTTCAGTCCCTGCTCAGCCAACCTTTATTGATTCCTACCCGTCTTTTCCGCTACTATATTGGGGATCACTGGTTCAGTCATGATCTTGAAACTGATGGCAAGGTTGATTTAATGTAGTCAATCACTACTGCGATTTACTCCAACAACTGTCAGATATGACAGAACCACAAGTCTGAATTAATACAAAGAGCACTGTCATTGTAAACATATATTGATATAAGTAACATGGGTACTGAATGTTACCAATCAGACCCATAAACATGAGCAATCAGACTTCAGAACTGACAAATGTTCAGTATAACAGTTATTCAGCAATAAGCCCATGCCTAGTAATATGCCCGCCTATATTTGTTGTATAAAAGAAAAAATTAAATGAAGTCCAACCTGTGTTAAGGGTTAACCCTATACAGAGGTCGCCTGCAATAGTAACTGTTAGGTTCTGATATGAGAAAATTTACGATGACTGAACCTCTATATAAAAATGACACCTCTCTATATAGGCCACTTGTTTTCGTTCTGATGAATACGAGTAATACCAATTTTAACAGCCACCTGTTTATAAAGGCCACTTTTTTCTGCTTACTTGAATGACCTTTACAGATAAGTTTACCTGTACTATTTTATCTTGTAACAAGCCAACCCCCCATGTCTGAGACTGAGGCTATGTGTTGATCCTCTGGATGTATTACAAGGTTAAAATGGTTTTTGCTATTTCTAAGTGTTAATGTTGATGACAACAGAATGTTATCAAAACAGAAATCTGTTTCTCTCAACTTAACATTTACATGTTGTTTATGTTTGACCTTGAGCTTACCCGGTGTAAAATGCTGACCTTGACCTATGCACTTTTAGATTAGTAAATTATTTATTAGTTGATTACTTAATCAACAGTTAATTAGATAAAATTAACTGGCAACACCGTAGTTGTAATTATGGCATGTCATCAATTTCTTAAAACATATATAATACACTGGTCCAGTTGGCCATGAAGTCAGTCGATTATTGAGTGTCAGGCCATGTTTGGGTGTGCTGGTAGATACACTTTAACTCTTGGTATCAGTGGTCCCTAGTATCTGACAGAATTTATATCAAACATGGTGGTCCACTCCAGGTATCCGAGGTTTACAGTGTCTGACAAAGTTAATACACTTGTGAGCTAGCAGACATGGGTTTGACTCCTGGTGTCTGAGGTTTAAAGTGTCTGACAAAGTTTATATTCTAGTTTAAAAGGCAGAAACAGCTTGGATATTCATTCTCTAAACAAAAGAACATGTAAATATAATGATCAGTTTAATTAAACTACCATTTATACTTTGGTTAGAGACAATTTTCTATTGGTTCGTCGGTTAAGAAATTACTTATGGTGAATCACTCTTATTATGAAAACAATGTTTCACTAAAGCTCACCTTGAGGCTAGACAACAGGTTTTGTCGAGGTCGTTTCAGGGTTACACTAAGATACAGTAAACAAAGCATTTTTTTTCAACTATAAAGTTTACCTTCATGCACTTAAAACCCTGAAAGTGTCAAATATTCTTTATCTAAGCTACTTACTGGCTACACATTTACTATAATGGTAAAGTTTGTAATTCCAAAACATGTCTCTATACCAACATTTGTACAAATCAGGAAAAGATTATATATATCAGAAGTATAATACAACAGGCCATATTTTAGCTCAAAATTAAACCTCTCCCCTGGTGAAATAGATTGACCAAAAGTAGGGAAGGATCCTATTTGTGAACACCCATCCTGTTTTGGATAATGCTTTACCTTACTTTGAGCAGATATCCACAACTTTATATATATGTCGGTGTTTACTGACCATTCCTGTTGACAAGCATATTTACTGACAATTTCATTCATGTTGACAATCTTGTAAAACAATACATTTGAGTCTCATACATCAGTAACCAGGAAATGAAAACTCAACTATATACAAGTGGTTAAACGAAAGTAGAGCACTTCCTGTTGGTTCTTTTCATAATCTTTTGTTTGTGTCATCACTTTTGTTTGTGTCATGTGTCATCACTTTTGTTTGTGTAATCACTTTTGTTTGTGTCATGTGTCATCACTTTTGTTTGTGTAATCACTTTTGTTTGTGTCATCACTTTTGTTTTTGTCATCACTTTTGTTTGTGTCATCACTTTTGTTTGTCATCACATTTATTTGTGTCATCACTTTTGTTTGTATCACTTACTTTTGTTTTTGTCATTACTTTTGTTTGTGTCATCACTTTTGTTTGTGTCATCACTTTTGTTTGTGTCATTACCTTTTTTGTCTTAAGTTTATATATCCTTGGCAGTTTACCCTAATAATACGGTAAGTGCAAGAGTACCAGTCTGACAAAAATATTTAACGAAAAAGGCAGCCGGACTTGAAAGCCAAATAACATCTAATAATGTGTACATTTGCTTCACTACAAATGATTAAAATGATAAAGTTGAATTGGACTACAACAATTGGTGATAAATTTCCAAGATGTAACATGATAAACAGAATTTAAATGCATGGCTTTTATCTCAACAAAAAACAAAAAATATCAGATGTGCATTGCTCATATGACATGACATGCTACAGCTTCCACATATAGAAACCAAAGCACAAATGATGATTCTTTACAGATTTGAGACTTGCCAATAGTTTTGGTAACATCAATTTTTTTGTAAATCTCGCCTAAGTGATCAGTGCTTTCGACTAATAACATAAGCCGACAAGCTTTGATAACATTGTAGCATACAATATCAGGTCATTGGGTTGTGTCTTGGAAGAGTGAAAATCAATTCATGCTACTGTCAAAATTTTCTTAACTTATCGAGAAATAAATTTGAAATATTTTTTACCTCATTTTAACAAAAAATTTCAGTATTTCACATAATTAGAATCTGACAGTTTACCAGAATTACTCAAACTTTGATATGGTGCTCACCTAGAAACTACTGGATTAAACTATCATCCGACCCTTTGTATTTCATAAAGTAACATTTACCACATACATATTCATCGATGATGTATTCCCGAACCTGTTTTTCACCATGCTCTTGAACTGCATGTCTATCAATGGTATCACTGCTTAGATTTATTCGTGATTGAAGCTGATGAATCAGTGTAGATTCTATCACCAAGATAGTGAACGAGGAGTCACATATCACATTTTATATCTTGACTTTATAAAAAAATAGTATCATAGTTCATATTCTTCATGCATGCAGCAATTACACAACATGACACCGAAGCCAAAATTCATTACTCAGAATTAACAATTAAATGTGAAATATTTTGAATTTGGACAACTAAATTTAGGAACTTTACAAAATCATTTTAATTCTACTAAATCTGGAAAAGCAAATGAAATAATAGCTTCATCAATTTGATCACTCATCTATTGCTAACATTCTGTTTGTCCTTACCATGTACTTACTGACAATCAAATCAATTTGATTTTTTTTACTTTGCCTGACAACTTTCATGAGTAAACAGAATTAAACACATCAATTATTCACTGAGGATATAAAAAATTATCTTTTATAAAATTCAAACAATGTTCATCTGCAAACATCCTTCAACAATGTCACTATATCTTCAATCAATGATGTCCACACAAAAAGCAATTTATCGGCAAGTAAACTAACACCAGCATTTTCAATTAACAGAGCAAACAAATAAAATTCTGTCAAAACCAATATCATGCACTAATCATATTGCATGAAATATTAACACCTTTTTCACATATTGAGAACATTATTGTAATTTCAGCAGAAAGCAAACCCTACCTTGTTTTTTCAGGCAGTCGGGTTCATATAATCACCAAATATTGACAGGTATTTTAGCAATGAATGGTGGAGTCCAATGGAACATGCTTTACAGGAAACATTTAAAATGGTGCACAAGTTCTACCATCTTAAAGCTAAAGCTAAAATGTCCTTGATAAGACTTGTTTACATATCAACGTTATAAGCACTCTGCAGAATGTGAGGTCAGTATGATATTTAGTCATGAAGTTTTATCTATCTTACACAGGATTTCTGTGCACATATGTAAGTTAGCATGTATCCTACGTAACATCTATTTGCAATGTCCAGCCTAAAAATCCCAACTGTCCATTGTGGTCAGAAAGAGTGTCTTATTTTCATATCTGTAACGGGCGAGAAGAGCTGTTATAATTTATCTGTAAATAAATCTCTGTTTATTGATTTCACAGCTTAACTAGGTGGATAATATCAGCTGGTGCCGAGTGCTGTTGCTTGCACCCAGTAATAAAGTCATGGTTGACCTATTTACTGCAGGGGAAACCATGCGGTGATCAGAAAATTGTAAACAAAACAACGAAATACCTTGTTTACTGGGTACAATATCAGTACATAACAATTATACTCACTTATTCTTAGTCTCAGACTCAGCTTCCTTTTTTTGCTCATATTGTCAAAATTCCGAATTTCAGGAAAACTGTTCAAGGCAGAATTAAAGTGTCGAAATGAAACTGGTAAGAAATCCAGGGACCTTCCAGGGATCAGGTCAAATTTACATCCAAATCCTTTAGACACTGATATCTCACAGGTCTTCCTAGGTACAGCATCAAGCCTAGCTGAGGATTTGCAGCCCTAATTAATTTGCAATCGTTAAGATTTCAATCTCAACTGTTGTTTTGCAGTATATACCTAGAGGAAGAGCTACCTTCGGCAGATGGTCTAAGCCAGGAGACTGTGTATATATCAATACACAAGTGTGAGTGTGTGTGTATACAACACAGTTGTGCCGAAGCTGAGTGATCCGATTGGCTGGCTGACTTTTAATCTGATGACCTTTTTCCTCAGCACAACTAAAACATTCAGGTCAATACTGTTGCTCAAAAACAACAAATACATAAATACACATCTATTTAAAGAGTTACTTTAACTGGATAATTGGTAGTTTTTTAACAACTATAGACCTGATACATATATATCTATACATAAGTGACAACGGTAAATACTAAATTATGTATGTAAATATTCTGCTTGCTAAAAGGGTACATATGTAGGTATGTACCATGTGTATTCTGTAACCTACCTGTCCACAATGAAGACACGTGTCTCTTACAACAAGCACTAAACATCGTATCATCCAAAATGGTGCTAGAATATTTTTAAACGCTTTAAGTAAATGTAAGGTTTTATACAGCATTAAGGCAGTAAGACAATTTATGTACGGCATTACCATGACTAGTTGTCACCATGAAGTGACAGTGCACTCATCAAAATGTCATACACAAATATTCTAATTAGTTATGATTTATAGAAAATCTATTCACAAACACCTTTTAAGATACTTTTCTTTCTTAAGGACAATTTTACTAATGACAACCCCTCTCATTTGTGATACAATAAATTATAGATATTAAGGCACATGAACAGATGTCACTTTTCAATGATAGAAATCAACTGAAATAATAAAGTAAAGGATTCAAATGATTTTTTGTTGCAGCAGAACAATACCAATTGTCTATACATCAATGAATGCTTACAGTTGGGACTGTGAGGCATGCTGTGTCATACATTCAAAACAATGACTATCAAATTCAGACCATTCTGAAAAAATCAGAGGTCATGGTGGCCATCTTGGATTTCCATTAGATTGAAGAAAATATTAAAGATCTACTCATAGTCATGAAAACAGCTTATTTAATTATACACATTATCTGATCATGGAAGTTTTCTTTATCACTTCAAGTTCAACTTCTTTATCATTTGACATTTCAGATGGTCCGATCACAGAATGAAATTTTCTATCATTTCAGAATTTAGATGGTCTGATCACAGAAAGAAATCTGCTATCACTTCAGATTTCAGATGGTCAGATCACAGGATAAAATTTTCCATCATTTCAGATATTACATGGTCTAATCACAGAATGAAAAATTCTATCATTTCAGATTTCAGAGGCAACTATAACAAAGTATAAAAGCCAGCATTTTGAAGAATGCAGAAAAAATTGTTTGCCTAAATACCTCTTATTTATGAGACATTGTTTGTAAATACAGACGTCATCACATGATGTACAGAATGTGTGTGGTATTTAAATAATAACACACTTCAGCTGTATGAGTAGCAAGGTAAACCTGTTACTACGCAACCCTTTCCTTTTTGTTAGGTAAGTATGTGCAAGTAAACACAGATATAGTTGCATCACTACAACATATATTCAATTTAATGGCAATCAAATATACATGAATGTATAAATGTAAAATTGTCAGAAAATTGTTCTCAGCAAGAGGCAAAAATTTTCCATATATGGAAACTACATGCTTAGAAGTATGCCATACCTCTGAACTGCTTAAAAAGGTGTAGCAGGTGCATAAATGTCAGCTGCCCACTTGGGCTGGCTGGGTCTATTATCTCTTCCATAATCTTCATTCGATCATCCAATCAGTAGCCAAGATTTTATCATGTGATTACTAATACCTTAGCCATATATTTTCCATTAAATAACACACAAACATATGATACTGATACTGATTTATCACTGTCTCTTTATTACACTGTTTGTCTTTACACACAATCAAAACTTGTTCAAGCAAGTGAAAAAATTAATGAGTGAAGAAAAGCCTGTGAGCCATTTGCCTGAATCATGAAACAGCTGGAATACAGTCACATGACACATACTGTTGCTTACTTACCTATGGCCAATTACCTATGTACTTTTATATAGGCCAATCATTGGCACAGCAATCAGATGCATGAGTAAGAATAACAGCTGTGTGCTATGTGTGACAAACAATAGGTAATGTAGTGTCAAAAATGGACATTGTAGTGTCAAACAAGACATTGTAATGTCAAACAAGACATTGTAATGTCAAACAAAGGACATTGTAGTGTCAAGAAATGGACATCATAATGTCAAACAATGGACATTGTAGTGTCAAAAATGGACATTGTAGTGTAAAAACAATTGACATTGTAATGTCAAATAATGGACATTACAATGTCAAAAAATGGACACTGTAGTGTCAAACAATAGACATTGTATTGACAAGCAACAGACATCGTACTGACAAACAACAGACATTGTACTGACAAACAAGACATTGTACTGACAAACAACAGACATTGTACTGACAAACAACAGACATTATACTGACAAACAACAGGCATTGTACCGACAAACAACAGATATAGCAATGTCAAACAAGAGAATTTGAAGTTAAATTACAAAATGAAGTGGCTATATATATGATTGACAGTAAGTCAACTCTTTCCTATAAATAGTAATGTATGTGACCTTGACCTTCTACTTGAATCCTTTGGGGATCTTCTTATACTTTACCCCTGTAGATAGGATGGTTTCGTTCACTAAGGACAGGATGCAATACAACAGGGAGGGATGAACCCACACAAGCAGTTCTGCTGTAAGAGATACATTTTCCATCCATCCAATAATGGTTTTTTTGAAGCTCCTCCACCCTAAAATTGACTGTCCTATTATCATCTCAACCAGATTTGACCTTGACACTTTATAATTTAGGAATGCAGCATTTAATGTGACCTCATTCCTCAAAAGAGGCAATGGTCGACAATGAAACAGCATTGATTAGAAACCCTTCTGAACCACAATATATTGATGGGATTATTATCAAACGTGGGCTTATTGTCAGATAACTACTGAAAGGAAATCTGTTGTCAAGTAAATGGTAAGAGTCCAGGAGGGTATCTCTGTGTGTAGATATACAATGGTTTATTAATTACATCCGATATAGATATAAAATGATCCCTGGTATGATTTCTTAATTAGATATTTAGGACGCCGCTAGGAAATCAATCTGTCCAGAAATTTTTTTAGAATAGGTTGACCTAGTTTAAACAAACACCACTGTCATTATTCAGTACCAACTGAATTTAATTTAACCTCTTTTATCCAAGTAACAGAATACCATCCCTCCAGTAAGCCTTTAAGATAAATGAAGTTTTTCTGTCTAAAAATAAATACCAATCACCTTTAGCATTTTTCTATACCAAACTGTCCAATGTGAATGAACCCTGGATTACAGTGTATTGTATTGGTAAGTGCTGTGTGGTATTGCTGATGTTATAAATCTCAGCACAGTAACCTCCTTTGTATGTATATATATAAAGAAAAACCATTGCTGAGGTGGACAATTTTTATTACACATGTATGCTAAGAGCCTAGTTGAATCAGATCTCAATACAAGCACTCAAGAGATACAATCAATATCTAGAGTCTGTGGTTTATAAGTGTGTCATACTTACATAAATTACTCTTCCCAATGAACTATAGCTTTGTACAGAAATATCTAGTCTTGGGGGCAAACTGACCATATTTAACACCAAACAAATACTGGAAAATGATGTCTTACTCCAACTGATATTTCAGTGACAAATATATTCTTACATTATTGACTTGAGAAGTTTATCATGCTGTCATCCATTAGATACCTCCCTAAGGCGATACAGAACCAGCATGTGACCATGTCTGTGTAGGACTTATATCAGACACATATCTCCATGATGATTGTTTGTTAATCACATCACTATTAGTGATACAGGTGTAGGAAAATACCCAGGACATTGTGGTGTCCTAATCACATCACTATTAGTGATACAGGTATAGGAAAATACTGAGGACTTCATGGTGTCCTAATCACATCACTATTTGTGATACAGGTGTAGGAAAATATTGAGGACATTGTGGTGTCCTAATCACATCACTATTTGTGATACAGGTGTAGGAAAATATTGAGGACATCGTGGTGTCCTAATCACATCACTATTTGTGATACAGGTGTAGGAAAATATTGAGGACATCGTGGTGTCCTAATCACATCACTATTAGTGATACAGATGTTGGAAAATATTGAGGACATTGTGGTGTCCTAATCACATCACTTTTTGTGATACAGGTGTAGGAAAATATTGAGGACATAAAGGTGTCCTAATCACATCACTATTTGTGATACAGATGTAGGAAAATATTGAGGACATTGTGGTGTCCTAATCACATCACTGTTAGTGATACAGGTGTAGGAAAATACCCAGGACATCGTGGTGTCCTAATCACATCACTATTTGTGATACAGGTGTAGGAAAATATTGAGGACATCGTGGTGTCCTAATCACATCACTATTAGTGATACAGGTGTAGGAAAATACCCAGGACATCGTGGTGTCCTAATCACATCACTATTTGTGATACAGGTGTAGGAAAAAAAGTGGTTTCCATCCTATTCTGGTGTCCTAATCACATCACTAGATCCAGGTGTAGGAAAATACCCAGGACATCGTGGTGTAGGATTGAGGACATTGTGGTGTCCTCAACACTAGGATACCATTGTGGTGTCCTAATCACATCACTATTTGTGATACAGGTGTAGGAAAATATTGAGGACATCGTGGTGTCCTAATCACATCACTATTAGTGATACAGGTATAGGAAAATACCCAGGACATCGTGGTGTCCTAATCACATCACTATTAGTGATACAGGTGTAGGAAAATACCCAGGACATCGTGGTGTCCTAATCACATCACTATTTGTGTTGTAATACTGTTCCCATCCTTAACAATGACCCTTTGCCTTATTTAAACACTTCCCTGCCTAACACTGCCTTCTCCCCCTATGCCTATAACATGGTTCCTAAAATCATTTCTATCACTGTCCCCTACCATTAACACTTTCCTCAGCCCCAACACTCCTAACACTGTCCCCTACCCCTAACACTGTCCTCAGCCCCAACACTCCTAACACTGTCCCCTACCCCTAACACTGTCCTCAGCCCCAATACTCCTAACATTACCCCTATCCCTAACTCTAACACAATATAAAACCTTTCTGGTTACCAACATCTCCATAACTCTATGCATATTACAGATGTCATTCACTTCAATCACCCTTATACCCCTCCCCACTTCCTTCAACAATTTTTATGTTACAACACACTCTCACTTACCTGTCATTAAAATTAAAACGCTAACATACATGTGTATATCTCATTACATCTAATGTAACAAAAATTAGTTTTATTCCCTACACAACATATAATGCATGTCTCCATTCTATTGATACAGCTGACTGGTTCACATTCCTTAGGGACCGCAGCCACTGCCCTGAAACCTTTCATCTATTATCTAGATTAAGTCCCAGCATATTATACTGATACAGTTCTTAATGAAGATATATCTTATTAAATATGAATTAAATCCTACCCAACAGAGAAATAGGAAAACTTTCAAATTGAAGTATCTATATAATTTTCATTTCATGGAATATTAACAAGCTTTACTTTTAGAGTTTGTTGTCAATATATGCAAATATTATTCTACATTATTGTTCCATGTTATACATGATAGGTCCCATATCAACATTTACAAGGATGGAAATGTTTTACATTAGCTGTCATGTAAGGACAAAAAGGATGTTACAAATGTAGGTCACACAGCTGACTGGTAAAGTGGCAAGGAAAACAAAATAATAAGGAAATAAATGAGAATTTTGTATCTGAGTACTTGACATTTATAATGAATCAGGTAACACAATGGAAAGTCACAAAATAAAAACAAATGATTAATATCTAAATTTAGATTAGACACAATTAACATTCACTTACTAAGCAAGTATCAATCCAGTTTAAAAGGAATGAAAATGAAGCAGGGAAAAATTTACTATCAGATAGACAGAATATTTATAAATTATAGATATATAAGATATTGAAATAGAAAGAATAAAATAGGGATGAATATTAACACACACAAGAAAATGATACACAGATAGACAGAACATAGAGTAATGTGTATCTATCCTTAAATCTAGCAGAGGATATGACATATCTTATGTAAGCAGACAAACAGAATGGCAGATCAATGAAGATTAGGTTTAACCACCAAGGTGCAATACATAGCTGATGACATTAGGAATGAAGGAGTTATTTCCCTTGAAACCATACAGTAGGGGGAATAACTCCTGCATACAACCTCTGACCAGATTTGATTTATATCTTCTACAAATGGAAAGAAGAGGTCAAAATATTAAACTTTGCAAAGGATTTTGTTCTTATAACAAGTCATAGATCAATTCAAGAGGAACCTATAGTAGACTGGAAATTATCTAATGACCAGCATTTAAGAAAGATATTTTCATTTAAATGTCACTACAGTACCAGTACCCTTCAAAATTATTGGAAAATATACAAAATTCCAAAATGCCACTACCAAACAATGTGTCCTGCTACAACAACAAACATGAAAGTCATGTTAAAATAAAATTCTTGCACTACAATAACTACTGTACAACAATTCAGAGTATAAAATATTTATATGTTCTAGTTATATAATGACACCGGAATGTAAAAGTGCTCCAAGGTCTACATACATGCTTTGTTTTGAAATAAATATTTTGTTTTGTAAAGAGTGTTGTTTATCACAGATGAAATTGGAAACCCATTTAGGTGACATTTGATCTCAAAATCTAATTTGTTATGTCAATTTATTAACCCTTCAGAAGCCAATATTCAATACATGTATAGGGTCATTACACAAACTTTGCGATAAAAGCATTTACAAGGGAGCTGATTGTACATGTTAATTATTAATGAATATTTACACAATATTAAAAAAATTGAATTTGTTTCAATTTATAATTTGATAATACATTAAACATAAAAGGAGAGATTTTTAAAATCTTAAATGAAATATCATACATGTTGTGTGTTTTAATTGCCTATAAATTGGAACTAAACTGATTTCCAAAAGATAGCTTCGTTCTTTTAAAAAAAATTTTAAAAAATCGAAATATATTGCTACTTGAAAAAATATTTGACTGACCTGAAATTTCATTTTGCACTAGATTCATGTATAACGACCCTTGAGTAAAATTTGAATTGTGGCCAGTATACGGATTCTTCAATAAAGGGGGATAACTCTTTGATGCCTACTGATTCTTTTTCCTAATGACCTCAAACAACCTAACTGAGCACATTTCTGCAACTTGTAAATGCCTTGGTATTTCAGATGCATGCAACATAAATCCACCTGGAGACTGAGCTGATATCCATGCAGCAGCACTGCATCCCTTTTGACATTTAACAAGCCAGAAGTCCTGCCTGCTTAAGGCCTCCCCCACAACATGTATCAGAAGCACATTTACTCCTACATGTTTATCCCACTATAAACGTGCTGTGTTTGGCAACGTTCACCAAACATCTGTATTTTTTAAAGGTAGCTTGGTATTTTTCCACGTCATTGGTTTTGATATCTGTCCAATAGGTTTATCAAAATTTACCAGAGGAAATTTATTTTTAAATACAAGCAGTGCTGGTTTTGATTTCAACAAGCTGAAAGGTAACAGGTTCCCTGCTCAGTACTTAAAACTCTTTCCTTACATCAAATATCACAAATGCATATCATTTAACAGTATTTATACATTCCTAAGGAGAACATGTTTTTCATAAAATCCACATTTTTCTTTAAATCAAATTTTCATGATACTTACTTCTAATCAGAAAATGTGAAACAAGTCTTATAACCAGGCAATGATTATCATATGGTCATTTGGTTCAAAGTATAAAAATAATGAGTACATTGTTCACAGAGAAACACATTTCTAATTAATTTAACATACATCACAATGTAGTTTTAGAATATTTACCGAAAAAGATTATGGTTTAAGGAAACATAATCAAAATAATATAGAAATGATATGTAATAAAACCAATTAAAAAGTAACAAAACAATTAGTTACTCATTATCATTACTCAAAAGTGACTGTGAAGTTATAATTTAGAGTAGATATCATGTGACAAATATCTTTAATAGCAACTCTCATATCATCACCATCAGAAGTAAAACAATTTTCTCCACTGGCAGCATTAAACATCTCCTGTATAGTTGTCCATTTACCATCTGGACTAGGAGAACTTGTGAACATGTGGACGTTAAAATCACTGCTTCATGTAACATATCATGTTGTGAGGCCATCAGAACAAGACATGTGTTTCTTCTGGCCCTCATATATAATTACTTAATTAGATAAAAGTTTTCACTGGTTTGATATATACTATTGAATTGTGTTGTGATTTCTAAATGAATATATCATATTCAAAGAGTGCCTTGGTACATCACCTATATATACACACTTTATCAGACAGCTAGATCAATACTTTTATCACTGAAATGACCGTTTCAACTTTGTGTCCAATAATGACCGACTTGGAGAGCAGGTGTCCTTGACCGATTACTTAAACCTGGCTGGTGTGACAAGGAAAATGGTCACTTTCTAGCTCTGTCTGGGATCAACACCACATCCTTGTGTTTATATCAGGAACTAGTATACAGACAAGTTCCTGTCTGTCAAATGTTTCACATAAAAAGAAATGCTGTGAATTTGTTTATGTTTAACCTTATTTATAGTTGACAGTTGAATAGAAAATTGAAGCTTTAAGCATATACTAACATATATACAAGAATCTTCTGTTACAATTTCTTACAAATTCCATACCATGATGCAAAAATCTTGTTTTATAAAGCCTGACTACGAGGGTTTTCGTCAGGTACTCCGGGTTCTCTCACAAGTAATGCCAGTTATGTGAATGGTTCATTTGGGCCAACAAGAGTGATAAGTTAATTGTGAGTAATTAATGTGAAACAAATAAAACTCTTTTTTTATTTAATTAGTAACAAGTATAAATATGGGTTCCATGTACTCTGACAAGTATTCCTTAATGTATACAATCAAAGGTTTTAACAATTACTCATTAGTATCCTTTCATAAATGAAATTAATACAGCAGGAGTAGTCTCCCTTTTCTATGTAAAAGAGTAATTGATAATCGCACAAGAAACCCTTTAGGAACATAAAAAAATTGTCCTCTTATGCAAACAAATTAAAGGTTTAGCTTTGGGGTAACATGTGATTTTGTGTTAACAGCAAACATGTTTTACTATATTAAGACTCCTGTACAGACATGTAAGTCAATTAAAAGGATAGATCCCAATATACTGGCATTATCAGGTATCTCTGTATCACTACTGGCTATACCCCGACATACTGAAAATCGGGGTGATTTAGACTGATGAACACATATGTTATAATCAGACCAGATACACTGAGATGTGGAATTAGTGTGGATCAGTGTCTCAATGACATGAAGAAATTGTAATCATTATCTATAAGCTGCTGCAGTGTCTTCCCCCAATAATCAATAATGGTGATACTCTGAGCTTTATAGACTGAAGTCAGTGTGTCAATGGACTTCTGTTTATGATTTAACTAGAAATTATCACTTCAATGATTGTGAATATATGGTAGCATAATTGTGCTCTCTAGTTAGTTCTGGTCACATTTTACTTTCTCACAATTTTTGAAAAACTTACTGTTGTGACAAGTCTTACTATTTTTCTTCAAGATGGTGACTTTAAAATTTAATTGCATGCCTAACTTATGATCACATCTGTAGCGTAGTTTATACGAAATTGATTCCCCTTCACCCAAGTAAGTTTCAGACTGAACTGGAACAACACTGAGTTATTCCTACAGAAGAATTTTCTCTATTTTCCCTACTGCACCCCACCCCTCCCAGTCCAGGGACCAAATTTGCTGGACAATATCCTGCAATTCCTGAAGAACAAGATAGATTTAAGATTTAAAGAAATCAATAGAGTTTCCGCCATTATGCCCCATCTTTCCATCCCAGTGGGCAGAGACCCATTGTTTATACAAAACTGATTAACCTCACCCAAGCATGCATCTCACAATATTTGAACAATAACCTACTATTCCTAAAGAACAAGACAGATTTTAGATTAAAAGAAACTGATAGGTTTTTTCTGATTATGCCGCACCCATCCTGTCCCAGGGGGAAACATGCTTCAGACCAAATTTGGACAATATCCTGCAATTCCTGACAAACAAGATAGATTTTAAAGACATTGATAGATTTTTCCCATTGGGCCCTGTCTCCTATTTTTACTTTCCACAATCTGCTCATTCATTTAAAAATACTAGTAGCAATATATAGGAAATGTTGACAGATGCCTGATGATGGATGCCGTGGTATCCCAATTGCTCACTTGGCCCTTTGAGGCCAGGCGAGCTAAAAATTGCAATTATTGCTCCAATGCCCAACTCAAATGCCAATGAGCACAATCACATCTTTACTGCTTAACTAATGTCAATGAGCACAATCACATCTTTAATGCCTAACTAATGTCAATGAGCACAATCACATCTTTAATGCCTAACTAATGTCAATGAGCACAATCACATCTTTAATGCCTAACTAATGTCAATGAGCACAATCACATCTTTAATGCCTAACTAATGTCAATGAGCACAATCACATCTTTAATGCCTAACTAATGTCAATGAGCACAATCACATCTTTAATGCCTAACTAATGTCAATGAGCACAATCACATCTTTACTGCTTAACTAATGTCAATGAGCACAATTACATATTTACTGCCTAACTAATGTCAATGAGCACAATCACAGCTTTACTGCCTAACTAATGTCAATGAGCACAATCACATCTTTACTGCCTAACTAATGTCAATGAGCACAATCACATCTTTACTGCCTAACTAATGTCAATGAGCACAATCACAGTTTTCCTGCCTTACTAATGTCAAGGATCATAACCACAGCTTTACTGCCAAGCTATAGTCAAGTTAACTTTACTGCCTAACTAATGTCAATGATCGATATAAGTCCCCAGCTCAAATTCAGGAATGGGCTAATTGACAAGACTATGAAATAGCATTAGTCTACTTTTTTACTGAACAGCAATTTATATGAGTTGGCTTATAATGAGGCATGGACTTATTGCTTATAAATGCAGTGTATATTGTTACTAAATATAGAATGATAAAATCTAACCTGGCTACATCAGTATAATAGAGTAAGTACCATGGAGCTGAACAACATATGTCTACAAATTAGTTTAAAAGAAATCAGTTATAAAACTGCTGAAAGGGATCCCTTGGAAACATCAACATTATGAAAACGAGGGGCAGTAACTCTTCCATATACAAGGAATTTAACTGCCATTCAGGAAATACAATTTCTAGTCATGATGATTAAGCCTATCAAGTTGGAAAAAGATCTTGGAAAATTGTGGAAGGTGATCTCTGGACAAATAACTGGTTTATGATAGATTGACAATGCCATTCCATAATACATTCTGTAAAAAATTTTGACAGGCACAATAAGTCCCCATAGCCTCAGAATGGACATTGTATCACTATTATATCATTAATCTGCTTATGTATTGATTTTTAGTCTCAGCTTTTGCCTATATCGGTATGTTACTGTTGTTTATCACTTGTGAGACCCAGTATCCAATGGGTCAAGCTCTAATATACAATGAATGAAAACCAATCATATAAGACATTTACAAAATCCTAGGAAAGAACAATTGAATATTTCTCATAACTGCATTCTATTTAATGTGCCCGATTCATCAGAAACATGGTTTGGACAATTATTGAAATGAAGTTCCATGCGAATGGGCAAGTTGTCGCAAAAGATTGTATCAAAATATCACAGTCAATGGATGACTAAGTCCTCAGAATAATTACCGGAAAGTCAACCAACTCATTACAGTGTACAATAGCCACGGTACACTGAGTTGACACAAACATTCAGTAGCCTATACTTTCTAGAATTGATGAATAATGGATGTCCATTTCTATGAATGAGAATGTTCAAATTATCACTCTCAAAGAAGGAGTCCCCTTTACAGAAGAATGCTTTTCAATGCATGTGATTTTCTCATTTCATTGTGTTTTGGATGTGATTGTCAAGGCTGACATCAACAGAATATAAAATTAGTGTGAGGATGATATTTTTGAACAAAATGTATAATTAGTTTGAAAAGATCTATTAACAGTATATGTATAACAAGGGTGAGCATGATATTAACAGTATATGTATAACAAGTGTGAGCATGATATTAACAGTATATATAAAACAAGTGTGAGCATGATATTACCAGTATATGTATAACAAGCATAAGGATGATATCAACAGTATATGTATAACAGGCATAAGGATGATATTAACAGTATGTGTATAACAGGCATAAGGATGATATTAACAGTATATGTATAACACGCATGAGCATGGTATCAACATTATATATAAAACAAGTGTGAGCATGATATTACCAGTATATGTATAGCAAGTGTGAGCATGATATTAACAGTATATGTATAGCAAGTGTGAGCATGATATTAACAGTATATGTATAGCAAGTGTGAGCATGATATTACCAGTATATGTATAGCAAGTGTGAGCATGATATTAACAGTATATGTATAGCAAGTGTGAGCATGATATTAACAGTATATGTATAGCAAGTGTGAGCATGATATTAACAGTATATGTATAGCAAGTGTGAGCATGATATTAACAGTATATGTATAACAAGTGTGAGCATGATATTAACAGTATGTACATAGAGAGTAAGCATGATATTAACAGCATATGTATAACAAGGGTGAGCATGATATAAACAGTATATGTATAACAAGTGTGAGCATGATATTAACAGTATGTACATAGAGAGTAAGCATGATATTAACAGCATATGTATTACAAGGGTGAGCATGATATTAACAGTATATGTATAGCAAGTGTGAGCATGATATTGACAGTATATGTATAGCAAGTGTGAGCATGATATTAACAGTATATGTATAGCAAGTGTGAGCATGATATTAACAGCATATGTATTACAAGGGTGAGCATGATATAAACAGTATATGTATAACAAGTGTGAGCATGATATTAACAGTATGTATAACAAACATGAGGATGATATTAACAGATGATATAAACAGTATATGTATAACAAGTGTGAGCATGATATTAACAGTAAATGTATAACAAGGGTGAGCATGATATTAACATTATATGTATAACAAGTGTGAGCATGATATTAACAGTATGTATAACAAGCAGGAGGATGATATTAACAGTATATGTATAACAAGTGTTAGCATTATATTAACAGTATATGTATAACAAGTATGAGGCTTAATTAAGACATTTTTGCTTTTACTCAAAGATATTATCTAGCACATGTATATGAGGGAAGGTAGTTAAGAGATGTACACTGAGGAATAAATGGTCAGATCATATTTTCACATCGTACAAGACTTCTACTTCTACAGAGGGTCTTTATACAGCAAACTTCAGAGGGTGTTTTAGCCCAACTGTTCTAAGGTGTACAGGGAACTGTCTGCCAGTCATTATACATTCAAGGTCACTTCACTGAATAACATCAAAACTTCACTCTGTGTAACATGGCCTGGGAAAAAGAAGGTAGAAGTGTAGATGGATATGGTAGACCACAAAGTGTAATTACCACAGCAACTGATGCCTGTTTACTTCAGAGGTACAGCCATTAGATTAGTAGTGTACCTAACATGCAGTAGACCTGGAGATGTTTTCTATACAATATAGCTAACTACAATAAATCATAAAGTCATACTAGACAGACATAATGTTAACTAGGATGTTATATACTCCATATAGCTAACTACAATAAATCATAACGTCATACTAGACAGACATAATGTTAACTAGGATGTTATATACTCCATATAGCTAACTACAATAAATCATAACGTCATACTAGACAGACATAATGTTAACTAGGATGTTATATACTCCATATAGCTAACTACAATTAATCATAACGTCATACTAGACAGACATAATGTTAACTAGGATGTATTCTACTTCGTATAGCTAACCACTCAAGCTTCGTAAGATTGACCAGCAGGAGTTGGGGAAAAAATGACTCATTCACTTCTTAATTGCTTGACAAATGAAAATTTCTATGTTTTCTAAAAATTCTGTTGTTCAAAGGTATCAAAATAAAAATAGTGATATTTACTGTTTGAAATTAATTGGACAATGACCCCTACACAGGCCTGATTCTGCCCTATAAACAGGATTGATACAGAGTACAAGTCAGAACTAACCTTATTGTAGCTCCTAACAATTAATTGTTGTGATACCTGTGTCATGTACCACAGAAATCAATTGTTAGATCAGTTGGATCACCAGTGCTCTAGCTTGTTCTCAGATGTCTGATCTAGTCTCCTGATGGTTGCGCGGCAGCCACAATACAAAGATAAGGGGTACGGAAGAAACAAGCATGGATAAATTAACCGAGTTTCTTTTTTAACAACTGTGACCATCTAAGCTCCTTTTTTCAGTGAAAGGAGAGGAAAAGATCAGTTTAATGCATCAGGTTACAATTTGGACATATAAACACTTAAGGGAAGAGAGAAAAAAGGCTTTTACAAAGACAGGTAGTCTTTATATGGAGGTTCAAATAATATGTATTGTACAAAATTAAGACAGAAAAACTGTGACTATCATCAATAGATATTCATGACATACAAGTGGCATTTATAGAAAGCTATTTAATATAAAGGTGACCTTCATACACAATATCTGTTCTACACATCTGACCTTTATAGACAGGTAATCTGATATGCAGGTGACCTTCACAAACAATATTTATTTATAGACGTGACTTATAAAATATGTATTTGCTACATCATCTTTTATACAGTGGTAGCCTTTAAGTACAGGTATTTGTTATACACAAGTGCACTTTATGGACAGTTATTTCTTACACAGGAGTGGCTATTATGTAACATCATTTATTATAAAGAGGTGACCTCTACAGATAGTTATTTGTTTCCCAGGGTGGCCTTTATATACAGGTATTTATTCTATACAGATGACCTTTATAGACAGTTCTTTGTTAGCCAGGGTGGCCTTTACATACAAGTATTTATTCTATACAGATGACGTTTATAGACAGTTCTTAGTTAGCCAGGGGTGGCCTTTACATACAGGTATTTATTCTATACAGATGACCTTTATAGACAGTTCTTTGTTGCCCCAGGGGTGGCCTAGATATACAGGTATTTGTTATATATAGGTGACCTTTACAGACAGTTCTTTGTTACCCAAGGGTGGCCTTTACATACAGGTATTTGTTATATATAGGTGACCTTTACAGACAGTTCTTTGTTACCCAAGGGTGGCCTTTACATACAGGTATTTGTTATATATAGGTGACCTTTACAGACAGTTCTTTGTTACCCAAGAGTGGCCTTTACATACAGGTATTTATTCTATACAGTTGACCTTTATAGACAGTTCTTTGTTAGCCAGGTTGGCCTTTACCTACAGGTATTTATTCTATACATATGACCTTTATAGACAGTTCTTTGTTGCCCCAGGGGGTGGCCTTGATATACAGGTATTTGTTATATATAGGTGACCTTTACAGACCTTTTGTTACCCAAGGGTGGCCTTTACATACAGGTATTTAGTTATATACAGGTGGTTATTAATAGACACTCACTTGTTATATGCAGATGGGTTATATTACAGGTTTAAGTTGGAGAGTGCATTTAGATACAATTTATCTCCTTTCATACAGAGATCCACATGATATAAGATAGTGCTCACAGTATCTTATCTGGCTTGTCCAAGTAAACCAACTTTATGATTTAACAGACATGCTTTTGTGAAATTTAGTGTATTATATTTTTCTGTTGATAACTGTTCCAGTCAAAGTAAAATATAACTGATACTTGAATTCAATTCACAACTTACGTTCTTAAGGAGTGGTGTAAGAAAATAGGAAGGAAGGACGATAACACACCAATACAACACAGAAGGCTATACAAACTTAACCACATGTTAAACATTGATGTGTAAATTATGGTGAAATACAAAACCTACTGTTTACCTGACATTGACAAGTTTACCCCAGGTCATTATCATCATAGATTAGATATTGTACCAACACAGACACTGCAACACTTAAAAGCTAGACCAGAATGTTTCTAAAATCTAAGAGATATTATAATGAAGGCAGAATTGTTTAACTATTCGTCTCTTTATCGACTAATAAATAATAAAGCATGTTTCGTTTTCCACCTGGTGTATCACCAACATATATTTAATTTATCACTTAATTGACCATGATAGTTTTCATAAGCTGACCTCTGAATGCTAATTAATTAGCTCTCTAAATACAAAAGCAAAGGTTTGCTTATTGTAGATCTCAGACAAAGTCAGAAAAATATCTACAATTGGTATGTCATTCTTAATTTTAATTGGTTAGATTACTGAATTCATCAGTACAGGTATGTGTGAATATTCTGTGTCATATGAATTTCACATAGTGGGTATTCTGTCTCGTATGAATTTCACACATACCATATCAAAATGACGCATACTATACAAAGCCTACAACAGATGTTACGTAATGTTGAAGAGATGACAAATTTCAACCATATATAAACCAAACGCACTCATACTGACATCTTGTGGATGAAAAACCACTGATGTTTAGACACAAATCTTGCAGACAAAAAACAAGCTATGGAGACACACTGTATGTACCAGTCAAATCTGTAGTATCAAATATACATTGTACATCATGTCACATACTCTCAGTCATATAACAACAGAGTATTCAAAATCAACATCAGAAATCAGATTGGGACCTATAAGCTCTATACAGTAGTCCGGATTGTATAAACACCTGTGTGTAAGTGTATATACATAATTATACGTCAAACATACAAACCTGATCCTAAACCATCCTCCATGGAATCGTCACACTTTTTGCTGGAGCTTTTCTCCATTTTCATATCAATGGACGGCTTCTTAGATCGAGCCCCTATTGTAGATTTCTCCGCCCCCAGTGTGAACGAATGTTTAAGGTTTAAATAGAAAATCACTCAAAATTGCCAAGGGGAACCTAATCCAGATGAGGGAAGGTTTGTTTTCATTCACAATGCAAGCGGTAGTAAGTGAACACAATTCTAAAAATAGACTCTCAAATGATGCAAGTCAAAGGGTACACACCCCCCGAATTTTCTATACACACACCATCTCCCACAATTCACACATCACTTCCTGTTTTGTTTCTGAATATTCTTGGATTTCCTTGACTATATTTCTAAATATAGACTTCCAAAATGATGCAAGCTTGTAGCATCACACCTATCTACAGCCACTGTATCACTTCAATCCTGAATTCCACCACACTTGATGTCGTTGCTATGGCAATAGCAGAGATTTAACTTGTTTGTCCTTGCCTCTGCTATATAAGGAAGTGATATAGGAGTTAGCTGTTTTCCTATAGTCACAGTTGACTGGTATGCCCTGACAGTTCTATAACCAAGGGTCAACAGCATGCTGATCAATACACTTTAAGTCTGTACAATATGTGTGGGCGCTGTGTCATACTGTGTGTTACAGGAGATTTGTGTGCAATCATGATGTGTGACACATACGTTTGACATTGTACATGTGTATATCAGTGATGTGTGACACGTACATCTTGACATGTATAAATCTGACACATAGGCCTGGTATATTTGATGTTTCAGTACAAGTGTAATTCAGGATTGGTTTTTGACAATAAATTAAACTTGGCAGGTTTGTGACATCACATGATTATAACTTGATATATATAATTATTTTTCTGCAAAATCAAATTTTCAGTAGAAATTCTAGGTTGATACAGGATTAGTACATCACAGTAATCAATGAACATGATGAAAATCATGTTAACCTTTCTTTAAGCACATTAGAAGGTGTTTTTAAAGCCCATGGTGAGGTGTTTTAAAAGTCTATAGGAAGGATTTATGAAAGCATTTTTAAAGATGTTTTCAAACCCTATATGGGTAGTGCTTTCAAAGCTGATTTGAAGATACCCAGTTTCAAAGTCCCAAACTATAGTGTTTTCAAAGCTTATTTGAAGGCATTTGCAAAGGAAATTGGAAGGTGTTTTTCGAAGCATATTGGAATATAGCTTGAAAGCCTTTTCACTTGGGGAAGAATCCTCGAACAATTAATATCAATGATCTGTGACACTGATTCTCTCAGTCCTGATCATCCCTAAAGACAACCAATCTGACACTTGCATGCAATCTCCAGTGAAATTTTGTTCATGACGTCGTTTGGTTAATACGATCAATAACCCAAGTAAATCAACAGACTGATTTTCAAGTACATTCAGACAGATTTTTTAAAACCTAAAATTGCCATCAATTTCAAACCAATTATACCATCTAATGATTTATTGCGTAATGTAATGGTAGGGACAATTTTTTATATGAAATCTTGGATAGTGTCATAGATAAATTTGCAATACAAGATATCTGCCCTATTCTGGCATCCATATTGTGTAAGGTGTAATTTCTGATACAGCTGTCTCAAAATCATTTTAAGTACAGACATACACAGGAAAATGTCAGGTGTCTCAAAGTCTATCAGGATGAAGGCTAGAAAACCTTCAAGACAAATGTGGAGAGTATGCTAGCCCACTTACCTGTAAATAAAATTTTGCACTTCAGACAATATATTTTTTTTTCATAGCAACTGACTTCATGAACACAAGACATCAAGGGTGTATGAAAAAACTTCGACAATCGTACTTACGTAAAGGTGAATGAGGCGGGCTGATACTTCGCTGAAACATTATATTGGATAAAAATTACATGGCTGTTACAACTACTATAGTCTAAGGGAGATAACTCTCTAAACATCAATCTTGTAAATTCGTTTTAATCTCTTGGTTTTTTTTTCAAGATTTCAAAATTGTACTCATATCAATGAAAATTAAGGAAATAACTGCATAAGTAATCAAAAAGGCTTGTTATATCGTTGGTGAAGCCTGTAATTTAATCTCCAAATAGAATTCTAGTTTTTTGTATGTTGGAAAGATGGGGCTACACTATTTTCTTCCTGTGTGGCCCACTTTACCTCTTTATTGATTCAGGATAGTCGTCTAGAATTTCTTAGAGAACGTAAGAACATTTCTTGTATCAAAACATAAAAATTAAGGCACTAAGGTAATACGGAGACATCAAAGGTAACATGTTTATTACCCATTTTGATCAAACCTTAAAATGAAAAAGATGTTGTGTCAATAGATATAGAACTGGTAAAATATTTTGAAATGTAAATATGGAAGATCATAAGCGATTGCTATTTGAACCCTGAATTTTCTTGAAATTCAAATGTGACTTGAGGGAGAGAGAGAGAAAAAAAAGACTCACCTGGTGGACTAGTGGTCTCCTTGGGGATTTTGTTTTAGAATCTGAATTTGAACGAGCACGATATCTATTCAACACAAAATCGGCTGGACTCGAGGCATGCCGAGTCCGACCATCATTTGGGACCATCAATTGGTTCTCAAGAATCTGCCCCATGGGCGTACTGGCCCCCTGAGGTTTAGGTCCATGCTCATTCATCCTTGCATTCATTAAAGAATCCCTTAATTGGGATTCATCCATAGAATGGTCCATCTTATTTGCAGCTGAGGTAGTACTGTGCTTTTTCCCTGGTTTTTTAACACCTGACAAATCTGATTTAGACCGAGGTCTAAACTGATCAAAGAAATTTTTCACTTTTGAAGTAGCACTATGACTCCCAGATGGAGAATTTCCTTTACTTTCCTTGAAGTCGTCCCCTGATTTATTCCGCTGACGGGCTTTCCCTGAGAAAAGGCCTCTAAGACCTGTTGAGCCTGCCCGTGGACGAAATTCACCATCAGGGAAATCATTTGCCACATCCCGAACATCTGGCTCCAGGAGAGGCATAGCAAAAGCACTTAAATCCTGAAAATATATATGAAAAAACAATCCATGAATTTCATCCTACCTTTATAAAATGTCATTGTGTACATACATCATTGTAAATGGGAATCTGCACAAACACTTATTGTAAAGTATTCAGTAACTCGCTGGTATGGCAAAAATGCAGTGTAGGTTTATTAATCTTCAATAATTCACTTGGTTTTTTTTCTCTAATATTGATCAGCTAAAGACCACTCCTACAAGTAAAGCTAATATCTACACAAATAGATAATGAACTATGGTAAAGGACTTGTTATTTGTTTCTTTATTTTTTATTATAAAATCAAATCACCTGGAAAACCAAATATCACAACACTTATCTATAGTTTTTATGGAATGATCCATTCAAACATCTACAGTAGCCAGGTAAACAACAACATCTGTCATCATTTACACCAAATGACACTGGGACTCGTAACTCATCATTACTTCACCCAAATTTACTATGCAATCACTTTTCCCAAATTTACTACCCCATCAATTTTCCCAACTTCTCTACCACATTGTTTTACTCAAATTTATTAACTTATTGTTTTATCAAACTTTATTAAACCTATCATTTCACCCAACTTTTCTACCAAATTATTTTACTCAAATTTATTAACATTGTTTTACCCAAATTTATTAAACCCATCACTTTACTATCACATCTTTACCCCACTTGATCAAAACCATCATTTTATTCCACTTTACACACCACATCACTTCACCGAATTCATACCCTTTCTTTATTTCTCTCCTCTTTTTATTTTGGATGTTACACATTCTGAGAAAGTTTCTGAGAATTCGCCACTCCTACATCTGTCATTAAGTACAGGTGAATATGCCTGATTATATCCTTTTCAAGCCCAGCTGTTGTGTGCCAGAATGACACTAGACAGAGTTAAACAAAGATATTACAGGCTCTTTGTGACAGATGATGTAAATATGAGACACTGCACCCTAGTGTTAGCACTGCTGTGCTCAAAGACCTCATCAGCAGCCCATTCCTTTCAAGTCTCGGTATGTTATTCAACCTGTTGCACTGAGCATCCTCCCACTCACATCCTCCTCTCAGGTCTAACCTCCCCGCTTCTATAGGATACATGCTGTTCAAACACAGGTGCAATCCTAATACTTCAAGATCAGGTTCCACTTAAAGTCTTAAAAATATCTTTTAAGAATCATTGTGCCAATAATTTTTTTCTCTTTCTAATTTTTAAAAGACTTTTAAAGTTGTTATTGAATTCAATAATCAAAACCTACCAAAAGTTTAACGACAAGCACCTGAAGACACAACAATACCAAACCACTTTTCTTATCCCAAGTGTTTGAATATTCTAGAGCCTTCTTTAAATTGTCCTAAAGTGATTTGTTCATTAGAGATGAGATATATATAGATACCTAGCATACCTTTGGGTTGTTTTCGATATGTAAACAAGCTCAACATTGGGACTATCTTCCATTTCCAAAAATTTTACAATCTTGTTTGAAACATGAACTCAGTAAGGCTATATGCTACATCATACAGATAATTACATTTGTATAGAAGTGTCAAGAATGAAGAAATTTCTTGATTGTCAGATAAAATAAAGGGGGATAACTCAATGAAAACTGAACTTTACATGGAAATTCTTCAGTACAGAAGATTTCCTAGACTTAACCGTAGCAAGTGTATTAAAGGTATGTACAACAATACCTTTTCAATTCAACACTCTAAGCCAAACCTGGATTTTGTCAACTGAATTCAATCAATACTTGAAAAAATATCCTGAAATTGCATATTCATGAAATGGAATAACTCTAATTATCTTATCTTTCAATAATTTGAATGACAGGTAAGATTTTGATATCTAATCACATCCACTAAGTAAGAATTGACAGGTACAGATGAGGTACAACACTCCATCATTTATTGCTGATCATTCATAAAGTGAAATTAATCACCAATCACGATTTTTTCACCTAATTAATCCCCACCTGTATCATTCTTTAAAAACATCAAACATTGGTATGTCTATGTAAATTGATAATTTCTGGTACAGTACCTTAGATTTATATTGTTTTATATAACTTCCCTTACAAATATAAAGTTTACCTCAGCCTTTTTCATTGGCTGTTGTTTCGAAGTCTGTTCCTGAATCCATGACTTCTCCAGTTGCGATTTCAAACAGTACACATATAAATTTGTCATTTTTTCTGTTTCATAAATTCCTTCAGGATCAACCAAGACCATTCAAAAGCATCAACTATGTTTTGTAATCATTTGCTGTGTCCCAGTAAATCCATGTCTGAACCAAGAGAGGAAGAAGCACATTTATCGTGGTCCCAAATTTTGGTTATTTCCAGCTGTGCCACACATTTATTATGCAAGCACTAATGCCAGAAGTCTGCTCACAAGTAAAATGCATTTCATAATGTCAGACTTTTAACCATGAAAAAATGTCAAATCTTTAGAGATATCCTGAAAATAAAAACAGAATGTATTTATCTTCCATGAGAAACAGATTGCTTTTTCCTGTATACCTCCACATATTTCTTTTCTTCTTAAAAAAAGAAAACTATAAAGAATACAGATAGCATCCTTATACTCGTGTATCCCTTTATATCTGTGCAGCTCCTGTGGCACATACGAAATGTAAAAAAAAACACCCACTGAAGATGGACACATATGAATGTAAAATAAACACAATATTCACCTAATGCCCTTCTGTGATATATATTTTCAGACATATGTAAAAATATTATCTACCATGGAACATTATAGAAAGCTTACATACATATCCTGACACAAACCTTGCCACGCCAACTCAAATACATACTTATCATACCTGCCCACAAGCTGTACAACATGTACAACTGATATTAATGTGACAAAAGGCTTAATCAGTCAAAACAGCCTGGCTAGGCAAATTATTTTTTGCAAACATAAGCATCAAGCTATCTTTATCATTTGCTTATTAATTATTTACGTAAACTATTTAAACACTGAAAATTAACCATATATAAATAAAACTTGCAAATTTTGACTTCATTTTTGTTTTCAAAAAAAGTTGCTATGAAATATTGTTATGAAAACTGTAATTGCCCAAATTCATTACTGTTGTCATATCGTTGGCATGCAGATGCTGCTGCGATTTATAATTCAATTGAAAAATAAGATGGTATGATCCGAAAAACGAAAATTATGGAGGCAATTATGTACTTAAAAAAGAGAACTGAAGGCTGAAACAGATTGTACTAGGATTATATCTTCTGGCTACCATTCATAACACGACTAGTACAGCAACTGTTACTGTGCCAAGATTCCAGCAGAGAACTGGGTGAATGTTTATACCATAGAACACCGCAACAAATCAACAAGGGGATGAAGAATGAATTTATCCCGAGGCGGTCTAATTAGGAGGTGTAATGAAAATATAAGGAGAGCAGAGAGGAGGAGGAGGTGATATAATGTTCTAATGTGTGATTACTGACTGTTAAATACAAAACCATTTACCATACCACATATAGTAGCATAGTGTTTCCTCAACACTAGACCACCCTTGTATCATTACAGTATCATTAACAAGTGAAAATATCAAACTTGTAATATTCACACTTCTAAAACAACATATAGATAAAAAAAGAAAGAAAAGAAAAGTAATTTAGACTTTTCACAAAACAAAGCACATTTGCTGAAGTCAATATCCATAAGAAAACATCACTAAAGCCAACCACACAATTATATTTACAACAGTCTTCTTCAGCCAGACTTTCCATTAATCATCACCGTACAAAACAACGTAAATGCTAGACAGCTGTCCTAGGAAGAATTATTATACAGCAATCAACTTCTCTTAGCAACTCTATGTATCTCATCAATGCTGAATATGAAGCTCACAATAAATTTCTAAACAACAAATGGATTGTGCATTACGTAATAGAGTTGTCCAACAAGTAGAATTCAAATTCACCAACCTACGTGCAACACTACACGATAGTTTTAAGTAGAACTCACACTGAAGTATTAAGATAATCCACTACATATAAACACAGAGCAGAAAGTTCACTGAAGTATTTAGATAATCCACTACACATACAAACAGAGCAGAAAGTTCACTGAAGTATTAAGATAATCCACCACACATACACACAGAGTAGACAGTCCACTGAAGTATTAAGATACTATACTACACATACAGAGTAGACAGTCCACTGAAGTATTAAGATACTATACTACACACACAGAGTAGACAGTCCACTGAAGTATTAAGATACTATACTACACACACAGAGTAGACAGTCCACTGAAGTATTAAGATACTATACTACACATACAGAGTAGACAGTCCACTGAAGTATTAAGATAATATACTACACATAAACACAGAGCAGAAATTCACTGAAGTATTTAGATAATCCACTACACATACACACTGAGTAGATACTATACTACACACACAGAGTAGACAGTCCACTGAAGTATTACACACTACACACAAAGTTCACTGAAGTATTAAGATAATCCACCACACATAAACACAGAGTAGAAAGTTCACTGAAGTATTTAGATGTTCGACTTGTGTTAACACCAAATTGACAGCTCACTGAAGTATTTAGATAATCCACTATATGTTAACACCAACTCCACAGTTCACTAAAGTATTTAGATAATCCACTATATGTTAACACCAACTTGACAGCTCACTGAAGTATTTAGATAATCCACTATATGTAAACACCAACTTGACAGCTCACTGAAGTATTTAGATAATCCACTATATGTTAACACCAACTTGACAGCTCACTGAAGTATTTAGATAATCCACTATATGTAAACACCAACTCCACAGTTCACTGAAGTATTTAGATAATCCACTATATGTAAACACCAACTCAACAGTTCACTAAAGTATTTAGATAATCCACTATATGTTAACACCAACTCCACAGTTCACTGATGTATTTAGATAATCCACTATATGTTAACACCAACTTGACAGTTCACTGAAGTATTTAGATAATCCACTATATGTTAACACCAACTTGACAGCTCACTGAAGTATTTAGATAATCCACTATATGTAAACACCAACTCAACAGTTCACTAAAGTATTTAGATAATCCACTATATGTTAACACCAACTCCATAGTTCACTGAAGTATTTAGATAATCCACTATATGTTAACACCAACTCCACAGTTCACTGAAGTATTTAGATAATCCACTATATGTTAACACCAACTTGAAAGCTCTATGAAAGTTAACCTCAGCATCGTCATTGACTTGTTCATGCATCAGCGTTATATTTATAAGTACACAACCTAAAACAACTACACTACTTGAGTGTCGTTAACCTGTCAAGCGAAGATAATTGACCTCTAGGAATTTGACCAGTCCTTTATCACTCAAGCAATGACCTAAGGGTGAGGAGATTCTATACAATGATATTTTCAAAACAAAAACAACTGTCCTGGTGTGGATGTTTATAATGATATACTATCATTCTACAAAACAATTGGAATATGTGATATTTTCACATATCATCTGGGGTCATAGCTATAAAAAAGATGTCAGTTTCCCTGATTTTAATGTGATTATCAACACAATGACATTAAGATGACCAATATTTCCGTAAATGTGATATAAATGGATATATATATCTAATTTTGCAGAAAGTTGTTGAGATAAATGAACAATTTGTCACAAATTTCATTTAAAGAAAATGTGAGATGAAACTCTTCTGAAGACAACAGCAAAATGACAAGATTCAAAAGAAAAATAAATTCTGAAAAAAAAGGTTCAACTTTTTCAAAAATAAAATAGATGGTCAATATATTAGATTTACCAATTATTGAATCCATAATTAATCCATTTTTTAATTTCATTTTTTAATCACTCTACATTTTACTGATATTTTTCCCTACTGTCTGGTAAAGTCCTACAAAGTCAAGGGTAATAGAATGTTTTAAAGGCTCATCAAGGAAAAAGACATTATAATCATTATAATTAATTATTGTATAGTCAACCCAAAAATTCAAAACACAATTTAGAAACTTTTGAAAACTAATCAAAAGTAACAAAACACTAGGAGATTCTAGCCTTTTACAAGATTTGAGCAGGACATGATAGCCAATATCAAATTGACCTGATGAGATCAGGAGAAGTGGCGACACTGTTTCCCGTATAAAAAAATATTCAGAAATGAATTTAAAAGTATAAATTCCTCCTTCCTCTAGAATTTTTATAAAAATTGTAAATGCAATTTAATTTGTTTTTATAGTAATATAAGTATTTCCTGTTGGACTTATACAATTTTTTTAACTATCCAAACTTCCTCTCTCCTTCCAAACTTGCACTTGCACAGAAGAATGTAAACATCAGCCAAAATTTCTGACTCTAATTACTTAATCCTCAGAGATCAAATGTGACAGTTCCCAAACATCTCTCAACACTTCCAAAACATGGTTAAACACTTCAAGGCGTCAAACATAGTGTGTATCGGTTGAAATATTTCCGTCAAAACATGGAAACATGAAACGTCTGCCACAAACACAACAGACAGTGAAGACTGCTCATCAAGGCTCTGGAGTTGGAGAAAAACACCACATGCGAATCGTTCCATGTGTTTTGGGTTACACAAGAACAAAATCCAGCCCAGCTGTAGTTAAATGGTGCCAATTATCCTAAAATCTCATCCTGGGTGAGATTGTTGAACATGATCAGAAAACGAAACACACACAACAGAAACTGGTTACCTCTCCCCTAGTTTTACTGTAATACTTTGTTCCACACAGAAACTTAGATATTCTCCCAGTAATACGGAGTAATACTAACTCCAAACTTATTAGCAGCAGCACTGCTGGCAATGTATGTACCTGATGGGTGTCCAAAAACTTCATGTCTAGTGTCTATCAAGCATACAGTTAGTGAAGTCTTACATAGAGAGGTCTTTGAACTACTTATACATACTATTTATCATAGAAGCGATCAACTTTCAGACTCTTCAGAACGAAGAACTTCTTATATTTAATCGCAGAATGGATCAACTTTCAGACCATGAATCTATAACTTTTTTTTACATTTTACTGTCGTAAAATTATGTATTTGTAGTTCTTCCAAGACCTGACAAACATCTAGAATAATATAATATGAACACAGAACCTTGTCTTATATCACATCTATCTACCAAAGAAATGTTTGTTATCCAAAAACTCCTGAATACATCACACACCTGTATACATCACAAACCTGTATATAAACACCAGTGAGACACATGAATACATCACAAACTTAAAAACATTGGATGCCTGATAACCAAAAAATAAAAGAAGTGAATACCCTAGATACGTGGATAAGTTAGAAACCTGAATACACCAGAAACCTTCATAACAAGAGATCTTTATACTTCAGAGTCATCAATTCATGCTAGAAACTTAAAACACTGGAAATCTGTAAATCTCGACACCTTGATAATCCAGTTCACTAAAAACATCCAGGAAAAAATCTATCCTCTACAAATGTTCAGTTATATCCCAGCTTGCTCATTTCTGTTAGCATGTAGGTATAACTCTTTGTGTATATACGTGTATAAAAATGTTGTGTTCTCCAGAAAACAGTGCTATTTTCTCAAACTTATTAACATGCAGCATAAGAACCAAGAACCTAGCACAGCAACTTAATCTTGAATTACGTCATATAGTACATTACTTTACACATTTATAACATTTCCATTAATCATGTTGATGCACATTACATCTTCCACAGTTATCCAAACAGCACACAAAACATCTCAACTTCATTACATTGAGGTTTCTATAATCTTATGGAGATCCAGTGTGTATTAGTAACTTACAAAAGTACACATTTGTTTATTCAGCGTCAGACAACCAAAGCTGCTGACGTGTTTTAAGATATTTCTCAAGATATTTTTCAAGATATTTTTGGTACTGACAAATACAAGTATTGCAGGATCTGGAGTGAAAAAAATCCTGAAGGTTGTAATATCGTGTATAATATCACTGACTTCCCCCTCAGAGATTAACTTCAACTTGACAGTAGAAATACATACACTGTGCATCAGTGACAGAAATGTCATTTACACATTTACATGTTGTATTATACAACAGTTCAGTATGCATGTACTGTAAAAGCACAACTTTAACCTTCGATAGTAAGATTACCTCAGTCTGTCAAGGTATGTACAAGATACGTCTATATAAATATTATTATGTACAACTGACCTTGACCTTTAACCTTCAGCATTACATCATATAATTAGTCTTGAGCAGTAGATCACAGTGTAACACGTTAGGTACATCACATACACTTTATGTTGGTGGCCGTTATCTGTATGTATATATTATGACAACATTAATAAAATATAACCAATCTATCAGTTATCTGCCCTTGTTTTCTAGATCATGTTGATTACACAACAGTATGAACCATCATTTGTATACCTTTCTCACATCCTTTTCACCCCCTTGTAAATGAAACAAAAAATAGAATAAGGCAACACACAAATACCAGTAGTTTTTTAAGTCATTCTTTTGTGGAATCTGATAGTAGGGTAAAATATGAGAGTTTTAATACCTGTTAAAAAAGTTAAAAAAAAGTTCACTTGTGTTGGGAGTTTAATTCTGGTGATCGCTATATACATAGAATGGTTCTTATCACTGACCATTTGTACAAATCATGTTACTTCCACACCTGATAATTAATTCACTGCAAACTCGTGAATACAGGTAACTTATTTGTCAACAGGTGGAAGTCTGACATATGGTATGAATCGTGTTGATGACGCAGCATGACGTTAGTTATATGGAAAAACATGTCTGACAAATCTAAACATGATTAATAACGCTGTCCTTTTGTAAGGTCAACAGACGTTCAGGTTTAATAATGCTGAAGATTAAGATGATTTCACACTTCTCTATACAGGCAGTTTTGGATTTTGTATTACACCAACACTTTCTCATATATTTGTTTCTGTAGTGATTTTACCTCTATCTATCCCTACACATAGCTAAATATTAATCAGTCAAGATTTGAATCTAAAAAGCTGTTGTCCAATGAAATCTGAAACAATGTCATTTTATCCCAGTATAAAGAGTGTATTCGATCCTTAAATGGTACCTACATTTCATAAATTCAAGGTTGTGTTTTGCTGAAGGGTCAAATGATACCAAAATCAACAGCAATCCCAGTTGAAAATGTTTGATGAAATGTGATTCTGAGTGCAGGTGTTAACAGTCTATACCTTATGAAGATGTTGAAATGTCAGGTGCCATGCAGTCTACATGAAAGTCAAACCAAAACATTGATGGAATAAGGTTTTGACTTGATTCCAAGACATCAAGTAATAAACCAGCACTTATATTTTATGTTTACATCTGTAAATACCAGGACAGACATCAAATCAGTAGGGTCTTATTAAACTTTCTCCTACATGAGGAATTCTCACTTGGTATTCATGGCATTTGATCAGTAGGACTCAGATTAAACTTCTTGTACACGTGACTGGGAAATCTCACATGCTCTCCACAACATCAGATCAGCTGGGCTCATATTCATATTCTGGTGTATGAGACGGGGAAATTTCATATTTTGCTCATGGTATCTGATAAGCAGGACTCGCTTTAAACTTTTTTATATATAAGACAGAAAAAGCTCACAGGTTACACAGGGCCAAATTTTTCTGTCATGTCAAACGGCCTACTACCAAGGAATGTTATAATGAAAATGAAGTCATACTCATTATCTCTCTGATGTAAAGCCAAAAGTCAAATAGTTCATAAAGCTTGCATGAAATTTTAACATTATCTATGAGAAAAAAGAAACATATTGTCAGCATATATTCACAATCTATTCTATTCAGTACATTTTGGGCTGACACTGCATAGTGTCTCATTCACTAAGGAAAATTGACTACCACTACTAGGGAACCTAATTATACACACTAAACTGTTACCAAATACTAATTACACTTGACAGCGGATGTATGATTTAGTGCCCTGCCTGTGAGCATTTATTTGAATTATCAGTCTCGAACCTATTTATCTATTAAGTCTGAGGACTCCGATAAAAAAACATAATCAAGAAAGCAGCACTTCTTTTTAACAGGTGCTTTTAACAATCCACCTACAAATCTGCCTCAAGTTTTATATGTCTCTATATCACAGAGGTCATTATTTATTTGAATGCCTCTGCTAGGATTCAAACCCGGGACCTCCGGCATACTAATTTAACGCTCAACAAATTGAGCTAGATAAAGTTCTCTCTAACAGAGCGCTATATTGCGGCTAGCATTTACCATGGTTACAAACTCCCCCTGCAGGAAATAACTTATCCTCTACTTTCTGGGGGTTACAGGGATTCATGTGAAAGTAATGTGAAGTATTATTCCTGAGTCCCTACATGAGTGTCAGTGTAACAGAGGTCATTACTTATTTCAATGCCTCCACTAGGATTCAAACCCGGGACCTCTGGTGTACTAGTCTGACACTCAACTGATTGAGCTTAAGAGAAGTTCTCTCTAGCCAAGCAGCATAATGCAGCTAGTATTCATTCACCAGGGTTATATCTACATCAGTTATTTAATCATTATTCATTCCTATAAAGTTTTGTAAATTTTTACAAGGGATTTGTGTTTAACAATTTCCTGTACTGAATACAAACTTTCTGCTGGTCAAAATGAACTGTTTGTCAGATTCAGTAATCCAAACTTTATTGTCTCAAGTATGAATTTGATAATTCTTTCTTCAGAAAATCCACAGAAACATCATCCCGAAACAAACCACATGACATGTCACATCTCAAAACATTTAAAACATCCTCCTGTTGTTCATTTACATATTTAATATGTAAGATAATACTTAACATAATTAATATGTGCATTAATCTTATATTTCAGAATAACTGACTGCCATAAGCATTTGTTCTATACTTAACTAATAACAGATATTAAAACTTGACTAGTTAACAAGATTAGACAAATACAGTCATCTATTTACAGAGTATAAATATTATCATTATATACGTAAAAAACTTCTGATGAACTTTAATAACTTTTGACCACATTCTCCATCATCTAATGCCAAAAGGTTTGTTTTGACAGATCATTCAAGCATGTAGTCAGAAAACAAGAAGTAATGACATCTGACGACTTATCATTGTCACGGAGATACATAATCATTATTGTTTATACATATCATTTTCTGGAACAGGTGGCCTATGTACACCTTCTGAAGTCATAATGGTTTCTACGCACTACTACCAGAACAAATTGACCTAAATTCTTATTGGAACTGGTCACAAGGTCAGTCAAATTATTAGGATGCGTTGAAGCTCAGACCCAAACCACTATATTTTTGATGGCTATCATTTACTTGTGAAATATTTGTCTCATTTCATAAGGGAACTTTTTGTACATATCGGAAAGTCAGAAATGATTAATATATATCTGTGATATATCATATGTCCTTGGTACTTAGTAAAGATGTAGGAAATGAAGAAATCACTTAATTGTACTTAATTTGTGAGGAAGGTAGTTCTATAATATAAATCTCATGGCATCAATCCTGCAAACATTTTAAATAAAAATAATGGTATATTATTCAATGATGCCATTTATATTGTCATTACCTTTAACCCATAACAGTCACCTGACTATAAAGGCCTATATATGAAAGAGACAAAATAGGTCTAAAATAAATTACTCAACTACTCTACAGCTAAAAAATTTTCTGCGAACTTGAAATCATATTATTTCTACATGCACTAGATAATTGCCATTATTCCAGATGAATTGCTTGTTGAAAAAAACATACAGGCCCAATAACCTTGACCTTTCTGTTATTGAGAAAAAAATGAGTAAGTATTTCAACATAGCCCAGTCTCTCAACCCTTTGGAGTCAAATCCAAATTCTGAATTTAAGAAATGATGACCATACCCAAGGATGCATCAGACTAAATTTGGTTAAAATCCATCCAGGTATGAAAGAGGAGTAGGGTTTTAAAGAAAAAAATTACGATAACACATGGTGGATGACAATGGATGAAGCATGATGGAGGTTTTCAACACTCAAATAATGGAGGGGCTGTTATAGATCAGTGGCTTGGTAAAAAAACCTAAAAACCTCAGACAAATATCCAAAATGATTGGTTTGATAATAATAACTTGGGTGAGATTTGTACATTCAGGAACCTGGGATCATAGAGCTTCCTATGTTGTTGGTGTGTCTTTGGAGAGATAAGTTGTCTCTTTAGATAGCATTAAAATACCTCCTGCAAGTTGATATTTCTAAATCTGTCCAAGGACCACACCTGTCAGTATTTTACCTGTAATATATTTATCTGACATGACATATTGATCATTTATTAATTCTGTCTATTTAGCTATTTTTACATCATCTCTAGAACAGCATTATAACATAAGTCAAACAGTATTAGATTTTAGTCAGCAATACTTCATTCATGTACTGTTGTCAGGTCTATAATTACCCTGATCCTCTTTGTGTTTGAAATCAATGTAATTGTAATTTTGTGTATAAATACAATCACTGATTCAACTTGGATCAAACTATAGGCAAAGCTGTAAAATTGTGTTTATCTCGGCAATAATCTACATGTTTGTAATACGAAGAATGACAGATGAACAGACAGACAATCATAGTCACTATTTCTGTTGAGGAGTTATATCATTACTTTATATTACAAACAGTCCCTAGTGTGACTTTTCTGCAGGTTGGAATCATTACTGAGAACAAAGCAGGAACACACAATCTATGTAACCATTTCTGTTGAGCTATTTTTTCATTATCAAGAAATAAGGTGGGACAGACAGACACTATTGACTAAATGACTATTTCTGTTGAGCCGTTACATCCTTAGTGAGAATGAAGGATGAACAGACAATCTACATATCCATTTGTGTTAAGGTGTTGTACATCAGTATTGTAAACAGAGGATGAAAAGACAGATAATCTTAGTTATATTTTCTATCAAAGTGTTACATCATTACAAAAGACGAACAGATGAAGTTAAAACATGTGACATTTTAGCAGTGACTGCCGGTTTGTAATACTGATAGGTTTGTGGGAAAGAAGACCTGAATATACCAACGTCACCACATCATGTTTACAGATTTCTGAAGGTTGAAGTTGTGTATCCTTATCTGTCATTACAACATTAATATTCATGAGATACATATTGTTTTTGTTACCGTCTATGCAGGTGACAAAGTTAATTTGGTTCTACTAACACAGTATGCTGATTATAAAAGTCTTTACAGGGACACACAATGTCTTTCATTTCTAATCATAACAGTTAAATATTTAGCAGCAAACACAGAAACAAAATGAAAATATGAATGGATCAGTCAAGCTTTTACCATTTCTGAATCTTGAAATTTATGTTTCTAACTTCTCAAATTTTGATTTGACTCCTAACTCTTGAAAGACCTCTTGATAATATTATCAGAATTCACTCTCAATATTTGAATCTGATTACAACAAATGGTTTAATGGTTCAACTGGGGTTTCATCTTTAACCTAAAAAAGTCTTTCTTTACTGTTATGCTTCTTTAAGTGGAAAAAATCCAGGACTAGTATAACAACCATGTCTTTGATACTGTAAATTAAAGACACTCTCAAGCTAACAAATTCTAATTGAATTTGCATCACATATGAAAAACATGATTCATTTGATTATTCCTCAAATTTACTTGCCTAGTCATGCTTAAATACAATCTCTTACACTACATTTTTAAGATATCATATAAAATTTTATCTAATTTCTAACAAAGTTTTTGTTCAATAACACATTTGCCAAAGCCTGAAAAAAAGACCACTAAATTCTGAGTTAACTTGTAAATAGAAATCTGTTAAATGACGTTACCACCTATTATAGTGAAATAATGGCATGGAATTTTGGATGATACAAAACAGTCACATACCTAATTCAAACCAGAGATCCTATTAACACATCTTGGATATACTATATATCAACTGCAAATTCATCTCGTGATTGGATTCTCAATATTTGGTCATTAGAAATTCCTCACCAAGGCTCTTGTCTCAGATGATAGTCTCTCTATAAATCAGGACTGACTCCAGGATGGCTGACCACCTAGGTCTGCTTTTCCCTTTCTATATCCTCACTTTATCAATATCCTAAACTTGATTTTCTTGCTTAATATAAGTATATCTTAAAATGAATATTACTGTAACATGGGGCCCCAACTTGGACCTACCAGACATAACACTCAGAGACCCTCCCTGGTGACATATCCATTTTGATTTCTACCAGACATAACACTCAGAGACCCTCCCTGGTGACATATCCATTTTGATTTCTACCAGACATAACACTCAGAGACCCTCCCTGGTGACATATCCATTTTGATTTCTACCAGACATAACACTCAGAGACTCTCCCTGGTGACATATCCATTTTGATTTCTACCAGACATAACACTCAGGGACAAACCCATTTTGATAGCCATTTTGACTTTTTCCAGACACAACAGCTAATGAAAATATTTCATGTTTAACTTTAAAAACAAAAACATGAGTTAAATGTTATATTTAAGGGGAAAAACCCCCACAAAAATCAATTAATAAACTTAAGAGGTATGTACTACCTTTTACATTAAATATCTCTGTTTTTGTTAGAGTTATCACCCTTTGAAAAACGGAAAGGAAAATTGAATTTCTTGGCACTTCTTTTATGCAAGAAACAAGTCACCTTTGATAAGTCCTGTTCCTTATTCTCTCTGATGTCATACACAAAAATTCTTATATAAAACTGTACAGCAGTAACAGGACATTGTCCTCTGCACTGTGTGACTCTATGTAAATGGCCATACAATGAAAATATCATTAGTCAGTGATAGAAATTATTCTGAAATTATAAAGGATGTCTTTACTTTAAACTTTTCTCCTCCAAATTCCTTTCCGTGTGTACTCAGTGGTAAGATATGTGAATATTTTACTTACTCATTTCATATATGAATTGCTATAAAAGATGGAGCACTTATCATTTCAAAGTGTGTCTAATGTTATTTATGATTTCGTGTCTATCTAAGGGATGACAGGTGAGAGGTTGGGGACAGGGACTGTCAGGGACTGTCTAGTCAATGGTGTGGGTTAATATCCTAGGTAATTGTTGGTATATTGCCAGGCGTTTGGTGAAGGAGTGGAACAAACAATCAATCAATATAATTAACTTATTTAGCAACAGAGTTCATTTATCACAACACAAAATAAACAACTGTGTACAAACAACACTGAGCTGACCATCTTATCGCTGAATTGACGCAAGAGAGCTTAAGTATGTGGTTTTATACTTGTTCATGTACTAAGTAGTTGAATGGAACATCCATACCTACCTATATGGCTGTGTACAGGGATGGAGGGGTCAGGGATCAAGTACACACCCATTCCTTTGATATTGCAATTTTACTTGTTACCACACAAGTGTAATTGATATAGCAATATATATATAACAGCATAAAAAACAAGGGTGGTTGGGTGGCAAAATGGTAACACACTTGTCTTTCACCTAGGCGTCTGGGGTTTGATTCCCTTAATGGACATGTAAACAAAGGGGATCACCTGCCAGACTCTGTGGGTTTTTCCTGGGTACTCTTGTTTCCTTCTATATGAAATAAGAGAGGGATCTTGTATGCTTCAATGCAGGCCAAAATGCATGATTAGTATTAGCTGGAAAAACTTGCTTTGCACTTTTTTTCAAATTTATATATTTCAGAAATAAAACCAGTCTTTAACACTGCTCAACCATATTTATTTCTACCGGTGTCTTTCTGGGAGTTTCCCACCTCCTGGTTTTATCTGTGACATGTACACAAGTGACATGCTGTATATATCTGTTAGTACACAAAGGTCATTATCATGTTATAGGATAACATGTGGGATTGTCTATACACCTGTAGAAAAGCATGAGAAAAAAACAGAAGATCTAAATCTAAATCATAGGTACAGGTATACAAAATACTTTAATTAACCAGTTGCTACTAATTCTTTTTAGCTAGTAAGGATTTTTTAAATTTTGGAATGTAAAATTTTTTTATGAACCTGACTATGCTTTATTGATGCGATTCCAGACATTTGGCATTCTTATAACTCAGGTTCTTATTGTGGTGTGTATCTATTATCAGTCGTAATTACTACTGACTCCTCAAAGCATTACTGAAAGCTTGCCAAGTCTATTACAGTTATCTCCCTTTAGCCAAACAACACTCTGCAATCAACATTTAAAAAAAAAAAAAAAGAAAAGAATGAAGTGGGGTGATTCATGAGAGAGGAGTTAAAAAGCAAGGGTAAATCAATTTCTTAAATTAAATTTTTTTTGAAATTCATATACAAATAGCTAGTACCTAGTAAGTATATACAGATTTCCTTTGTGATATCTAACAATTAAGAAAATTGTTTATACCATATTTAGGGATCAAAAATGATATTTGTAACAAAACTAGCTCCTTGGCATAATGCTGCATCTGAAACTGCAACGTTCTAACTTGTTTAATAAACTGTAGCTACAAGTCAGTTCCTTATTTACTGGAGAGGCAAGTGGATATATTCTGTATTATTTAATTGGTAAGAACACTTATTTGAATATAATCAATAACAGTGTTAAAACTCTTCTAAACAGGCTGTCTGTGATTATATTTTGATGAATAAACAGAAAATAGAATAAAACTAAAGAAGTGTTTGCAGCTATACACAGAAATGTGTCTACAAAATAATGACAATAAAAATGCATGTTTGGAGTTGATGCATTTTCTCACCATCAAACTTAATATAATTTGAAAATTGAAAACTCAAGTTTGGTTTTGTTTTTAACAATTTCTTTGCTTTAACACTATCAGAGTCTGATTGATATAACCAGTAATAACTATTAATGACATACATAATGGATGAGCTTCACTACACCAGAGTAGAGGGAGATAACTCCTACTGTCTTAAGCTCTCTCAAGAGCTGTGAACAAGTGTCACCTAATTCTAATTTCAAAGTAGACACTTATTTCTATCTAAGTAGTACATAGTTATCACTGACTTTATCAATCCACGACATCTCCACCTGTCTGTTCTATTCTGATCCCCAGTCTTGGGAAATGATCCTGTACAAAACTATTAATACATATATACAAATATACACATGAGTAGACAGTGATTTAAAAGAATATATGTAAACTTACATTTTTAGCCATCAGTTGGTAGTTTTAGACACTGATAAACAGATCTAAAGGTGATATATCCAAGGAGAGTGGGGGAGGTCTTGTACAATACTATCTATAGTGGCAGTTTGTCAACAATAGTCAGTATTAGAGGTCCCCTGAACCCTAATCAGGTGTGTAACCTTGACCTTTAAATCAACCGGGTGTATATACCTTCTGAACAATGAGTATTGGCTATTGATTACATATATCAACATAAGCCATATGTTCAACTCAAATATAAAGGTCTCTTTAAAGTTTACCTCATCGTAGAAACTATGACAAGATCTATAAGTCTCATTACAGGTAACATCACAAAATCTATAATCTCTTCTCTAAAAAAAATCACAGGTGGTGTTTCAAAATGACTTTGTCATTTTCAGATAATTATCTAAAAAAAAAGAGTACAACAAAGCTAACTGAAAAATTCAGATTCTAATTGTTGTAGGTATGAATAAATAGCCTGTTAAAAATAATTACACAATTAGGTGATAATATATAAATATCCTACTTGTTATTTATATATGCCTAGTTAATTTCAGGGTGATGTTTACCTCACATTTCAGTCCTCAACTCCAGTGTTTTCATCAAAATAGATTAACATTTTATGAGAAATTATATGACAAATTTTTGTCTTCCAATAATGATAAACCATCATGTAGTAGTAGTTGTTGGATCCCATTGAGGGTGATTTACTATCTTTTTGAATGTATTTTCTGTATTATAAAGAGATAATTTATGGTGTTTTTTCCTGATCAATATCTTATCAATATTTCAAACATCCATAAAACCATAACAAAGACCATCATATAGAATCCATCTACGAGACAATTTAGTACAGCAAATCAAAGATAAAAATATATATTATTTGACTTTGTTTTTCTCATTCAAAAATGTCAGCTTGTGACCTGAAGACAGCAAAATCTTTCAATTGATGTCTTCTACCACATCTTTAGGTACATTTAGTCCAGTGCCGATGGAACAAGACAGTAAAGTACAACTAAATTGGGAAATGAACCCTAAAAATTCCAATTCTAGGCCAACACTTATTGATTTAACTGCCTGGTCACTAGAATGATCTGGGCTGATGCTGTTACACCTGTCAATACCCCAACCGAGGCATGGGAAAATCACTTATTTTCATGAGGCTCAAATTTTGTGGTTTTCTATCAAAAATACATTTTTTGTTGGCATTTGACTTTGTGGAAAGTTAGGATCAATACAATACGTTAGAGCTAAGTTAATATATATTCTTATCTGGATCCACTTTGAAGACATATAAATTTCAGGATTAACAATATACCCTCAAAATCAACAAAAATAAAAACCCCAAGAAAATGAATGTTTACAGCAGACAGAGCAACAAACCCATTACTCCAACTATTATAATCACAACCCTGTAAATTTTTAAAGTTTACCTACTGTAACCCTGCTAAAATACCAGATGCAAAAACTGGTTGGCTAGAGAACTTTTCACTAGCAGAGCGGTATTTTGGGCTAGTATTTTACTGGGGTTACATACTCCCCTTCAGGAAATAGCTTGTCCTCGAGTTTCCATGGGTCACATCAATGCTTTTGAAAGTAATGCTTAATATTATTCCTGAGGCCCTACATGGGCACCAATGTAACAGAGACCAGCATTTATTTCAATTCCTAAGTTAGGATTTGAACCCAGGACCTCAGGCTTAGTAGTCTGGCACTTAAGTGATAAAGTGTAAGAGAAGTTCTCTCTAGCTGAGTATTATGCCACTGGTACTTTACCAGGGTTACAATACTATGTTTTGACCTGATATCTGTGCAATGCTGTAAACAAATGACATCATCAGTCAAAATATGTGTGATATTAGGGGACACCATATCCAAATAACATTAACAAGAACCCATGGCCATTAGCAGGTCATGGCAATGATAGCAATAAACAAAAGCCTTGTCAGCTCAACTAAACTATACATAAATTACATCTTGGTATCAAATAACTTAAAAATAGCAATTGTTTCCAAGAATATTAAACACTAATTGTTTTCAGAGTAATTTCTTGTCATATCTTGTATTAAATTGTAATACATGAAGAAATCACTGACAAAGATTATAATTAACCTAACAATGCTTTGGATGTTCACTGTGAGGAAGTGTTGTGTGTCAGGAAGGGATTACTCTACCAACCATAGGGCAAAGACTTTGTTTGTGAACAGGACAACTTATTCTCTTATCACCTGTAAACAAAACACCTGTATATAGGTGTACATATAGCTACATACTACATAGATAGAAGATTTCAGTGAAACAAATTACCCTCAGAAAATATGAGATATTTGCAATTTTGTGGGGTCCATTACATTTTGAACTTGGAAAAAATTGTTCATTTTTTTTTAAAGCTTACAAGGCTTTGGTAGATCTTCGGATATGGTTTAATTTCCATGATAAAACTACCAAGATGTATGTAAACAGACTAGGTTACTCAGTGAAGCAGAGACAGGTTGTTAACCTTGTGGTTACCAAAATTTTACTCTCCCTAAAATCACTTGATCCTTGGTCAAGAAGGTACAATGCAAGAAGACAGTTAACTTAAGTAAAATGTCTGTAAGACATAAAGTACCCATCATAAGGTTCACAAGACATGTCACTGATTTCCCAACGGGACAGAAAATGTGTAACACTATATGTTCTGTTTCCAATCAAATGATAGAGGCATGAAAGATTTAAACTTCATGTACAGGTTAAATTTTCCTACCAGTGCTCCAAGCAATTGTACAAAAATTGAGGAGTCCAACGGCTTCCATTTCGTACATTATCAAATACTGACCATCTGGTCAACAATGTTATTGAATTTTACAACAGGAACAAACCATGTACATTGATATTATAAGTAAAACATAATAATTTCCCAAACCTCCCACAAGAAAATTAAATATAAAATTAGTATTCATGGTAGATATAAACCAAATAAAACAACTGTCTATATGTTGTACCCTTCTGATGTCTAGTGATACAGAAGTGTTTAATGATGACCTATATAATACATACTGTGTAGCGATACAGAAGTGTTAAATGATGACCTATATAATACATACTGTGTAGCGATACAGAAGTGTTTAATGATGACCTATATAATACATACTGTGTAGCGATACAGAAGTGTTTAATGATGACCTATATAATACACACTGTGTAGCGATACAGAAGTGTTTAATGATGACCTATATAATACATACTGTGTAGCGATACAGAAGTGTTTAATGATGACCTATATAATACACACTGTAGCGATACAGAAGTGTTTAATGATGACCTATATAATACATACTGTGTAGTGATACAGAAGTGTTTAATGATGACCTATATAATACATACTGTGTAGCGATACAGAAGTGTTTAGTGATGACCTATATAATACAAACTGTGTAGTGATACAGAAGTGTTTAATGATGACCTATACAATATAAATTGTGTCAATATCTTCCACTTTATTTACCTGTCTTCATCTCCACTAACCTAACAAAGGTCAAAGTTCAGCCCAGGTTTAGACAGGATATGGTGGATTGTCATATAAAACCCTTGATAAAGGATGACAGCTTTACTGTTTCTATCTCTACCAACCTATAAGATACTTATTTATAAGGTAATAAGCCCACCCCTATCTAATTTTCTTTGGTAGATTTCTAAACCAGCCCATTTCTCATTGTGAATCAGAATGGGTGTCTGTTAATGACTGGGACTTAAGTACTGAAAAATCCTATACTGTTTTGTAATTTGTGGTGAAGTATCACGATGATACTACATCAAATCAAATGTTACTGTTGTTTTTTTTTTTTTCTTCTTTTTTAAAGGAAAGCATAATAGAGACAGAAAAATGGAAATATGCAACAGTGCAAAGTTTTAGAAATCTGGATTCCCAAAATCAGGATTCGTGAATGCTAGCAACATTCAAGTGAGTTTCTGGGACCACATTGTTATTCCTGATGTCATGTCATGCCATAACAGAGTCAATTCAGGTCATTGATGTCAGTAAACAATTAACATCAAGACTAGATAGGCAAATAAAAAAATTGATATATCATGGTTATATTGTCAAAAATTGTTTTCCTCAACCAAACAAATTTTGTGCTACATCTCAAATTAATTAGAAATGGGGATAAATACAGCAGAATATGAAACAAGCCCTGACTTTTAGTCTATCTGTTTCAGATTGTGTTTATCCTGTTATAAGCCTCAGGACCAACAAACAAGTCCTGATTCAAGTGATCTAAAGAAACAATCTACTGATTACAAGGGTATATCAACCATAAAACAATGTTTTAAGTTACTGAAAAACACCCTACCTGTGTACAAGACATCTGGATATCCGAGACATTTCTGCTGTTACAACACAGATGAATTATTCTTGGTTTTTCCTCCATGGTAAAAATATCCAGTCTCCACAGAAATGACACAATTTAAAAGGAGTTGAAATAGAACAGGTACTTTTACAGCCAGTGTGATAACAGATATTTCCTAATTAAAAAATTGGTTCAATATTCTGTACTGGAAATCAGGCACAAATATTTAAGTAATCCAAAAACACACGCCTTCAGATGTAACACAGACCAGCCAGCACTCTCATGTGTCTCTATGATAGTCTAAAACAATTACTTCTCCTGTTTTAGAATGGTACAAATGTTGCAAATTAACTCGGTTATTTCATAAAAACCGTTTTGTATACAACACAGAATTGGTTCTACCGTTTAGTTTTATCGCTGTTAATTGCGATCTCCATCAGCTGAAGTAATGGGATTGCTTCCATAAACAGAAAGACTTGTAATATTTGTTACTCATATTGCAAATGACAATTACATTTTTCTATGGAGATAACAGAAAAGTCAATGTAATACAGATCAATCTGATCAAGGGTAGTCTATAAAGGAGACAGATTTCTCAGAGAATTTTCTATGATGCTTTATCAGGAACATTTTATCGTAAACCATCACCATAAGAAAGCAATCGGATATAAGGACAACACAAGATTGATCCTCAACCATGTCCTGAATACACCAGTGATATCAAGCAAAAACTCCCAGACATCTTCATGTAAAAGCTTGGTCAGTTTCCAAAATAATTGCTGGTAATTTTTCGAAATATTACATTTCAAATGTGTAATTATAAGGTTACACTATTGTAAACCAATTAAAGAAATAAAAAAAATAGATATGAGACAAAAATAAAATTTCCAACAGCGGAATGTCGCTGGTTGCTCGAGAAATATTGAATCACTTGACTGTCCAGTCAAAGACAACATGTATCCGCCAGCTGACACACAGACACTAACAGCTGGACACTAGTATTTAGCATATTAGTGAGCACTGTCCACTAAAGCCCCAGCTGGACTCTGGTCAAACTCCAGTAGCTTGTTGGTCAGTTAGACCCAGGGGTGACTCTGGTAAGACTCCTGGAAGATTCTTCAGTGTCCTTCATCTTGTTAGCACTTTAAACCACGAGGTTAGAATTAATTCAGTCAGTTGTATGTATAAAGATTACCTTGGGCCATTTTCCTCAGCTAAAATATCTCAAGGTGTCAGACATGTGTCCTAACTCCTGTCTGATGTAAAAACACTCCAACAGTATTAAGCTACTCCAACAAGGACATCCAAACAGATTCTCCTAAGTCTCTTGGTATCACTTTCTGTTGATAAGACTGCCAAAAACTCCTGAATATTGATACCGAACATCAAAACATTTCTGAGTTATCATAATTTTGTGATCAATCATGCAAATTTCTTATGTAAAATTAAAACACAGCTCATCCATCACAGTGCTGTGTCACCTCACTTTTCTGATAATATATTCCTTCTTGTATGATATTTTGTCTTTGTTATAAAGACTCAGTGTCCCTGTGGTCAGCCAGCCTGACCAAAATTGACCTGCAGTATAATGACAAGCATTTCTGATATTTCATGGTGATAAAAACATCATAAGGACCTGTCAGTGGTCGGACAATTTGTTGAAACAACTGACCAATGGTCAATTTCAGCCTTAGCTATGCATCAGGTGATGTATGTGTATTTACAGAAGGATTGACCAGTGCTTTCTCATGTGTGACTTTTCATCAGAATATCTTCCCCAAGGGACCCATAAAATCTAATATTGGACTATCAATGTCCAGTTAAACCACTGACCATGCAGTTCCTCCATAAACATTCTGAGCAAGGTTTTTTTTCTTTTGGGGTGGGTGGGGATGGGGATGGGTTGGAGTTGTATTGTTTGAGTTCAAATATATTTTGTTTGGGGGGTGGGGGTGGACAGTAGGTTACAATGTTTGAATTGATATTAAACTTGTGCATACTTTCTTGAGGTATTTTTTTTTCAGGAATCATCATGAATTAAAAGGCTCACAAAAAAACCCCTCAAAATTAAATTTGAAATTGATAAAATGATGAAGAAATTAAAACTATGGTAAAGGTCAGGAGTCTCCTGTCTAATCAGGAACAGTTGGTAATAACTCTCAACAAACCCATGTCTGGTAATATGCCTACTAATGCATATCAGACTGCATGAGAAACAAATGCTTCCTCCTGTAAAAAGCTCACCTCCTGACTGTCAATCTCCAGGAAGAAACAATACATATTCCTAAGCTGAGACAAACAAATTCATCTCTTCTACAAAGTTTTAATTGTCAAAATTAAAATGACAAATTGAAGAATCCAGGAATCGAGATCAATACTCTTAGAGTACACCACGACCATAAACACCTGCTGCAGAAAACATCAGACACTGTTACATAGGACATCAACCTATAAACCTTATCAGGCACTTCATTTAATATCTCACTTTCCTAATCCCCTTTATCTTCTTAAATCACTAGAAATAATTACACATGCAGAAATTGAAATGATTCTAATGAATTTTTAAATCTATCTTGAATCTAAACTTTTGATTACTTGCCTGGGTTTAAATATTTTGTTAAATTCCTTTGGCATATAAAAGTAACAAGAAAAAATTGGGATTTGTCACATGCTCAACATGAATCAGTAATCAGTTTCAATTAATCAGCTGACTGACCAACTTAATACCTCTGTGTCCCTCACACAGTGACTGACCAACTTTATACCTCTGTGTCCCTCACACACTGACCGACCAACTTAATACCTCTGTGTCCCTCACACAGTGACTGACCAACTTTATACCTCTGTGTCCCTCACACACTGACCGACCAACTTTATACCTCTGTGTCCCTCACATACTGACCGATCAACTATATACCTCTGTGTCCCTCACACAGTGACTGACCAACTTAATACCTCTGTGTCCCTCACACAGTGACTGACCAACTTAATACCTCTGTGTCCCTCACACACACACCTGTGTCCCTCACACAGTGACTGACCAACTTTATACCTCTGTGTCCCTCACATAGTGACTGACCAACTTAATACCTCTGTGTCCCTCACACACTGACCGACCAACTTAATACCTCTGTGTCCCTCACACAGTGACTGACCAACTTAATACCTGTGTCCCTCACACAGTGACTGACCAACTTTATACCTCTGTGTCCCTCACACACTGACCGACCAACTTAATACCTCTGTGTCCCTCACACAGTGACTGACCAACTTAATACCTCTGTGTCCCTCACACAGTGACCGACCAACTTAATACCTGTGTCCCTCACACAGTGACTGACCAACTTTATACCTCTGTGTCCCTCACATACTGACCGATCAACTTTATACCTCTGTGTCCCTCACACAGTGACCGACCAACTTAATACCTCTGTGTGCCTCACACACTGACCGACCAACTTAATACCTCTGTGTCCCTCACACAGTGACTGACCAACTTAATACCTCTGTGTCCCTCACACAGTGACCGACCAACTTAATACCTGTGTCCCTCACACAGTGACCGACCAACTTAATACCTGTGTCCCTCACACAGTGACTGACCAACTTTATACCTCTGTGTCCCTCACATACTGACTGACCAACTTAATACCTCTGTGTCCCTCACACACTGACTGACCAACTTTATACCTCTGTCCCCTGTAGATATTAGTATCACAAATTTTCTTGTAATAGTACAATCCTCACACTCCTCTCTCTCCCACAAGTACAATTTGGAAGTTTGGCAGCATAAACACAGACTATTACTAATAAATAATGTATTAAGTCTGTCAGCATGTCACAACACCATACAAACTATCTACAGCTGCTCAAAACTAGACCAGCTTTAAACACTGTTATCCAAAATCATTTCATCACATAATTACATTCTTAATTGTTCTACTGAATAAGGACTCCAACAAAAAAGTTTCAAACAGGAAATGAGATTTATTTAAAAATTCTCATATCAAACTAACATATTTTGAAGACTATGATATGTTGTACTAATATTGTTTGATAAACTTGTTACTAATCTAGATTTACAAAGTATATTACCAACATTTTTTTGTGCTGGTCACTTATGTTACTGTCTCAGCTGTTAATTCAAAACTCTAGACAAACTGGTCTAGATTCAGGAGGTCAGAATATAATAATTTCTTCTAAGGAGATTCTTGCTGAAAAATCTTCATCCTTGGTATTGTAAAATCCCCCTTGGAATTCCAGGAGGTTGCGATCAAGGGACGATCAATAAGACAAATTAATGCAAATGCAAGTCTTGGATTTGAAAAACACTGTACAACCAATCCCTGAGAGATTTTAATATCAACTGTTAGACATTTGGTATTGATGTATCAAAGTTAACATTATGGATAAATAAGCTACCATACTATGCATTTTCTTGTAGTTCAGGAAAAATATTGTACTGAAGTGAATAGTAGTCCTATCTATAATGGTTCAAAATCACAAGTCAATTCAAAGTCACAGATCTAACACCTTAACTACAGAAGAATATATGACTGTACAAACACATTGTACATGTAGATAATACATTGCTCTATTGATTCATTATGGAGGGGCTAAAGCTATTTTGGACATCAAAAACATTTCTTTAAATCAAATCTCTTAAAGCAGTTTTGTGAATAAAATATCTGTAATATTTTCATTTTGTATAAGATAAAACAAACTGAATGGCATGTACTTGGTACACTTCCAAAACATTTTGACATTTCTGCCTTGACAGGTACCATTTTGATAATGGGACAGCTATTTCCCAATACTCGAGGACCTTCGATAGACAAATAAGTATCTTAAAACTCTTTACAGGGCACAAGAAAATTACCACATTGTTTAACCACAAACACATAATTTTGGAGCTAATGCACATGCACAACTCAGATTTTATGAAAGCAGTTTTAAAATTAAAGATTCAAAATTTCAGCTTAGGTTTAAATTTGCTTCCATATTTCTATTTTAATATTCAGAAAGCCAAACTGTATTTTATTTTGATTAACAATGAACTAATGTTTTAATCACCTTACCAGAGAAAATTACAAAACTGTATGAGGATGTCAATAAAAGAAATTGTTTATCAGTCGACTGCTGATAGACTGTAATATATTAAAAGGTTTGCTGGAAACTGGTAACAACAAAAGATGTCACTGCACAGGTATTGTACAACACAGCTGTGCCTTTGTGAAGAGATATAGACATGAAATCCACTCCAGTTAGAGAGTATACTCTCTCCCAAAAAAAAATGCATGCTACAGAAAAAGATAGTCATCTCAATGCTTTGTGTTCTTAACAGTGTCACATTCATTACTGAAACCTCTTGAAACGGCAAAGGGCCATAACTCTGTACAGCACCAAATCTATAGCCTCCTTACAATCACTGGATGGCATGTCAAACCGATAATTTGAATCCAAAATTAATTTTGTTCTGATGAGAAAGGAAGTTACTTGTGCATCCAATTTGACTTTCAGACTTTCATGAGAAGAAACCATTATCTAGAAATCTTGTGGATGAGGCTTTTAATGAAAGCAGCCATGAAAACAGTCAATAGAATCAACATCTCAACCATCCTTGAGAAAGCATAGTCTTTAACCACCTATCTTTAAAACTACAATCTCCAGCAGATGTGACAACTTGTCTGCTTGCTCAAAAAGAAAGCAAGTGCACAATACTTCTTAAAATAACCATGTTCTTAATTTTTAACATTATTTGGTAAGAAAATAAACAGAAGATAAAAGGTGTGAGTGGGGGGTAGGGGTCAGAGATCACCTGTCTGTCAGTCCATAATTACTTATCATACAGTGTCCTAGTTATATAAACCTAACAATCTTTTTCCTTATGATTGCCTAACATCTTAAGATTTCTGTTTGACACCCGAGAACTTTGAAAAATTCTACACCACCAAAGAGGGGGCTTTGTATCAAAACAAAACATTTGCTTTTGATAAAGCTGTTCATACCGGTTAGCTTCAGGAATAAAAAGTACGGGATTGAAATGATTTCCTCCTGGGGTTTATAGGAACATAATCTTCATTTTTGTAGATAATTCAGCTGATGTTTCTATATAATGATAGATTCATTAATCAATTTTACAAATCATTGAGATATTTCTTTAACTATCTCGGCAGTCTACTTGATATTTTGAGTATTTGCCAATATAAACAGTAAGAGACCTACATTAAGGAGTGTTCAATAGAAACCATCTGTTTTGTAGTCACTAAATACCCCTCTCATCTGACTGACGTTTCTCCAACAGAAGGAATCAAATAAATTTCCTATTCTCCCCCTCACATCTGACTGACATTTCTCCAACTGAAGAAATAAAATAAATTTCCTATCCCCCTTTCTGTTTCTCTTAAATTGTCATTCTTTTTCTATCTTTTCAATCATCCCTATTAACTCCTTTAATCTCTCCCTCCCAGCCATAGTTCTCTTGCCCAACCCCTCCACATCTTCCTTCCTTGCCATCCCTCTGTAGTCCCTATTGACCTTTCATTTTCCTTCCTTCTACATTCACCAAATTTCTGACATGTACATTCCAACCTATTTCATCAAAGTCAATTACCAGCTCCCCATATGGCTCTTCCTTCATGTTTTCTCCATTTACCTCCCCATATGGCTCTTCCTTCCTGTTTTCTCCATTTACCACCCCATATGGCTCTTCCTGTTTTCTCCATTTACCACCCCATATGACTCTTCCTTCATGTTTTCTCCATTTACCACCCCATATGGCTCTTCCTTCATGTTTTCTCCATTTACCACCCCATAAGGCTCTTCCTTCCTGTTTTCTCCATTTACCTCCCCATATGGCTCTTCCTTCCTGTTTTCTCCATTTACCTCCCCATATGGCTCTTCCTTCCTGTTTTCTCCATTTACCTCCCCATATGGCTCTTCCTTCATGTTTTCTCCATTTACCTCCCCATATGGCTCTTCCTTCCTGTTTTCTCCATTTACCTCCCCATATGGCTCTTCCTTCCTGTTTTCTCCCTTTACCTCCTCATATGGCTCTTCCTTCCTGTTTTCTCCATTTACCACCCCATATGGCTCTTCCTTTTGTTTTTCTATTCTTTAAAAAGGTCATTATTTCCTACCATTCTATTTTCTCCTTTTCTTCATGTCCCCATCGTATGGCTTCTCCTTGCACCTTCCACCCCCCATCTTTATCTCCCTTGTTGCTGCCCTCCACCTCTTCTTTATTGCCCCCTCCCTTCCATTCCGCTACTTTGCCATCCTATCTAAACTCCCCTCCATATATAATTTCACCGCTACATCATCTCCGGCAACCTCCCACATATTGATTCTATCTTTACTTTATAAACACTACCGACTTAGTCGTGTAACAGGATACAAGCTGCCGGTGTACAAATAACCTGTTAGATTGTTTATCAATGCTTCAAAGATTTTACAAGGATATCTTGACCAGACCCGCTTCTATTTACCTCCATCTGACCTTCATTGGAGACATATAATGGAGCAAATATGGCAGGTTAATACCAGAATGGACGAACCAAGGTTAGCACCTCAATATCACATAAACATCTTCACAATATCAGAGAAATTCATTCTTCTTAATAGATCAATTATATGAAGACAATTATCATTGTTATATTCTTAATGTCTCACCAGCTCAGGACCATGGAATTGCAAACAAAAATGAAACAAAAAATTTAAAATTGAAAATGTAAAAAAAAAAAATGATTAACATACTTCCATGTAATAATAATAATAATAAAAAACATTCTTTATTGAGGATGAAACATGTTTAGTCTAATGACTAATCTTCCACATGGACCTCGTAAAATAGAAATAGTCAACATACTTCTGGGTTAAGATAAATAATTAACGTACTTCTTGCATCTTAACAAATGTGACCAGGAAATGGAAAGTAACATATTTAAAAAAAAAAAAAAAATAGCATTTTGTAGTCCTTACTATCTGCAACAGAGACGTGTTCACTTTTTATCATTGTCCAAATTGTCATATGCTTGATATCAACAATGCCATCAAGAGTCTCTTTGCCCTAACTTATCTTTACACTTGGGCTGGCCTTTCAGTTTCAATAAGCAAGAATCTGTCCATACAAATGTATTAGGATCGTTTTCATTTCGGGCCTAGCTACACATATTCTTTGTCAATATATCTGATAACCAAAACCAGCTCTCTTTGATTTCTAAGGAAGTCAGTAAGGACTCAGTCAATGGTTTCTCTTTAACTGGTTCTGTGAGGAGATAAACAACATTTACCATGATGGTGTTGCTGAGACACAATGAAGCTGAATGGTTGTATTATACTTCCATTTCTACTGAAGCTGGATTGAATTACTATAGAATTCTGGTCTAGGAAAGGAGTCTAACAACCTTCAATAACAAGGAGACCAAATTCACAATCACTTGTTGCTCACAATCTTGTCCTGTAGTAAACATGTTTATCAAGGATGTCCTAAGTATTGCATCTTCCTGCAGTTTGTAGGGTCGTTCCAGTGATTGATGTTTTTGTCTCAGTATAGAGTAAATCTTTACAAACAGGTCACTAGAATCAATTAAGAACTTAATTGCTGTCACTTGCACTCCATCATGATCAGGATAGCTTGCATTCATCTGATACAATTGGATTGGCTCTTGCATAATAGAACCAGGTAATTGTACCTAAATGTAATAGCATGCTACAATGTTTTTGCTAACTATAAGCCCATGCCTGTTAGTAAGCCCACCCAAACCTACGGGGCATTTCAGTACAATATGCCTGTTACTAAGCCCATACAAAGCTGTTGGGTGTTTAAGTACCATATACATAATCATTAGCCAAACCAAATCTATTGGGTGTTTAAGTACCATATGTTTGTTAATAAGCCCACCCAAAGCTATTTGGTGTTCCAGTACCTTATACCTTTAATTAGCCCGACCAAAGCTGCTGGGTGTTTAAGTACAATCAAACCAAGAAATCACAGCTATATCCTTGTCCTATGATAATCCCATCCCTCACCTTTTACTTCAGGTACCGAGGCCATGTTTAGGTGCCCTGGACCCACTGTAGGATATATATGGTAGTCAATGAATTGACCAAGCACTAAACCACTAGTACATATGAACTCTGTATTAACTCATTAACTGCTGAATGATAGCCTGTGTTCAGCAGACATCAAGCTGTGGCGAACCTGCTGTATAGATTGGTATTGCTGAATGACCTTGACCCTCCAACCAGTGGGAAGAAAAATGATAAATCCTGTTACCGTTCAGAATGGATAAACAACCTTTTGTTACACTTGTAAGTTATCACAATAATAAATATATCTCGCACTCATATCAGTAGTGAAAATCACCAACAACATTCTGTAATATAAATCAACAGTGTCTTGTCACAAAACAAATTTATATGCAGTCATTGTCAAGACACATTCACAATGACCTTCTTTAAGATGCTGACAGATACAGACTGATCATTTTTAAAACACAATCACAGTGACCTAATTTTTTATGCTATCAGAAATTGACTGATTGTTGTTAAAACACTATCTCAATAACCTTCTTTCTGATGCTGCCAGATATTGACTGATCATTGTTAAACAAACAATTACAGTAACCTATTTTTTGATGCTGTCAGACAATGTCTGATCAGTGTTAAAATACAATCATGGTGACCTACATTTTGACACTGTTGAGCATTGACTGATCATTGTTAAAATACAATCACTGTGACCTACTTTCAGATGTTGTCAGACATTGACCCATTACACAGATAAAACATAATCACAATGGCCTGTTTATGCAGATTGACTTATCCTAATTTATTAGCACAAAATCAACGACCTAATTTCAAATGTTGCATGACTGATATTGACCAATATATGTTTATACTGAATCACAGTGACCCACTTTACAAACTCTGACTGCCATTGACTTTGTTCACACTGATCTTCTTTAAACAATACTTATGTTAAGGCACTATGATGCCACACTGGCAGCCATTGAAACTTTGCTTTCTCTTGTACCACTTACCTGAAAAGACAAAAAAAAGGACAAAATTATTACAGATACACACAATTAAGATATTGTTACTTAAGTCCATCCACATCTATTGTACTTTCATCAACAATATCACCCTATGCTGTAACATTGTCCTTCACTCAGCCTAATTTGAGCTACAGACTAATGTTTGTCCCAGCTGTGCTTTATTTCTGGATAACTAGGTAACAGTAAATAATCTAATGTCTTATCTGATCTATATTACATACCTATCAAGCATTATTAATACGAGTATCTGATTGGACATTTAGCAGGGTACATTAACCTTAGAGGGATTACATAAAATGACAAATCCCTGCAATACAAATACTGACCACTTCAAAAAGTTAATTTTCTGTGTTTACTATTTCAACATATTCTTTAAAAGTATTTGTCTTCTGTCTAAATGAAGCATAAGACGGTGGTATGACTGCTATCAAATATTTATTAGAGAGACAGAGCAGACTGCTACTCCATCTTGTCTCAGCAGGAACGCCAAAGGACCTGCCAAGAAAAGGCAGTAAATAAGGCTTAGAGAGATTGCCCTGTAAAGGCAGGCAATCAGCTTGTGTTGTCTACTCTGATCAGGGTTCTCTAAAACTCTTCAAACATTCTAGCAACAATGTTTGCCTCTACAAATTGACCATTATATACTCTGACTTTGAGGTGACCTCGAGATAGTTTTACCCTGACAACCTCCAACCCATATTGTGACTTGTATTAGTGCTCTGTAAACTTTTGTCTGGAGAGTATTTTATGATGACAAATCTTTACCTACATCTGCCTACAGCCCTACAAAGTGTTGTTAAGTTATATTGTTGACAGGCCCTATTGTAGTATAAATAAAGTGGTAAACATTTTCTCTTGTTATTCAAAGGTACCTTCAAATTTTTTCACTTTCAATTTCCATAGATTAGATTAAGATGATATGTATGCAAACACGTCCACAAAGACTTATTAACTGTTTTTTAAATGTTTTGTTTTTAGCACATTGCGTGAAAGCTTTTTTCTATAACAGGAGTCCAATACACACTAATGTCCTCCCTGTCTGCTCCGTAATAAGTAGAAAGGGAGTGTTCCTATACATTTTCTTATTAAAACTCTTCAAAATTTATGGTCCCATAACCTTTCATTAATGTTTGGGTGAATGGATGGCAATGATATCTTTTCCCAGGAGAATGCAATAGGAGAAGTGATATTACATAAACTGTTGAGACATTTTCTACCAGCATTACTTCAAACCCCCAATGATGATACGCCTTACTCAGAACTTGGTGAAGTGTCATTGCTCAGGACCAAGCAACATGTTATCAGTGTTAGAAGCTACATAAGTGTTACTGTAATGAACGGTCTTTAAAAAAAACACCAAATGAAAAACCTCAACATTAGAAGTTATCACCAGCCTGATGCTGTCTCCATGTCGACATTTGAAAGTACTTCACTTAGAAACGGGAGAGGGGACATGGATGTAAATAACTGGGACTGCTCTTGTGTCAGTCAGTAATGGGTTTGGAAGGATCCGATTTGGTGACCAGTCCTAGTTTATTGGCTATTGATCATGTTGGTTAAGAGCATAAGGGTAATTGGCATTGGTCAAGAGTGACCCTCAGAGTTAACAGTGAACATCACAGCTGACCATCTAACAATCATGCACCACCATTCCAGCACATTATCTTGTACAGGAGAACTACTGCCTACTAAAAGCTGGTACTCAGCAGTTTTTTCACAGTGTTAACAGCTTCAGGTTGGGGTGCTATGCTTAACTGAAAAATAGTAAATCACCATCCATGTCATACAATTATTGCCAATTTCATAACAATTTATTTGAAAAAAGGGCCACACACTAATTTTACAGACTGCACATCCAAAAGGCAGTCATCAGAATTCTTACCACAGAACCAATGTATTCCACAGGGAATAAGGTATCAGTAAGGACCATCACCAGACACATTTACTTACGAGCCCACCCCCTAGGTTACACTCAATGAGAGGGGGTGTTGAATTATTCAGTCCAGCTCTGTAAAACACAAGGGATTAGTCCTGTTCATCAAAACTGGCCATGTGCTCTTAAGCTCCTAAGTGAATGGCCGATAAGTATTTAACTTAACCCTGACAAAAACAACTTCACGGGATAAAATACTGATAAAAAAAATGGTCAGAGAACAAAACCAACCCGCATCATGCTTCTAGATTGTCTATAAATTATCAACCGAGAAATTTTCACATTTTTTGTATTGTTTTCGTATTCAAACCAAAGCATACAAGACCATGTAGAATTTGTATCATGGTCATCTGTCTGTTGACATATTTACCTCAAACACACATACTGTCCTTCATAAAGACCCTAATTATTAATGACTGACCATCTAATTAAACAAAACCTAATCCCTAGTCCCTCCCCGAGTCAATCTGAATTTATTTTTGTAACCCGACAGCACAAGGGTACTCTCCGCATATTAGACTGAAAAATGATCATTTCATAATATTCGGACATTTAACTAAAAGTTTTGTATCTAATTTTTTCTCCAGTGGAAAATTGTACATATGTTTATAGGTAACTATAAACAAGCCTATCCTGAATGATAGGAGACCAAGTCAGGACACCAAAATGTAAATAGCATCAGAAAGTGTTAGGGAACAATCAACAATGCAAGAAACAAGAGGCCCATGGGCCTTAACGGTCATCTGACAAAAAGCAAGCCAAACCTAGAAAGTGGGTTGAGGTCATTCATTTGAACAAACTTGGTAGCCTCTCCTCCAAGCATCTTACAGGCCCAATATCAGCACTCATGGACTTTTGCTTGTTGAGAAGTCGTTTGTATATTTTAACATATTTGACCCCTGTGACCTTGAAAGTGGGTTGAGGTCATTCATTTGAATAAACTTGGTAGCCTTTCCTCCCAGCATGCTACAGACCCAATATCGGCACTCATAGACTTTTGCTTATTGAGATGAAGTCCTTTGTATATTTTAACATATTTGACCCCTGTGACCTTGAAAGTGGGCCAAGGTCATTCATTTGAACAAACTTTGTAGGGCTCCATGCCAGCATGCTATGGGCCAAGTATTAGCCCCCTAGGCCTTCTAGTATTTGAGAAGAAGTTATTTAAAGATTTTGACATATTTGACCCTCTGACCTTGAAAGTTGTTCAAGGTCATTCATTTAAATAAACTTGGTAGCCTTTCCTCCCAGCATGCTACAGACCCAATATCGGCACTCATAGACTTTTGCTTATTGAGATGAAGTCCTTTGTATATTTTAACATATTTGACCCCTGTGACCTTGAAAGTGGGCCAAGGTCATTCATTTGAACAAACTTTGTAGGGCTCCATGCCAGCATGCTATGGGCCAAGTATTAGCCCCCTAGGCCTTCTAGTATTTGAGAAGAAGTTATTTAAAGATTTTGACATATTTGACCCCTGTGACCTTGAAAGTTGTTCAAGGTCATTCATTTAAACAAACTTGATAGCCCTTCATCCCAGCATGCCACAGGCACAATATCAGCAATCTGAGCCTTTTGGTTATTGAGAAGAAGTTGTTTAAAGATTTTAACATATTTGACCCCTGTGACCTTTAAAGTGAGTCAAGGTCATTCATTTGAACAAACTTAACTTAGTAGTCCTTCATCCCAGCATGTCACAGGCCCAATATCTACACTCTGAGCCTTTTGGTTAATGAGAAGAAGTTGTTTAAAGATTTTAACATATTTGACCCCTGTGACCTTTAAAGTGGGTCAAGGTCATTCATTTGAACAAACTTGGTAGAGCTCCATGCCAGTATCCTCTGTGCCAAGTATTAGCCCCCTAGACCTTCTAGTATTTGAGAAGAAGTCGTTTGAATGAAAAGTTTACGGACGGCGCACGGCGCACGGCGGACGACGGACGAAGCATGATGACTATAGGTCATCGGACCCTTCGGGTCCAGATGACCTAATAAATAAAATAAGCATAGGTATGACATGAGAAAAGCAGGATTCAGTACTAGATCAGGGTTTAAAGTTATTTTAACTTGTTCTACAAGACAATGAAATCATGATAGTGCATGTAAATGTGTCATTTCCATTGACAGGTTTTCCTAGGATCGTTATGGATGTAGTAAATATCAAAGAACCCAGTAGATATTGTCACTCTGAGGTAAATATCTAAACCACAGAAACAATTTCTAGTCTACAATGATTCTCTTTACTTATTCTTCGTAGTCGATACAGCGCCTGGCCATCAGAATGTTGTATCCCCAGTTATCTCTCATTTACATTCATAACCTTGCTTAAGCACTGACCAGGATAAAATCCTTGTTTTGCTAGACATTGTACCATAAGTCTCGGACAATCCTACCATAGGACAAAACACTTCTGGGATAGATACAATCTTCTAATCCTATGAAGACTCAATCTGAATTGTAGATATATCTGTCCAGACAAGGATTAGACGGTCAAGGTTTGAGAGAAATGATAACTGACCCAATGATCTGCAGACATCATCAAATGGGGACAGTTAATATTGAGGTAAAAACAGAAACTTCTGTATAGTATGTGTGCTGCTGATAATTGAAAGGACCTTCCTTCCTATCTGTCCAATCTATGATTTTTAACTACCATGACTGACTTGAATGAATACACAACTGGGATAGGTGACTGCACTTGTTACTTACTCTCATAGCGTAGCATAAACACGTGCAGGGAAGCGTAATATAATAACCTTTTCACACTTGAGTGATTTTTTTATATGATAAGAACTTCCTTTATGTGAGGAAGCACTGAGTGGTCTGTATCCTGATCATTTTCACTTCAAGGTTGATAAACTTGTAGCCATGGTAACGAATCAGGTATGTAAAACTGCTAGGAACAAAATAGGTCAAATGGACAACTATCAAGGTCTTAGTTTCAAGACAATCCAAGTCAATTTGATGTTTATTTCGAATTCAAGTTTTTAGACTTTAGGCCACCGTGACAGTTACATAGATTTTAGTTTTCAGACAATAAAGGTCAAGTTAAAAATTATGTAGATTTTAGGTTTCAGACTATCTAAGTCAGGATGACAACTTTTTATAGAGTTACGTTATTGGGCTGTATAGACTAAGGTTTAATATACTGGAAAACATACTACCTGTGATGTTCAAACATTTTGGCTTAAATATGTTATCAATCTATAATAATCTGAAATGAGTTAAATGTGCTGTATGGAATCATTTCAGTTTTTCACAAAGACAATTACCCAAAACGCAATCTGATCTAATTTTTTTTCCAGTGTCTGAAAATCAATATAGTCTGTAAATTGTTTCTCACTGGTCTGTAGCAGATTTTCTCATTAAGAACACACGCTCTCATTCAGGCAAATAATTGATAAACAAAAGAAATCATAACATTTATATTTGTCAGACTCACATTTCTGTTGTCTCTCTATAACATAAAAACGATGATTCACTACACTGATTGTATGTCCTACAGAGTATAATGTCCTTCTCATCAATTAACTGGCACTCTAATGTCCTATACAGATGATTTCTCATGGTGAATAATTTGTTTACATTGTCTTAACAAGTTCACAAGCTGATGGATAATTACCAATCATCTATTTTATTGTTGTTACTGTTTGGTCATTCATTATTTTGACTACAGGCTTATCATAGACAAGTCCATCTGTGTCTTCACAGTAACCTACAGCTTAATCTGAAATTGTCTTTTGTACAAACTCTATTAACTGTAATACTAAATTGTCCAATGTGTGACAGATTTGATTTTTTTTACCTTAAATACAATAATCTAATTATTATGTGATTTCATGACCTTGTTATTTAACTATTTAACATTTTTACAAGTGTATTATGACCTGTATAAAATGGATCCCTGTCTATACTGGATTTCTTATCATAACAGTATACTATACAACCCAGACTCCCTGTCTGAACCATCCAGATAAAATCGCCACTCTTATCTAGTGTGAAAAGATACATCATATTTACATCATAAAGATAAAAGCACATTTCAAACACATCTTTTCTTTGTTAATAATGAACAAGATGAAATGATGAAAGTGTTTTCTTTTCTTTTTTATCTCCAAGTTTTGAAGATTCCAAAATTTTCAGTGCCAGTAGACCTACTATTACATAATTTGTTTTTGTGGATTTCTTGGTCAAAACAAATTAAAAAAAAATTATCATCATGAATTAAGAATGGGATAAAAACATCAGTTATCATAAAGCAGCCTGTTATGGAGAAAATTAATCGATGTAAATGTTAGCAGACAAGAAAGACAAATGGTTTACTGTAGCACACAAAGGTAACAATATTTACAGTGATCATATAAGTTTCATAGAAAACTGTGTGGGATTTGAACAATAGTGTCATGAAAAACAGTAAGGAACAAACAAGGCTTAACTATAACTGCTCTCATCCACATTGACGTAATATCTGTAAGGACTAATACTGTATTTGTGAACCTATAGATTCTTGGCCCTCTGGGATTTTCAATGGATAAATACAGTTTTTATTAAATAAATATAGACTTTTCATTGAAATGGAATTTTTTTCCTCTTTAGTAAAAAATAAATGGTTGCTATATACTACTAAAACGGCTTACAAATGGACTGATTTTTTTTTTTTTGGTCTAAGCAGTAAAGGAAAAAGTCTGACCTGAGTTCAAGACAAATATCCTTTATCTGGTTTAAAATGTACCTAATACACAACAGCTTTTATTCTTAAAAGTTCAATGTTCTAGAAAACAAAATACAAACTTAACAGTGCAGTGACCTTTAAAACACAAATAACACAAACAAATTTAAGTATGTTCATTATAACAAATGGATATGTTGACGCAGAATACACAAACTTTTAAATACATTAGACTGGACTAAGGTGTATCATTTAGAACAGATCAATAACTCTAATGGCTAAAAAATACTTCTGTCACAGAGACATGTATCTAACCTGTTTACACCAAAAATAGCATTATTAATATTCATATCTGAACTTGAAGCTATAAAAGTGCTCTTCGGTCTCCATGATACCTGTTATGTTGTTATGGAATACTGTTGCTATGGTACCTATTTCATGGCCAATATAACAACTTCCTTTCCAGCTTTAAGTCAATCAGTGGTAAAACACATCAAGTAGTGATGGGATGATGATTAGGTATAATCTATTTTGTAATCATTTAACTTCATCTGATGGACTATCGATTGTAATTTTTCATAATCGATTATTGCTACCTCTCCCTTGGGGAAAGCACTCTTACCTAAAATAGGTAATTTATCTCCAATATATTTTAAATCTGTAATTTATGTTAAAGTTATCTCCTTTAGAGAAAGCTTCCTTACCGTAAATGTGTCATTTATATTTGTTGTTTACAAAACAAGAGTTATACAGAAGTAATGGAAAATCAAATTTTCTCTCTGACGGTATAAGATTTTAGATTTATTTATATATTTTTAGATTCATTATCGAGACAAAAAGAAACTTTGATTAAATGTTTACTTTTTGTATAATGTATATATGATGAATGTCTGTACACTAAGACTAGGCACTTTGTTAACTTATCATTTTTAATTACATATACAAATGAATTATTCCGTCTGTACCCAACAGATCTCTATGAACCACCACAAACACTGTACTAGTACACCACCGACACTGTACCAGTACACCACCGACACTGTACCAGTACACCACCGACACTGTACCAGTACACCACCGACACTGAGTACACCACCGACACTGTACCAGTACACCACCGACACTGAGTACACCACCGACACTGTACCAGTACACCACCGAAACTGAGTACACCACCGACACTGTACCAGTACACCACCAACACTATACTAGTACTAGTATACCACAAACTATACAAGCTGCAAGACAGTTGCTTTAATTAAGACTCACAAGATCTTTCAAATTTGTCCAGCCCTTGTAAACAAATTTCAGTTTACTTCCACACACAAATCTGTTTTGATATCTAATCCTTTTTGTGTTCTCCTTGGTAAATGAGATTATCTCTATTGTAAATTACATTACCAAAGTTAAGACATAACTGAACTGTTAACAGTAACCCTGGAAACAATGTGGTTTCTATGTAAACTTACTTCCTACATTTGCCATAAAGAATAATGAAAGCTATAAGATCACATGAAACTGATGGCATATCTGTGCTTAGTACTTGCAGTGTAATTTATCATTAAGTAAATTCAATTTGAAAGTCCCCTTAAATTGTAATAAAGGTCAAAGAATGGGGAAGTATGTCGTGATTACAGGACAAAAAAATATATCACTTGTGTTCTAGACACAATAAATGTCATACTGAAATAACCTTCATCAATACAGTGTTCATTTTAGTCCAACACCAGAAAATAAAAAAATATGAAAGAAAGACAATTTCTATAAATAGTAATGGTGACCCTGAACTCAAATACAAATAATTTTGTTGTTGACCACTGTATGAATTTTTGTATGAATTTTTTTTATTGAAATCCCTGAAGAAATGAAGTCATTAGCCTTGATATATATGACAACAGGGTTTGAGTAGCTCTACAGTGCAAAGAGCCAGGAAATTGTAACTTGCAGATGACCTTAGTTACCACCGTATTTAATAAAGTTTGCTTTCAACCTTTGCTTTCCTCGCATGTTATCAAACAATTTGATTCCTCTACCACCATGTCACCTCCAGGATATAGCAGAAGGTAACTATTGATCAGAGTAACGAAGGCTGATTATAGAGATAGGTTTCTCCTGAGGCCACACTTGATATCAATACATCCATCATGTTATCTGGCCCAAGAACACTACATTTCAGCAAACACCACACATCTTGGGTTTCCATTTTATATTCAGTAATGAAACTAATGTAATTAATGTAATATATGTCATTTTAGTGAGCCACTCATTGTGAGAAGTTTCTACGATATAAAAAATGGGAAAAAAGAAAAAAAAATTCATCATGCGATTCACTTATTTATACAGATAAACATACTACCGCCTCTTGTCTTTCTTGAAGCCTAAATCCATGATTCATTTTGATGTTTTTTTTTTTTTTTTAAATATCACCCCTTACTTATAAAGTCTTAATATCCTTGATCCTTCTCATCTTCATCTTCCTTGACAAAATTTCCCCAGTTCTTCTTATCCCTCACCTTTAAAGCCAAAATCTTCCAACCCTTCTCCAACCCCTCCTCTTAAAGCAAAACTCTTTCCATTCTTCCCATCACTATTGTTAAGCTAAAATCTCCCAACTACCCCATTCTATCCTTCAAGCCGAAAATTTCCAACCTCATCCTTAAATGCAAATTCTACCCATCCCTTTCCAACATCATCCTTAAATCCAAATTCTACCCATCCCTTTCCAATCTCATCATTTATGCCGAAATCTCCCAAACTCCTTCCTACTCTACCTTTATGCCAAAAACTCCACAACTTCATTCAGATTCAAAATCTCCCTACCTCTTCCTGACATAATCCTTCATAATAAAATCTCCCCACCTCTTCCCAACATAATCCTTCATACTAAAATCTCCCCACCACTTCCTAACATAATCCTTCAAACCAAAATCTTCCTACCTCTTCCCAACATAATCCTTCAAACCAAAATCTCCCCACCTCTTCCTAACATAATCCTTCATACTAATATCTCCCCACCTCTTCCCAACATAATCCTTCAAACCAAAATCTCCCCACCTCTTCCTAACATAATCCTTCATACTAAAATCTCCCCACCTCTTCCCAACATAATCCTTCAAACTAAAATCTCCCTACCTCTTACCAACATAATCCTTCAAACCAAAATCTCCCCACCTCTTCCCAACATAATCCTTCAAACTAAAATCTCCCTACCTCTTACCAACATAATCCTTCAAACCAAAATCTCCCCACCACTTCCTAACATAATCCTTCAAACTAAAATCTCCCCACCTCTTCCCAACATAATCCTTCATACTAAAATCTCCCCACCTCTTCCCAACTAAAATCTCCCCACCTCTTCCCAACATAATCCTTCATACTAATATCTCCCCACCTCTTCCCAACATAATCCTTCATACTAAAATCTCCCCACCTCTTCCTAACATAATCCTTCAAACTAAAATCTCCCCACCTCTTCCCAACATAATCCTTCATACTAAAATCTCCCCACCACTTCCTAACATAATCCTTCATACTAAAATCTCCCCACCTCTTCCCAACATAATCCTTCATACTAATATCTCCCCACCTCTTCCTTACATAATCCTTCAAACCAAAATCTCCCCACCTCTTCCCAACATAATCCTTCAAACCAAAATCTCCCCACCTCTTGCTAATATAATCCTTCAAACCAAAATCTACCCATCACATTCCAACATAATCCTAAAAAAACCAAAATCCTTATCCCTTCCCAATCAATAAATACAAAATATCCTCTTCAAGCCAACATAATCCTTCAAATCCATACAAAAATCTTATCCTTTCCCAATCCAATCTTTAAATACAAAATAATCCTTCAGCCAATCCATACAAAATCTTCCCATCGCAATCCATACAAAACATCCTAATCCTTTCCCAATCCAATCTTTAAATACAAAATATCCTTATCCCTTCCCAATCAATAAATACAAAATATCCTTATCCCTTCCCAAGCCAATCCATACAAAATATCCTTACCCCTTCCCAATCGCAATCCATACAAAATATCCTTATCCTTTCCCAATCCAATCTTTAAATACAAAATATCCTTATCCCTTCCCAATCAATAAATACAAAATATCCTTATCCCTTCCCAAGCCAATCCATACAAAATATCCTTACCCCTTCCCAATCGCAATCCATACAAAATATTCTTATCCTTTCCCAATCCAATCTTTAAATACAAAATATCCTTACCCCTCCCCAAGCCAATCCATACAAAATAACCTTATCCCTTCCCAATCCAAACCATACAAAATAACCTTATCCCTTCCTAATCTAATCCATACAAAATAACCTTATCCCTCCCCAAGCCAATCCATACAAAATATCCTTATCCCTTCCCAATCCAATCCATACAAAATATCCTTATCCCTCCCCAAGCCAATCCATACAAAATACCCTTACCCCTTCCCACCCCAATCTAGAGAGGCATAATATCCTTAGCCTTTCCTATCCCATTCATAAAGCAAAATCTCCCTATCCCATTCTTTTAACTCAAATCTTCTCACTGCAACCTTTGAAATGAAGTTAGCAAGAAAAATCATGCTGATGTTCACATACATTTACGTTAAAGTTTGACCTTTAAATATCTAAAGTTAATCATCCAACTTCACATTCCCTGTTCCCAACAGACACAAGTGATAATAATTTTTGTCATGCTTCCATGATGACTTAACACCATGTCACTTGCCTGTCTTCAAACTTACCCCATTTCTGCTGGGATCGTACCCCGGTGAGAACGGTGGTCGGGTGTCGGAACACCTCCTGGTGCGGACTTTTTCATTGTGGAATGAGGGTGGACGAGTGTCCGAACACCTCCTAGATGGAATTTTATCCCCTGGGGTGAATGTCTGTCGCGAGTCTGACAGACGACGTCGCATTATTCCTCACTTTTCAACACTATTTGAACTCCGTAGATGTCCCACACGTGACAAACATATGTGTACAAAATAACGTTTCACAACTTCTGAACTGGATTCTGTATCATTTGTTTCTTTCTAGTTAAGTTTCCATGAATGTAGTATTGTCAGTGATAGTCCATAAAATTACCCCAATACCAGTGTAGCTATTGTACACTAGAGAAATCAGGTCAACTACACCTTGTCAGAAGGTACCAAGTTTCCACGCAATATTACACCAGTACACCAAAGCTAAATGGTTTTTTGTCACTTGTACCATACCAAAATTGTAAATGGAAATATGAATGGCACAATTCTTGGAGACCATAAGACCAACAGTATTTGACTTTTACATATATGACCCGAATGTGACTCCAATATATATCCGAGTCCTGCTGTCTGGCCCAGATCTATACATGTTACGCCTATACCACTAAGTAAACATTCTCCACACAGATTGAAACCCTGAAATCTGAGTACTAATAAACACACATGAATGCCACATTTTAAAATTCTGGCAAATTTTGCGAAATTTTACATATCAAGGTCAAGATCTAGACTTTCAATCGACAGCTTGTAAAACTGCTGTGTATTCAAGTCTTAAAGCTAAATACCTAAGGCCTACCTTATGTTTACCTGAGTACTTCAAATGTTTAATACTTAATAACCGAAGAAAGTTTGTAAATGAGTGGACTCAAACGAGTCTCTAAACCACTAATCTATAGGTTTATGACTGACATTTCTAAATATAGTCTTTTACAACAGGTAGTATTCTGTTTATTGGTGCATGTATTTCACTTCATTCAATGAAGATGTAGGTCTAACATTATAACAAAAAATAACACAAAGCTTGTCAATATTCAAAAACCCTGCTGTTTCAATAAAAGACACAATATCATATACCATAAGTATTGAAATCAAAATAACAGGTATGAACTGCATTTTCCATTCTACCACTGAACTGATATTTACGAAAGCCTAGAAAAGTCAAATTTCGAATGGAATTTTTTTTTTTATAAAATCACATTAAAACGCGAATAAAAGCATAATAACGCCTTTCAAAAGTCATATAAATGCAAAAAATTGTAATAACGCCTTTCAAAATTCGTAATAATGTGAAAAAAGTCATAACACCTTTTCAAAAGTTGTAATAATGCCTTTCCAAAGTTGTAATAACACCTTTTCAAAAGTTGTAATAATGCCTTTTCAAAAGTCGTTATAATGCGAATAAATGAAGGAAAGGACAAACATGTAATGATGAAATGGTAACAAAAGTTTATCAAGTTTCAGAAAAAATCATGAAATACTGAGGAAGTAATAGCATCAAAAAAGACAGGGTAATAACCATTCTAACATGGCTGAATCCTACTTCTGTGTAGGTAAACACAGTTTCATGTCTCGGTGATGTAACCTATACAGTTTGAATAAAACAGCTGAAACAAAGACAGATGATCTTATGACAAGACTTATATTCATGATAACAACAAGGGGCATTAACTCTTTAAAATACAATCGAATTAATCTGCTATTCAGGAAAAACTAACTTCATGTCATGGTTATTAAGCCTATAAAGTGTGAAAGATATCCATTGGAAACAGCTAAATTTCCAGACAACATTAATATTATAAAATCAACAAGGGACAGAAACTCTTTTAAAAAACATCAAATCAAACTGACACTCAGGAAAGCACTACTTCAGGTCATGGTGATTAAGCCTACCAAGTCTGAGAAAGATCTGTGAAAATTGGGAGGAAATCTCCAAATAAAAGTCTACAATATACTGACAAAGACATTCCATAATATATGTCTTGTCTAATATAAACTTGTAGTTTACCTGTATCTATGGTAACAAAAAATTCCTTCATAGCAAAAACTCTACAAGAAAGCTCACTTTTCTGTTGTACAAAGTTTCAGGTAGTTACCTCGAACAGTTTCGGAGTCATGTTCCCTAAAACTGATTTTGTAATAGAGCCAATTTGTTTCCATGGAAACAGAATACAGAACTTTTCCATTGTAAAAGGCACTACTAGTGTACTAGCTTGATAATTGTACAACTTTTTGAGTAGTTATCTTGAACAAATTCAAAACTCCGGAAAAAACATACACTGAAATTTGTAATTTGGCTTGCCTGTTTACATGGTAACAAAATAGCATTTAAAAAGAGGAGTTCTTCATGGCAACAACCACTACTAGAGTACTAGTTTGATAACTGTACAAAGTTCTGAGTGGTTATCTTGCATGGTTTCATAGTTCTGGTCGTGAAAACACAGAAGAAATTGATGAAAGCAAGCAGAGTCCAATTTATTATCCCTGCAAATTATGTGGACAAAGTAAACATTTTCTGTAGGAAAGAAAAATATTCAGATTGCAGACAACTAGCTTTTCAATTCTAAATCATTTTAATTAATTTCATGATGGAAAAGTTGATTCTTCAATCAAATACCAATGTGTAGTAATAGCAGGAGAGGTTCTGGACCTTATTATAATTTTAACATTTAACTTTAAATACAATTTACTTCATATGAGTAGGCAATCACCAGTTTTCTGAACAGCTAGGTTAAAGCAATATGATTTCATCTCTGTGAAAACAAGCTCTTGATAATATCATTAAATTTACCTCTTATAATCCTGTAGCAATAGCAAGTATCACACTCAAGTCTGTGTTTGTGAAGAATTACCAAGTGAAATTCCTACACCAGCTGATTTCCCACCAGTTTGAGACTCCAGAATCAGACATAGCCACGACACCGAAATTATAGACCAAAGTTATAGATAAAAATTATAGGCCAAAACTGCAGGCCAAACTTATAGACCAAACTTATTCACCAAAATCACAGACCAAAATCATAGACCAAACTTATTAACCAAGGTTATGGACCAAAATTATAGACTAAACTTAAAGAGCGAACTTCAAACCAAAATTAATGACCAAACTTATAGAGCAAACTTCAAACCAAAATTAATGACAAAAGATATTGAACAATGTTATAGACCAAAATTACAAACCACAATTATAGACCAAAGTTATAAAACAAAAAGATAGACAAGAGAAATAAAGCCCATTTTTTAATATATAATTTTGATATTCTGAAGACATGAGCCAGTCATGCAGTGTTACAAGAGTCTCACAAACCTGGAATAAAGGTATCCATTTGTATCTTCCTAATTCATGTAAATTCTATGGAAACCTGACTGACTACATGTCTTGAGGGGCACATGGAATTATAGCAGTTCAATAATCAAATATACAAATACTTTGTAAATAAGATATGAGGGATGTTGGTAAACACTAGGAGGGTAATGGAGATAGATTAAAGTTTGTGGGAGAATGAATGAATGAATGAAACATATTCTGGTCCCTGTAGGGAGACAATAGTTTCAGATTATGATAGACGGATTATCCAGATGCCATTCTTAGTCAAAATCAAGTTAAGTTTGTGAAGGTGGAAGTGGTAGGAGGTGGACAGGAAAGACAGGTTAGGATAGGGGTGAATACATGGACCAGGAGAGGTGAAGGTAGAGGGACGGCGGAAAGACAGACAGATGATAACAGCATTATAAGGAACAGGGGATGAAAGTAGAAGGAAGAAGTTCAGTGGGTAAATTAAAATGTAAACATAAACATAAAAAGTGGGGTAATGCCACAATTGGCCGGGTTGCGGGATGAGTGCAATGTTATATATCGTGCTCAAAACAACGTTTCAGTCAATGAGAGGCTGTCACGCTCAAGACAACATCTCAACCAATGAGAGGCAAAGGCTGCCATCGTGGATTTTCCACGCCAGACTGTTGAAAATGACTAAGTTCCAAAGCCCGGAAAATCAAGAAAAAAAGTCTTGAATGGATCCTTAATTAATAGGTACACATCTTCAACATATACAAACATTCTACAAAGTTTCAAGCTACTACGTCAAAAACTCTAGGAGGAGTTGATTCTACAGATGATTCACCATACTATAACCCGGATTTGCACTATGTGCAACCCGGCCAAAAAAAGGGTAGGGTGATAGGGGCTGTTAGTTTGTTGAAAGAGATGGAAATATCTTTTCCTTGATCATAAGCTGCAACTTCTCTTCTCATGTGACTGGCGTGAGGCTTAAATACTGTCGTGGCTTGTTTGTGGACAAAACAAAACAAATCGGGAGAAAGAGGAAAACCAACATAATTTAACAAGAGGCCCGAGGGGCCTGCAACACTCATCTGACTAATTTAGCTATTCAGCCATTTAATAAAGAATTTCAAATATGACAAACAATTTCTGATATAATCGTAGTCAAAAAAAGGTCAGATTCACTATTCATAAAAACGGCTTCAGACCAAACTTTAATGATATCCTTGTATGAAGAAGGACTTCTAAGACTTAAAATTAAATTGGGCCCACCCCTCCAGCCCTTTAAAATCCTATTAAAACCCTATTGGGCACCACCCATCTTGCCCCAGGGGGCCCCCGAGACCAACCTTTTATACAAAACTGATTTTCCTTCGCCAAAGCATGCTTCAGACCAATTGTTCATGAATAGTTGCAATATATAGTAAAAGTTAACAGATGGAAATGGAAAGGATGATGGGGCTAGCTGGCTGTGAATGGAATAGGGAGAGAGTAAAGGAGAAAGAAAAGTAATGAAAATATTGAAATTACGAAGAAAAAAAAGATATGGATGACACAAAGGTTAGAGAAGATGTATAGTGAGGAGAAAGAAGGGAGGAGGAGGAGGAGGAGGAGGAAGAGGAGGAGGAGAAAGAGGAGAGAGAGGAGGAGGAAGAAAGAGAGGAGGAGGAAGAGAGAGAGGAGGAGGAGGAGGAGGAGGAAAGAGAGGAGGAGGAAGAAAGAGAGGAGGAGGAGGTAAGAATGAAACACAGATCAGGAATTGGAAGGATGAAAGAAGAGGAAGAAAAGAGATACAGCACAGATGAAAGAGCAGATGGATAATGATAATGATTTTCCTGATCAACCTATTTAACTTGCATTCACTTTTACCATTATACATGCATTGAGTGATAGACAAAGTCATTGTGAGTTATATTATCATTGTCTACAAAACATCTGGTTTAACTACACAAACAAAAAATGGAGACCATGGCCTTTGATAAGATGACTAAATTGTAGATCTAACATAGCAGACTGTCTCTGGTGTAAATGTATGATTCATCAATGTTTATGACGTAATCATATTTTAATGAACAACACAACAGCATTGTCAGATAACTGTTCAACCTAAAGCTTGCACTGGCAAATTTTCATACATTTTTTGTAAATTTTCTTAAAAAAATCTGAGGAATCTGTTTCCCATGAAAAATCTTTCAAGTAACGACTTCTATTTTTTAATATTTTATTTTCTGATACATATAAACTAGTCATCATGATATTCAATTAAAAAGTAAAATGATAATTACCTGTAATACACCTGATTTAGAGCAACACAGAAATCTTTGTGACTTAATTCCCTTTGGTTGTTGCCCTGTCAAATGCTTCCTTCCAAAAATTAGATCTGTCATGAACTAAACACATCCGTAAGAATGTTCAGTGATCTTAATCCCAAAAATGTCCGCAGTTGACTGTCATTTCAGTCCACACAAATCCCTAGGAATTTACACACTAAGCCAACTTTATGAATTGGTCTCTCCTAAACTGACATCCAAAGCTGGAGGAATTCTCCAGATAAACAATAGTAACACTGGTAATAACCAACACCAACTTCCCACTCAAGAAAATTAAATGTTCTCAATGGCCTTGAAACATGTTTGTATCAATGGGTATTGTGTTGTCTCCAAAATAAAGACAAAATATTTTGTAAATAAAACTTATGTCGTATGATTTTCATTCAAAAATAAAAAATTCAACAAACTGTCTTATAGCACTACCAGCAGCCTTAAGTCTTGTGTTCTAAACATAAAATTACTGAATTTAGAATTACTAGATTTTAAGTGACGACAATTATCATGAACACCGTCAATACGGTTAAAATCAATGTCAGCTTTCACATATCAATGAAACAATAATCATCCAAATCTCATTTCTTTAGGTAATTATCACAAAACGTACACGAGTAATTACACAGTTCTTACAACAATGAAGCTTTTAGGCTTTGTAATTTAGAATAAAATCAACACGTCTGGCTCACAACCGTGGGGTAATCATCAGCAGCAGAAGCAGAGTTACATGGTACTGCTAGCTGGCTGCCCGGTGCTCTTTGTTCATAGCCATGTGACTCGCTGTCTTGTTTACGTTTTTTGCCCCACAGCCTATGAGTGACCTTAACCTATGACCTCATACAGGCATGGTTCATTTACCCTGTGTGTATATTTCTAAAAGCTATTCATCATGATGATAAAAGGGCTCGTCTCAAAAGTGTTTTTCTTATACAGAATCAGTTGACCAAACACACGCCTGCAAATAGTTACTATTTAACTACTAATACAAACATGCTTGTTTTCACAATGGATCATTTCTATTGTATACAGAAAAACACAGTTAGTGACCATGATCATTTTCATATGCTGATATATGTTTTGTTTCATAACTGTTTACACTGCAAATCAACTGTTCAAGTACAAAAGCCCTTTTCAATGCTCTCAAGCCAAATTTTAGTAATTTGAAATAAGTTTTTTTTCAAAGAACTTGTAGTTTATTGTAGGAAGTCCATGCCTGGTACATAAGCAGAATCATTCAAGTAGTTATGTACAGTAAGCTCACTCCGACAATGACTTGTACGTAATGTGTTGACCTCTTATGCTGTCCTGTAATAAGCCCATCCTTGACTTTAACTTGGAAGTAATATGTTGGCCCTCTGAGCTTACCGCAAAAAATAAGGACATAAAAGTCACTACATATCAAGAGAGCTACAGCGAATAAATAGATATCTACGTTAATAACTTTCAGCGAACGGAGAGAAACAGAATTCTAAACAGGAATCCTGTAACTTAACGCTGATTGAGTCATATTTACAAATATTTAAACTTTTAAGTTTTAATCCAAAAGGTGTAAAATTACTGTCAACAGTTAAAATAACAAGTTCTTAAAGAACTGTAAACAATAAACAAAAGCAAGAATGTAAACAAGTTTTATATATCAATATGTAAGATATCGTTTAAATTCACAATTTTTACAGGTAACCACTGGAGCCCACCTGCATAACTCCAATACACATCTCAGAGCATCACAAGGAGGGGTTGTCTCAAAAGGCAAATCATCACACCTCTGGAAGATCACACACTGTCTGTTAGAGGTGTGCAAAGGCCAGAAGTACAATGATTTCAATTTCTTTAAAAGTCTAGTACTGAAATATATATCAATATCGTAAAGAAAATTTATTTCTGCTCATTCCCCCATCAAATATTCTCAAAACAACTCATATTTTATACTGAGTAACCCAGAATCTAATTAACCTTTCAACATCAAAATTTAATGTTCAAAAAGCTTTTGAAAAGATGAGAGAACTTGATAAAATTTCATGGAATATAAACATTAATTTATCGTTCATCAGAAACATGAAGTTTGCTTGTTCACTTTGGGTGAAAAAGTAGGAATTTTGCCAAATAGTCTTTGAGGCAAATTTCATTGTGGTTAATAACTAAAAGTGGCACACCCATTGCATTGATAACAGAAGTAAGGCAATGTGGAGCTCTCAATATACCAATATCATACATTGTCTATATATTTACACTAAGTCCCTTGGTGATTCTCTGTATTCTCATTAGCTCATGTGTTTTCTTCTTTTTCTCCCTTGGAGATACCAACAGAAAAAACTAAAAGAAAATAGTCTGGCTACCTTCCAAAGAAAGATTATCATAAAGTTCATTATTAAAAACTGTTCAGTCAGATAGCACTATAAAGTCTATGATGTAATATATTTCAGTCAGACAGCACTGTAGAATCTTTAATGTAACATTTAAATGAGAGCAAATATAGAAAGTATAGCTACCTTGGGACATTTTAGAACTATGCAACATACTTTAAAATTTGGGGAAAGGAATCTGCTCTAAAACAAAACCATCATGAGGAAACAATGTAATTTTCTCACGCAAACTGATGAGGTAACAATCAATACCGGCTCATAATAGCAGATAACGTAGATTTACAAAAAGACAGAATTACTAGCATGTCACCGCCAACAAACATGCGTGGAGCATGAACACTAGGATATCTCTAAGCGTCAGTGACATACAAACAAATAGAAAACTGCACTGCCTTTGGCCTTCCCTGAAGTATTATTCTGTAGTCTCATAGATCATGCATGCACTCTGATAATGTTGTGAATATGATATATCTCATACAGTAGATCTCATTCACACCAGTTAAGTGCCTATGGATTCACACCAGTTAAGTGCCCCTGATTTCCTGAAGTATGTAAATCTTCTTAGTCTGTCTCCATCCTCCATCCTCTAAGGTCTAGTCTTTTTTTGTGAGAGTCATTGTCCACAATTGTGTAAGCATTCAACAATAAGACTCTGACACTCCAACACTACCAACCTAATGATGTCAATCTACCGACTGTGCCAAAGGAGCGTTTTCCATCAGCCGAGTGACAGTGACCATATTTAACACTAACTACAAGCCACACCTGCCTGCTCCAATTACACTATTCCCCTGCTTTTCTTGAGAGTTTCTAAATCTCAACCGAAGACTCTAAATACTATAACTCGTGGGATTACGTTGAGCGCCAATGGGAAAGAGCAATGATAATACACAATCCTGTTAAGTGCCCCGACAAGGAATCAACCACAGGTCTCCGGCTTATGCATTTCAACATATTTGACCCTGTGACCTTGACAGTAGGTCAAGGTGAACAAACTTGGCAGCACTTCATCCCAGCAAGCTACAGGCCTAATATCAGGATCTTGGGCCTTTTGGTTATGGAGAAGTTGTTTAAATGTTTTAACATATTTGATCCCTGTGACCCTGAAAGTGGGTCAAGGTTATTCATATGACTGAACTTGGTAGTCCTTCATCCTAGCATGCTACAGGTCAGATCACCAAACAATATATATTTACATATTTTAAGACAACAAAGCTGTATTGAACAAAACCCTATTCTGACAGCCTCTGCCTGGCAATAAGCACACCCACATCTATTGATGTTCATTTGATTTCCAAAATGATGATATTTTATTGTCCTGAAAATTTAAGTCCACCATTTGGTTCAGATTTTGTGTGCTAAATAATCTCCTGGGCTTACCAGAACATAAATTTGGTATATAACACCTTAGCATATCACGCAACAATAACAAGAGACGGTTAAGAATCCATTAGAAATCTCACATCATCTGTTTATTTCTTATAGTTTTCTTTACCCAATTATGTCCCAGGACTTTTAAGTCAAAATCCACTGTACTAATATCAGCAGATCCTTTTCACTAGGTAAGCTAAAAGGGGCACAACTCTCATTGACCAGCTAAATAAACCTTATAATCTCAGTTGTACACCATTCAAGTATGGTTTTATCTACAAAATCAAGACGAAAAACAGAACTTGCTAAGACAAAATCTCTCTAATGACTGTAAAAAGGGAGATAATAACTTCACAGTTAAAACTAGATACCACAGGCAGGTCCACCAAATTCAGCGGAGTTTGATGAAATAAAGCAAAATCTGGAGGAAGAGCACTAACGTTTTCACCACAATGTGTCTACAACACAGAGGACAGACTAATGAGTAAAATGACAGATAGACAAACAAATGGATATTGTCATAGCAGCACATCCTTCCTAGGCTGGGTTTTAGGGATGAAAGAACTTAATGAATTAATAATAAGATCATATCTTTAAAGAGGTCCCAAATTCTACACTGACAATGAGAGAATCCCTTGACATGACAGTAGATACCACATAAATGCCCTCTTGTGATGTCATAAGCAAGCACCCTCAATTGATTTTCTGAGAACTCTTCAGCCATGAAAACAAGAAACAGCACACAGGAGGATGATTCTTTAGTGCTGATGATGACAAATGACTGGTTACTAGGAGAAGCTGGTTTATATGGAACAAACTATTGTCAGCCACCATTTTCATCACCTCCAACATTGCCAACCATGTAATTACATCCTGCAGTATGGACTCAGAGCACTACTGGCTGGCTTAAATGGTGATGCCACCTACTTCAAATGATACAATGAGCTGGGATATAAGTGGTGTTAAACAGATGTCCTATATAACATCAATTATTTCTCATGTATGTCACACTTCATTAACAGTAATACTGAAGACACTTGTATTGACAGTGATGTCTCTAAGATCTCAATTGATACTGATACTTAATGACTGATGAATAGACAGTGATGTTAACTGATAAATGAAAAGACAGTGATCATTAATGAAAATTAAATGTGATGGTAATGCTTAATGATAAATGAATAGACAGTGATGGTTACTGATAAATGAAAAGACAGTGATAGTTACTGATGAATTAATAGACAGTGATGCTCACTTACAATTAAACAAATGGTGATGCATTATGATAATTAATTGAGAGTGATGCTTACTGACAATCTAATTGAAAGTGATGCTAACTGACAGATGAATTTGGTGCACAAGAAGTTGTTTGAAGGCTTTATCAAATTTGATCTCTGCAACATTCAATATAGGTTAAGGTCATTTCTTTTCACAAATTATATGTTTCATCTAAGGTATTCTCCAAATATCATTATTTTAAGTCTTTTGGTTATTGAGAAGAAGTTGTTTAAATAAAAAAGTTGACGCCATGCCATACCACAGTATAAATTTACTCAGCCATTTGGGTCAGGGGAGCTAACTTCACTCAGTCATTTGGGTCAGTTGAGATAACAACTGAGAAGCATGATATATAAAGGTATATGTATACACAAAAGCCTTCAAAACAATCATAAGTATTGATTGACAATATTTCAGAATAATGTACTTGATTATAGAAACAAAGAAACTAGATTGAGGATGTGATTCATTTTATTTACAAATCTAATTATAAGATATTGATGGTGACTGTTATTACCATGGATGGAATGCTCATTATATCTGAATCAGATTCCCATTCTCGGTAAAGGAACCACTACACCAACCTAACAATCAGCAGTTATTTGTAACCTTTCTTCCCATAACCAATTCATTTCTATGAAATCAGAGCTTCAGGCCTGACATTCCTGATGTAAAATGTAATAGGTTTATTGCAGTACAATCACTGTTTCATTAAGATCCATTAGTGTGCTGGGTTTTAAAAGAATACAAATGCTTTCTGTAAATAGGAGGAAATTTTCCATGAAACAAAATATAGCGTTAGATTCTTTTTGTTTTGCCCAAATGCCTCCAAAGTCATTTTAGAACCTTGTCTGGTGCTAATGGCATTTGATTTTTGAAATCATATTATTTTTCATGGCTTCGTTGAGATTTTGTATTTTTTCAAGGTTGCCTTGAGTTCTATTACAATAATCAGTTCTATATTTTGTATTAATAATATCATATGCAAATACCACTTGGAGTTGAAAATTTAATAATGTTAGTAGTTTTAAGTGTGTTTATTTTGGCAAGTGTCACCGTTTAGGTTAAGATCCAAAGATCTATCTTGTTTCTTATTGACACATCCATACATACACTTCATATTTTCAATTTCAACAATGTTTTCTTAATTGAAAATGAGAAAAAACTCTTTCTTGTACTGTTGAATGAACCAGCAAGCTAGAAATTTTACAATTATCACAAATGAAATCAATGTGAAACTATAAAAGAATTGAAGAACTATTAAGTATTTTGTATTTATATTAAAGATCAAATCACACAAATGTCATTTCTTCTTCTCTTTGTACATTGTCTAAACAATCATACTGCGAGGATGTTATGAAATGAGTTAAGTATAATAGAAAGGAAAACAGTGTGATGGATGATGGAGACACTTTAAAGATCGATACTTCTTTGCTGAGAATCTGCCTGACAATATCAACAACTTGATGGTGAAAGTCATATACATCCAAATAGTCTGTTCCCACCTATCTTTTATCAGCAGCACAAATCTCCCTACAGCAGCAGCAACTGGTGTGAATATTATGGCTTACAGGATAATTAAACAACATTTGTCTCAGTTCCAAGCTACAAGATATTGAAAAGTATTTTGCGAGGTTTTTCTCTGACCAGATCTATCAGTCATATTAGTAAGCGAACAAATTTCATCTTTCCCAATCGTGAAAGATCTCATAATCCCCCTTTTTGGTGGGCATACAAATCATGATCTGTTCCAATGAAGTAGGTCTAATCCTCATATTGGAGAGCAAACAAAGCAAACAATATATTTATCCCTCATATTAGTAAGTGGTCGATTGTGATCTTATCCAAACAGGTAGATCATATCCCCCATATTGATCTGATCATATCACAATAGATCTATCCACCAAAATGGCAAGCAAACAAATGATCTTACCCCATCATGATAGACCAATGTTATACTACAATACGTCCTTAAAACTGTTAGAGCTCTCCAGCTCTGTCAAGTCAGAGTAGACCAATAGCAGCAGGATCTCCGTGATAAAAAACCAATACTTACCTGAAAAGATAAAATGTGAAAACAAAAATAAATACCAGCTCTTTATAGACTATACATATGTAGAAATTATTGACATTATTGTATCAACTTTCAAATACTGATTTAAGTACAGATTATCAATGCTACATTCAGAGGAATCTTGTTTAAATAAATCCTGATATCGAACAGATGGAAGACAAAATCTTTCAGGTTCAAGTGAGTTTGAACTTCAAATTATTTGCCAACTGGAAATGTATAGTTATTCAAATATTGTAGGACTGGTTAGTAACAGTCTTCTATAGTATCATGTAACTGATAAACAAATTGTGAAGACATGACTAAAAAGATAAGGTCAAGGATTAAATGAAATATAGGAAAGGATTCAATGAAACAAAAAACAGGACCCAACAAACTGCTGGATAGGATCAAATGGCAGGACAGAATCCAACGAAACACAAGATAGGATCCGATTCAAACTAAAATTAACCATCTTGAAATCAGTCACATAAATCACAAAAATCTTTTTTTTTTTTTGATAATTAGTCATAACAGTTTAATGACCTCTTTTCTTTCCCAAAAAAGGAACCTTCCCCATATTTTGTATCTGGTGCTTTAAATCTATTTACTATTGTGACCATTATGGTGTTTGTTTCCACTAGTCCTCTTTGAAAGTGAAAATTACTACAAAGCTGTGATTTTTTTTCCTGCAATGAACTAAAAGAATAATTAGCAAATTATTTCACAGAAGAGTCGTTAAAGTGTGTGGTAGCTTATATAAGACGTTTAACTGATGCCAAATAAATTTCTATTGATTCAGCCCATTAGGTGTCAACAGACAGTGTGAAACTGCAGGTGCATCATTCATAGTGATCAATTTGGTTTCTATTTTCTTCAGACACGATCGATACTGTGTGAAAATAAGAATAAGACACGTCACTAGGTTGATAATGGCTGTCCAATGTTCAGATACTTATAGGGTGATTAGCGAAGGCCAGTCAGGAGGAGGGGAGAGAAGGAGAAGGTGAAGTGATTAAAAAAACAGAACTAACTTTTCAAGTTAGTAATGATTGTCCGATGTTTAGGTGCTTAAATGGTGATCAATATCAGTCTCCCCAAGGTCAGAAACTATAAAAAGTCTGTGAAACTGGTTTTTCAAAGTCACACAAGGAATATTAAAGGCCTGGACTTACTAGTCAGGATTTAACTTTCCAATTAGTAGAAATCTTCAAATAGTTAAAAGTTCAGTAACTAGCTATTTGTTCAGTAATCTGTAACTAGCTATTTGTTCAATAATCTGTAACTAGCTATCTGTAACTAGCTATTTGTTCAGTAATCTGTAACTAGCTATTTGTTCAGTAATCTGTAACTAGCTATTTGTTCAGTAATTAATTATTTGTTCAGTAATCTGTAACTAGCTATTTGTTCAGTAATCTGTAACTAGCTGTTTGTTCAGTAATCTGTAACTAGCTATTTGTTCAGTAATCTGTAACTAGCTATTTGTTCAGTAATCTGTAACTAGCTATTTGTTCAGTAATCTGTAACTAGCTATTTGTTCAGTAATTATTTGTTCAGTAGTAACTAGCTATTTGTTCAGTAATCTGTAACTAGCTATTTGTTCAGTAATCTGTAACTAGCTATTTGTTCAGTAATTATTTGTTCAGTAATCTGTACTAGCTAGCAGTAATTATTTGTTCAGTAATCTGTAACTAGCTATTTGTTCAGTAATCTGTAACTAGCTATTTGTTCAGTAATCTGTAACTAGCTATTTGTTCAGTAATTAATTATTTGTTCAGTAATCTGTAACTAGCTATTTGTTCAGTAATTAATTATTTGTTCAGTAATCTGTAACTAGCTATTCGTTCAGTAATTAATTATTTGTTCAGTAATCTGTAACTAGCTATTTGTTCAGTAATTAATTATTTGTTCAGTAATCTGTAACTAGCTATTTGTTCAGTAATTAATTATTTGTTCAGTAATCTGTAACTAGCTATTTGTTCAGTAATTAATTATTTGTTCAGTAATCTGTAACTAGCTATTCAGTAATTAATTATTTGTTCAGTAATCTGTAACTAGCTATTTGTTCAGTAATTAATTATTTGTTCAGTAATCTGTAACTAGCTATTTGTTCAGTAATTAATTATTTGTTCAGTAATCTGTAACTAGCTATTTGTTCAGTAATTAATTATTTGTTCAGTAATCTGATTAAGTAAATTCGTTAAGAATAACTTGAAGGAGACCAGGCCCCTGTTGCTCAAAGGTTAGTTAAGAGTTAACCATTAGTAATAGTGGAAAATTAAAGTTGTTGTTAAAAGCAAACTTAGACCCTCAAAATATTTCTATCTGGCCTTTACCTACAAAATTACAGTAATTAAATGATAAAGAATGTTACAAATTTTGTTAGTTCATAAATGAAACTTTTCACAAATCACTGTTTATCTGTAACCAGCCTCTGATCAACTGAGACAAGGCTTATGTTTGGAGTCAATGGAGAAATGATGTCAAGCTTACTGTGACATCTCTATTACAGCTGGTAGTGAAACAAGTCAGGTCCACATGCCACATGGTAATAAAATGTGTCAGTGTCCCGTGTCTGGGAAGATGAATGACATCTTAATACTATATGTCTATTAACGTTTTTGTTACTTACCAATATATACTAAAAATTCCCAAACAGGAGAAAGTCCTATACAAGCAGTTAGAACTTATCAGTGAAAAACTAATTGATTTGATCAATATATATCTGTTTACCACAAATGCATTCAAATACCAATTTTCATTTAATCTTGAGATAATTTGAAATATTACACGCCCCTGGGACTTGTAAATGTTGCACTGGTGCCAGTGTACTTCTTATGAACAGCATTATCTCTCCAACATATTAATATAAAGCCATTTGTGTGCTGTTAATGTGATATGTATCTGTTTTATAATGACAGACAGATTAAAATCTGTTGCCATTCTCCCACTTGGACTCATATGACTAAATTAAAAACAGTTTTAAATAAAATTAAAATTGGAACTTTGGAAGAATTTTAATTGGATATATATGCATTCAGTTAAATACAAAACACATTAAAAACTTCTTAGTGGTGTTTAATTTGTAATATCGATAACAACAGACATTATTATTGTTCAGGTAAACACCATGCTGAATTTTAATGATTCCATGAAACAGTTCATCCTTTACAAGCAGAGCAGTAGCCCTGGAAAAGTGATTTTATGTAAATAACAGGATCCAACATCGCGATAAAACAATACCAAATTATTCCCTGTACCAAGTTTGAATATTTGTTTTTCTGAGATATTGCTATGCATGGTAGGGTTACTCTGGTACAGTGAATGCTGGAACAAAATATTTCCTTGTAATTACTGTACAAATCAGATTAAGATATTCACATAGTGTACTTTGGTGATATAAAACAGATCAGAGTATAGCAGTGTGTTGTTTGAGACACGTTATAAATATTAGGAACAACTTCCTTTCTCTTTTAACAACTGATTCTACCTATTAATGTCTGATAACTATAGCCAAACCATGATCCATATGAAATTTATTCCAAATCTTCCTTCCCATTCTGGAGTAGTATCATTGTTGTTTTTAAACCAAACTGACAACAGAGCAATAAACAACAGATGGCATTTAGGCAGAGTCTGTGTCACAGCAAAAGATCAACTGGTCATGTATAACAAAGGCTAGCTTAGAATAAAAAAAGTCAATAAAAAGGAACAAAGTCAGGAACAAAGTCAGGTACAAAGTCAGGAACAGGAACAAAGTCAGGAACAAAGTCAAGTACAAAGTCAAGTACAAAGTCAGGAACAAAGTCAGGAACAAAGTCAGGAACAGGAACAAAGTCAGGAACAAAGTCAGGAACAAAGTCAGGAACAAAGTCAAGTACAAAGTCAGGCATAATGTCAGGAACAAAGTCAGGAACAATGTCAAGTACAAAGTCAGGAACAAAGTCAGGAACAAAGTCAGAAACAAAGTAATGGAACCAAGTCAGGAACAGAACAAGTACAAAAGTCAGGAACAAAGTCAAGAACTGAAGAAGTGGAGTAAAAAATGAAGAAATTTTGAACTAAAAATAGGACAGAGACAAGGTCAGGAAGAGAGTCGCTTACAAACTTCACTTTGTCAAATCAAAGTGAAAGAAATCCAATAACAGAAGAGGTCAATTAAAAGCAGAGTCAAGCTAATTTATACTGACAATCCAAGATAAATAGCTACCACCAATCCCTTGTAATTAGTTCAAAATGTTTGTTTTAAGATAACTTGGACCTATAAATTAACTGTCATGAAGAGACTTGTAATGACTTTCTTTTATTGCATCGCTTGTAGCCTCCATTTACAAAGCCAAGATCATAAATGCAAGACATGAAACCTTCTGTTTCAATGTTTTCACTGTTTGTTTAATAGCACCAACTGCCTGCAATGATATCTTTCTAAATCTGAAACAGTACGACGATTAAGGCCTAATATCGTGCTCAAAGACATAAACATCAGTGTCAAAGAGTTTTGTAGATTTAGATCAATTTTGTACAAATTGAAAAAGTGATAATGCTAATGGATAACAATGCCTTATGTTTGATTCCGTCTTATTTCGGAACAGATGCTGTTATTTTTTTAATGGCAAATTATTTTTGGTAAAATTCTACCATAACTTCCACTCAATGTCTATGAGTTAATTGGTGCCATAATGTAAACAACATACAGTACTGAAAAACTTCTATTTTCAACACAAATTGTCCAAGGCCTATAGTCAGTAGAGCATTGGCTAAGACAAAGTCAGGTGAAGATCTGAGATGTGTGGTTAGACACCGCCTACCTCTAGCAGTTTGTGTTTCTCAGGAAGCTGAGAAATGGAAGAGTCTGTGGTTGTGTCTTTTGGGTAAGACACTCTACCCCCATTGTTCTCTTTGTTGTTCGGTAATACAGCCGCCAACCATTACAGAGAATCTCGATCTCAAAACGACCCTGGCTGATCACGGAGAGAGAGAAACGACCCTGGCTGATCAGAGAGAGAGAAACGACCCTGGCTGATCAGAGAGAGAGAAACGACCCTGGCTGATCACATAGAGAGAAATGACAGTGGCTGATCACGGAGAGAGAAACCCAGCAAATAAACCAGTCCATCTCACATTGGAAAGAATTCTAATGTCACAAAATTTTGTCATCTTTACAGGTCAGAAGTTTGAGACAAAATTCCATTTCTATCTCAAAATTTTTTCAAACTTAATCAAAAGCAATAGAGTAAACAATGATAAGATGATGACATCAAAAATTTTTGAAAGGAGATGCATATATAGATCTGTGTGTAGTAAATTTTGTGAGCTGTCTCATCTAATACATAGACCTGAATGCTGTAAATTTTGTGAGCTGTCCCACCTAATACATAGACCTGAATGCTGTAAATTTTGTGAGCTGTCTTACCTAATACATAGATCTGAATGCTGTAAATTTTGTGAGCAGTCTTACCTAATACATAGATCTGAATGCTGTAAATTTTGTGAGCTGTCTCACCTTCAAGTCATTCAACATATCAATTCAAACATCATTTGTTTGTATTTTTAAAGCTATCTTCAGGGAAACCATCTTGTAAATGAGTTAAATGGTTGACTGTAGATAAAATCATTGCCCAATACGGTTATAAATTACCAATTGATGGTATAATTGTACTGAATACATTAGTAACAGATAACGACAGGTTTCCAGCAATCAAGCACTTTACTATTCCATTAATGACATAACAATATATGTACAAACTAGAAAATGTCACAAACATTCTGATCAATTTATACTGACCATTGCCTTCAGTTTCTGCTTTTTGAAACTGGGGGAACAGTGTATCCCTAACAGTATATTTATAAATCATACTGCCTGGAAAATGGGGGTACGAGTCTTGAATCTCACGAAATTCGGGGTTTTGTATTGTGAAGTGGGAATAGTTGGGAACACTGGCCATATTACATATAAACTGGACAGCAAGAGATCACAGAGGGATCTTGGCAATCACCATCATCTGATCTTTATTTATTCTCTAAAAGTTGGATTACTTCCCTTCTTTTCATTCCTCTGTTTAAAACTACATCAAATTTTAAAATTCCTTTTACTACATAGCAATAAGAGTCTTTGACTTATGATTAAAAACTACAAAATGGTTCCTTATCACTAATTTTTGTTTTTCTGCTCGGTCCCAAAATCAAATGGACACAACTAGGATCCAAGAAGAGTCTACATATGAAATTTAAGTTCTTCTCAAGAAATAGCAGTAACAACTTTCATCGTCAAAATCCAAGATGGCCACTTGTCAACCATTTTTGTTTTTCTGTTCAGTTCCAAAATCGGACACAACTAGAGACCAAGAAAAATCTTCATGTTAGATTTAAGATAGATCCATTTGGTGTTTATTCTCAAGAGATAGCGGTAGCAAATTTTCATAGTCAAAATCTAAGGTGGCCGCATTCCAGCCATTTTTATTTCTGATCAGGGCCCAAATCAAACTGGCACAACAAGGGACCAAAGTCAGCCATGTTGTTTTTCTGATCAGTCTGAAAACAGGACAATGCACAACTTGGGTCCAAGGGGGAACCTACATATGAAATTTGAAAAATATCCATCCTGTACTTCTTAAGAGATACTCCAGACCTCATAAAGCCTCTAAGGTCATATTGGTCACTACCTTACCACTGTCATACCTTAAACTCAATAAAATCTCTCATACAGCCTCTTAAGGTCATATTGGTCACTACCTTACCACTGTCATGCCTTAGACTCAATAAAACCCCTCATGGGTCACTTAACAGGTTGGTCACTACCCATATAGTCTCCAATAAGGTCAGACTATTTGACAGCCATACTCATACAGGTCACTACTTTGATCACTTCCATACTTCTGACCCTGATACAGCCTCTAATAAGGCCATATTGGTCACTACTTTAATCATATTTCTGACCCTGATACAGCCTCTAATAAGGTCACATTGGTCAGCACTTTTATCATACTTCTGACCATGATACAGCCTCTAATAAGGTCACATTGGTCACTACTTGACCATTGCTTTTCTTCAGATCCCATACAACCAGAAAGCTATCTTCACTTGTGTATGACCACACATGTAAGAGATAACAGTATTTCTAGCTCTTTTGACATCCTGTATAACAACTGCTGTAGATGTTTATCAGATCATGTGTTTCCTTGACCAGTACTGTACCTTCTGACATTCCACTGACCAGAGGTCAGTTCACTACAACCAGAAGTCACATTTTCATAGCATGGTTAGCTTCTACAGCTATAACAAAATTCTTAGAAATTCAATTTTTCAAAACATCTAGTTTTACATTTTCTATCAACAAATATTAATATTGAACCATTTCCCATATACATTTGCATAAATATATATATATATACATTTTTCATTTTGATATGTATATTTAGACTTTGAAAAGTCGCTTACCAAAATTTTGTGTGTGCTTGATGTAGTTGCAATAACAGTTGAAGATCACTTTTAAACAAAGACAACAGAGCCATGACACTTACTAGTCATCTGACAATCAAGGAATGGATGGATAAACCACAGAATTTGCTGATGGTGGTCTGACAAATCTGGTTGGTTCTGTTCATGAAAAACACTTAAACAATCACATCACAAAATGGCTACTGTAGTTAGTAACCATGTTGAAGTTTCGATCAGGCCAAAAAATGACAATATACCAACTCTTTCTTTCAAATCAACTTCCAAACATTTCTCTCAATGGTGTAAATGAAACTTGAAAAGTAATTCAGTCTATTTGTTCAAGATGAGTTATGTTGGATTTTGGACCAAAGCGCAAAAATAAGATTTAGTCGGGAAAATCTCAGGATCACTTCATGCACGTCTGATATCACTGTCACTCCCTGATAATGTTTCAAGCCAAATTTGGTTCAAAATATACATAGTTATACATATTATCTAACTTCTTCATCTGGGGTCCATCCCCATGTTCCTAAGGGTCAAATCAACTTTCTGGATTAAAGGAATTATTCCCCACCCACAATAATGTCTTGGACCAAATGTGGTTAAAGTTCATTCAACCCTGCAGGTCAGATGACCTAAGAATGTAATGGAATGCTCACAAAAGATATTCTGACCACGGCTGACATTTAAAAGCAATCCTGAATCTCAAAATTCAAGTGTGAAAAATAACAAAGGGCAATAACTCCTAAAATTTGCAAAATAGAGTTATGGTTCTGGTGCACTGCACTTCTCCTTGTTGTGATGTATCTACCTATGAAGTTTTATGTTGATACCTCATAAAGTTTTAGTGTAATGCTCTAAACAAAATTTTAGTAGTTCTTTTCTGTCTTACCAAGCAGACAATATGATGATGTCAGCTATCACAAAATGAAGTCATTTGTTTGAATGTTACAAATCCTAAAAACAAAATAAATTGATATTTGCTTTCCTACCATATTAAACTATATATCTATGGTATATATCTCTAGATTATTCCAGGCAAAACAAGGAAACTTACACAGATACATCAGAAAGTACAAATGGCACAGCATCCAGGTGTTCCTAAAGGGTATATGTCTTTTTATGTTGTAAATATTATTCCCAAGTTATTCTACCAAAAGAAAAGAAAAAACTGAGTGATTTTGATGTCGACTATACCTAGACAATCATGCGACATCATTAAGTCATGACTTATTTATGTCTTACATGTTTCTTACAAAGTAGAATCATACTCAAAACAACATTATTGCATGATGCCTTAGAGCTGGAGACAATAATGCTACGGCTTTAGTAAGCCATACACTTGATAACAACTGATGATATAATCAGGAGTACACCATAGCTTAGTAACATTTGATGATATAATCAGGAGTACACCATAGCTTGATAACTACTGATGATATAATCAGGAGTACACCATAGCTTAGTAACATTTGATGATATAATCAGGAGTACACCATAGCTTGATAACAACTGATGATATAATCAGGAGTACACCATAGCTTAGTAACATTTGATGATATAATCAGGAGTACACCATAGCTTAGTAACAACTGATGATATAATCAGGAGTACACTATAGCTTGATAACAACTGATGATATAATCAGGAGTACCCTATAGCTTGATAACAACTGATGATATAATCAGGAGTACACTATAGCTTGATAACAACTGATGATATAATCAGGAGTACCCTATAGCTTGATAACAACTGATGATATAATCAGGAGTACCCTATAGCTTGATAACTACTGATGATATAATCAGGAGTACCCTATAGCTTAGTAACAACTGATGATATAATCAGGAGTACACCATAGCTTAGTAACATTTGATGATATATTCAGGAGTACGCTATAGCTTAGTAACATTTGATGATATAATCAGGAGTACGCTATAGCTTAGTAACAACTGATGATATAATCAGGAGTACCCTATAGCTTAGTAACATTTGATGATATAATCAGGAGTACGCTATAGCTTAGTAACAACTGATGATATAATCAGGAGTACGCTATAGCTTAGTAACAACTGATGATATAATCAGGAGTACACCATAGCTTAGTAACATTTGATGATATAATCAGGAGTACACCATAGCTTAGTAACATTTGATGATATAATCAGGAGTACACTATAGCTTAGTAACATTTGATGATATAATCAGGAGTACATCTTAGCTTAACAACAACTGATTACATTATCAGGAGATTTCTTTTCCATCGAGCATCATTTTCGTAGCAACAAAATTGAACCTACAATTGTACTTAAACAAATCTGTTTTACATCTTTAGTGATTTTTTTTATTAGACCTTAAGGTAACATGTAAACACTTCTCTTCTGCTTAGCGTTACATTTCTCAAATCATTCCAAGAATTTTTTCAAATGAAATTTCACATAAAACAAATCATAAGGTAAGCTTGTAATCGAATTGAATTAAATCAAATTAGTCTTGCACTTTTAAGTTCTTAGCAAAATGATTTATTAAACTTGATTTTGAAAAAATAATTCTTTTCCCCAAGGATGTATCAGAGACAGGAACTGTCTTATAGGCAATGATTCTACTGAAATGGATGAACCACCTGCGCAGCTAAATTATTATATAAACAGACACACTTTTCAATTGAAGAAATTCTGTTTTAAATTTTGCCTTACCTGAGAAGATTTAATATAGAAAATGACTTCAAATTAACTGCAATTTGCACAGCAGCAGTCTTGAAGATGTTTTGAAATTTGACCTCCATCTGGCCTAGTGACCTTGACCAGTAAGTCAGGTGACCTCAAATATCTGAGAAATATTTCAATTTGATCTTTCACCAGATAACCTATTATGCTAAAACAAGTGTAACAGGCAGAAAGACTGACAACTTGATTACTATAGGGCATCCACATCTTTGATCGGGGCTCCTAACAAGAACACCCTGCCTCAAAATGATACTGGATCACAGTAAACAGGACAGTAAAATCCCCAACAAAACATGCTTTCAGAACGTAGTATTTGGAATCAATCCTCAAATCCCTCCTGTGAAATATATGTCTAAATAAATGCCAAAACACTAACCCCATATCATGTAACCTTTACAAACAAAATTCTTGATTATTTTTCTTTTTCGTGACATTTAATGCCGCTTTACTACCAATAGCCTTGAGTCTGTATTTGTATACATACATATCCATGAAGGTCACACGTACTGGACATCAATAACAACAAGTCTTTACAAAGCTAAGCTCAAGGGCAATTCAAATTGGATGTCAACAAATTCTTATTACCCGGAGGAAGTGTCATCAATTTAGAGCTAGAATTTGATTGGACATTCTTTAATAGGTGTCTCAGCTTCTGAATCAATATAAGATATTATTCGACCTATCTATTACAAGACAGAAATGGTTCAATGTATCAAATGATCCACTTTTACATCAGATATTGGGTCATCTGTGATCTTTGTAACTCCTATGTACTCCCAATCACCTTGCTCTCCCATACAGCATTCCTTTGATATATGTGGTCTCTTCTTAAGCGGGTAATTGCATCATCACCATTACTTGTCTCTAGAATCAATCATGCCTCACAACATCCCATCCTTAACCTCATCGGACACAGCTGGCCGTTAATGACTGAGGTATTAGGTACCTTAACTTATCTGTAACTAATCTCCATGTTTAGATATATAGGTCGAATGCAAGTGGTACAATATAGTACATTTATAACACAGTACTATTAGGTCACAGCTGGCAAGATCATCCCATCGTCATTTTCTTCAGACTTCTGAAAATCTCACCAATAATTTTGATGGTTTATATCAACAGTTTTTCACTAGTCAAACTATTGGTTATTGATTCAATATCAAAATGTACTGGCCCATTACACAAAATCCATGATCTGTGGAGGAAAACGCTCACACTACACAGAAAGTAACCAGTGGTGAATCATCATCTATAACAATAAACTGGAACAAGATCATATCTCAACGTAAAGAAATACAAAAAATCTGAACTGATGAAATGTAATCCTTGTACAATGGTTTCTCTTAACAATACTGTTTATAAATATAATTCCAGACACGTTCATCAGGATGTGTGATATAACTTATTCATTTACCTTATGAAATCAATGGGACAGCAATTTTCTGTCCTTACACAGGAGGACTGACACATGAATAGAGAAAAAATGTAATTTAAGGTTAGCATGTCTTATGAATGTTATAGTGTGTGTTATTTTTTAGCGCTTAGATTTTTATTTGATATATTTCAGCTTACAATGAATTAAACACAAAACTTTCACATCTATGATACACATTGCCTGATGTTTTCATAAGTAAAAGATAATAAGCTCTAATCTCACAGTAGGTGTAAATATCATACGAAATTTCTCACCATTTTTTGCGCCATTGTTAGATGTTGTTGAGATCCCAGTACAAATAGAATGAAGTCACACATGTAATCCTGGGGCTAACAAATATATTCCAACACAAAGCACAGATCCACAATAAGTCCTCTCTGCTAGTGATAATTTCTATGCAATATTGGAGAATGTTTCCGTAGTCACTACAACTCTATCCAATCTTGTGACATCAGCACCAGGGACATCTATCACATGACATATTTTGGTGCTGTTTACAAATCCACAGAATATTGCATTGAGCAGATGTCGAGGATGTTTTCCAAATCTAGCTACAACAGAGTCTAATCCAGCACCAGAAAACCACTTTCAAACAAACCCTGAAATTTAACCATCTTTATCATGAAATCATTTATAACAAAAGCCATGCTAGCCAAGGACAGCATCATCATTAAGAAAATTGTTTATTTCAATAATCGGTGTGTAATTTCAGTGATCATTCTTCATACACATGACAATATAACTATCTGTTTAGATAACTGTAATGCATTTCTGTGACACGTCTACTCTATCAGTATTTATGAAGCAGATTGAAGATGTAGTGTTTCAAGAAAATAATTCTGTAAATGATGATATATTTGCTTTGTATTCTTTGGGCTTTATCCCACAAAAAATATACAAATATCACACATAAATCAAACATCATTTCCATTGTACTGTTTACTCTTCTCCACACAAATATCTCCGCTCTTCTCCACACATGTATTTTATCACTCTTTTCCACACCTGTATTGGTCACTTTTACTGTTCCACACCTGTAATGGTCACTCTTACTGTTCTACACCTGTAATAGTCACTCTTACTGTTCTACACCTGTAATGGTCACTTTTACTGTTCTACACCTGTAATGGTCACTTTTACTGTTCTACACCTGTAATGGTCACTTTTACTGTTCTACACCTGTAATGGTCACTCTTTTCTGCACCTGTAATGGTCACTTTTACTGTTCTACACCTGTACTATCACACTTTTCCACATCTGTAATGGTCACTCTTACTGTTCCACACCTGTAATGGTCACTCTTATTGTTCTACACCTGTAATGGTCACTTTTACTGTTCTTCACCTGTAATGGTCACTCTTATTGTTCTACACCTGTAGTGGTCACTCTTACTGTTCTACACCTGTAATGGTCACTCTTACTGTTCTACACCTGTAATGGTCACTCTTACTGTTCTACACCTGTAATGGTCACTTTTACTGTTCTACACCTGTAATGGTCACTTTTACTGTTCTACACCTGTAATGGTCACTCTTTTCTGCACCTGTAATGGTCACTTTTACTGTTCTACACCTGTACTGTCACACTTTTCCACATCTGTAATGGTCACTCTTACTGTTCCACACCTGTAATGGTCACTCTTATTGTTCTACACCTGTAATGGTCACTTTTACTGTTCTTCATCTGTAATGGTCACTCTTATTGTTCTACACCTGTAGTGGTCACTCTTACTGTTTTACACCTGTAATGGTCACTTTTTTCCACACCTATTCTAAATACTCACTCTTTTAAGTGATCACTATTTTAGATACTGGTATTAGTCACTCTAGCAACACCTGTGTACTGTCAACCTTTTTCCACTCCTATACTAGTCACTCTTCTCCACACCTGTACTGCATGATACCTCTTCTTAACACCTATTTGTGTGGTCACTATATTCCACACTTGTTTCATTCACTCCTATCTATGTGTATTTCAGTGGTCATTCTATTCCACACCTATACCAATATCACTCTATTCCACACCTATACCAAAGTCACTCTATTCCACACCTACACCAAAGTCACTCTATTCCACACCTATACCAAAGTCACTCTATTCCACACCTATACCAAAGTCACTCTATTCCACACCTATACCAATATCACTCTATTCCACACCTATACCACAGTCACTCTATTCCACACCTATACCAAAGTCACTCTATTCCACACCTATACCAAAGTCACTCTATTCCACACCTATACCAGTCACTCTATTCCACACCTATACCAAAGTCAATCTATTCCACACCTATACCAATATCACTCTATTCCACACCTATACCAAAGTCACTCTATTCCACACCTATACCAAAGTCACTCTATTCCACACCTATACCAATATCACTCTATTCCACACCTATACCAAAGTCACTCTATTCCACACCTATACCAAAGTCACTCTATTCCGAACCTAAGTTTGTCACTTTACAATTAGGGACTCAGTCAACTGGTCATTTCTTGTTTGTTGTAGACTCTGATCAAGCATGAATGGACTGGTAATGAGGTATATAATCTGCAGTTCTACACTGTTAATAGCTTTTCTCCCTTCACCACTATCCTCAAGTCTCCCCATCTCCTGTGTGTTTCTGAACAGTGTCCTTCCCTACACTCTAATCTCTGATAATTACATAGCCCCAGTGTAATACAATACTATGCAAAACCTTTTGACTCAGGTAAGGTTTCTGTCATGACCAACATGTCACTTTGTTCAAGATGAAACTACAGGACACCTATCCCAATGGCAAACACAAACCTGAACCAAATCTTACATCACACACATATTCTTATTGATTGCTTAATGTGTTTAAGAGTATCAGAGAGAATCTTATATCTGGAATAAAGTGAAAAATTGGAGATGACTGAACAGAGAGGACTAAAGCCTTACATACATTAAAGGGTTTACCTTGTGATCTCTCTTCAATTGTTTTGGTTTCACAAAGTAAACAACACATTTCACAAAGCTATTTCCCATTTCAATCTATAACAAAAAAATCCTGCTAACACAACTTTCCTTATGAAGCCCTGTCATCTCACACTACCTTCCTTATAAAGCCCTGTCATCTCACACAACCTTCCTTATAAAGCCCCATCATCTCACACAACCTTCCCTACAATGCCCCATCATCTCACACAACCTACCTTACAATGCCCCATCATCTCACACAACCTACCTTACAATGCCCCATCATCTCACACAACTTACCTTACCATGCCCCATCATCTCACACAACTTACCTTACCAGGCCCCATCATCTCACACAACTTCCCTTACCATGCCCCATCATCTCACCCAACTTACCTTACCATGCCCCATCATCTCACACAACTTACCTTACCATGCCCCATCATCTCACACAACTTCCCTTACCATGCCCCATCATCTCGCACAACTTACCTTACCATGCCCCATCATCTCACACAACTTACCTTACCATGCCCCATCATCTCACGCAACTTACCTTACTATGCCCCATCATTTTACACAACCTTCCCTACAATGCCCCATTATCTCACACAACCTTCCCTACAATGCCCCATCATCTCACATAACCTTCCTTATAAAGCCCCATCATCTCACACAACCTTCCTTACAATGCCCCATCATCTCACACAACCTTCCTTACAATGCCCCATCATCTCACATAACCTTCCTTATAAAGCCCCATCATCTCACACAACCTTCTTTACAATGCCCCATCATCTCACACAACCTTCCTTACAATGCCAATTGTCTCATACAATCCCCCAAAATATCAGAAGCCATTTTTCATTGTGATATATTACCTTATATGTGTTCCTTCTTTTCTCAATATATCAATATACCTTTCAATGCTGTGCTCCACATATAGAGTAGGATAAAATGATGTGTTATGGTCATTCCCATACAAGATAAACATAATGTCACCTATTTCTCCTGTACACACGACCACCGACCAACCTCTGTATATAGTGATATCTTCAATACCTTTGTTGACACCTGTGGAGTTTCAGGTCTGACAGATTCTTACTTGTACTTCAGTATCTACCTACTGTGAAGAGCTTTCTAATCCTTCAGTTTGTTTGATTAACAAGTGAAATGTTCAAGTCTTTCAGGATGGTAACTGATGAGTATCACAAAAATCCTTACTGAGCTCAAATGCTATAAAAAATCATGTTCTGATCAATTTTACATTGTAGGAACAAACCTTTAGACCTCGGGTGAACGGCTAGCACGGTGATAAAGACACCTTTTACCTAGACAACTGGAGTGATAACCCAATCAGATGATTAGACATGACAAGGCATGGTGTCGGATCTACCGACTACACAGGTTTGTCTTAGGGCACCCATGTTTTCTCCAAACCCTCACACCCATTTACAATGGTGCCAACATGATAAATTAATATGTATTGTTCTTGTTTCCAAATGAACGTAGACTAGATAAGTCTATTAGAATACAAGACAATGAAACCTATAATAGGTGGCAATGTAGACAGCAGCTTACAGCCTTGAAATTCCACACGATACTCCCAATATAATTTATCAGCATCAAGCTTACTTTAACTTAATTAGAATGTGTTTGAAACTTATAGACATAACGAAGAGAAAATAATTAGATTACAAAACATTTATATTGTTATATATACAATACAAAGGATGTTTGATCTCCAACATTTCTAGATGTTCTATACTGATATATCCTTGAAGACAATAAGTTCTTTTTGAAGTCTTGACAAAAAAGACCTTGTTTTCTTTTAAAATTATCAGTCTGACAAATGGATTAGGAAAAGTTAATTTAACAAGTTTCATATGGAGAATAAAAACTATAAAGAAATGTCTAAACCCAACAATAGAGTGAAATCTTATATAACATCAGTCATTTATCCCCTACAGCCTTGTAGACAAGTCATTTATCCTCTACAGCATTGTAAACATTTAGCTAACTTTTACACACAATATAAGTCATTTATCCTCTATAGCCTTGTAAACATTTAGCTAACTTTTACATACAATATCAGTCATTTATCCTCTATTGCCTTGTAAACATTTAGCTAACTTTCACATACAATATCAGTCATTTATCTCGTACAGCATAGTAAACATTTAGCCAACTTTTACATACAATATCAGTCATTTATCCCCTACAGCATTGTAAACATTTAGCTAACTTTTACATACAATATCAGTCATTTATCCCCTACAGCCTTGTAAACATTTAGCTAACTTTTACATACAATATCAGTCATTTATCCCCTACAGCCTTGTAAACATTTAGCTAACTTTTACATACAATATCAGTCATTTATCCTCTATAGCATTGTAAACCAGTCATTTATCCCCTACAGCCTTGTAAACATTTAGCTAACTTTTACATACAATATCAGTCATTTATCCTCTACAGCATTGTAAACCAGTCAGTTATCCCCTATAGCCTTGTAAACATTTAGCTAACTTTTACATACAATATCAGTCATTTATCCCCTACAGCCCTGTAAACATTTAGCTAACTTTTACACACAATATAAGTCATTTATCCCCTACAGCCTTGTAAACATTTAGCTAACTTTTAAATACAACATCACTCATTTATCCCCCACAGCATTGTAAACATTAAGCTAACTTTAAAGCCTGTAGAGGTTACATTATGACAATAATTTCATACCTGAACACTCTGATAAATGACCTTATATCAGTCATGGATGGAATCTGATATCCTGAGCCTTAAAATAAATATATCTACGTATAGTAATATTCCTCTTTTTTTCTGAAGATATTTTATGAATGAAAGAACAGGACAGGCAGAAAACAATTCTACAACAATGGTGACCCCTCGCCCCTTCTCCCATACATTTATAAAGTTACCTACCTGTAACTTAACAAGTATTCATTCCACATCCATCAGTAGATTCTTAACACATTTACAAAGATCTATCCTCGAGTCTTGAAAACCTAATCAGCAGTAAATATTCCAATAGTTATCTTACATTAGTAATAAAGTACTGCTAAGAGCTCCTGATCTGTGATGTTTATGAAGACCTGTCATGACAGAAGTAATGTCCTTGTTCCCAAGGATTTTCTGAACACTTTATGCGCAATTTGTTACTGAAAGGATTTTACATGTACTTAAATTGCAATGACTATTCTATATGGAAAGGACAGATTTAACTCATGAAAACAATGAAATACTTTTACTCAGCAGATGAGGAAGTACCAGGGATAGTTAGATGTTCTCTGTAGATGTTGGTTTAGAGTCACTTACCACCATACAAGACATAGGGCACACAGAAAACCATGTACACCATTACGCACACAGACTACAGGAACATGGGAAGTCATATACAGAATTCCTGACAGGACATGACCTGGGGGTTGTCCACTTTTCGAAATATATATATGTACAGATTAGGAAATCTGATTAATGGGAATCTCCCGATCACCTATAGCAGTATAGGGTGTCCAACCACTAAGTAAGAGATCAGGACCAGGGAGGGCAGAACATTTTACATTGATCCTTCCTCTTACACATTTCATACTGTTGACCATTCCAAGGAATAGGACATTAAGCGGTTCATCATGGGTTGTGGTGTGTTAGAGGGTAAAGATTTTCTGAAGGATATATAATGTAGAAGCTAAGAGATCAGTTTACCAGTCTTGACTTGATTTTCCCTTTAATCTAGCTAACTCAGGAGAACAAGCCCAACTGTGGCAGTACATTTTTCATTACTCCCCATTTAAAAAGAAATGACAACTAATCTCTTTTAAATGTGTATCAAATTACAGAGGTTGATCATCTTGGAAATATGAAATGGAGATTGGAAATGGCTTTTTTAGTGTATTTGAGAGATTTCCTGATCAATTTTTATTTTCTCCAAAGTGATTTGTTTTCTTTCCATATTGTGTGGTTTCCTCCAAGTATCAAATTCCTCAAACTAATAGTTAATTCTACAGATAAAAGTACGGTTCCTCTCGATTCATTATATTTGGATTCTGCTCTCGTATTGTTATCAAAAAAAAATATATTGGTTTATTTCTCTTGAGGCAGAATGTTTCATAAAATTTCCACAGAATCCTGTGATTCTCCTCTAAAGACTTTCCATTAAAGTCTGCAATTCTTATCCAAATCTTTTCCATACAATTATGTGATTCTCATCTAAATTTTATCAAAGTTGGTGTCAATGAAGACCTGAGACCATAAGTGGTAAAACTCCAAATAATCCTCTTTTGATATCATGAGTAGCTTCAGAAAAAGTTTTTGTATCATAAGAACATGAAAACTCACCATCATACAGGAGATTTCTCCTATAGGTTAAACCCAGATATCATGTCATCAAATATTTCTAATAAACAGTCAATTTGCTTACAAACCGTCTACTTCATAATCCAATCCACCAGTCTCTATTTATGTTACGATCACTGTAATGTATTCACTTTTCCTATTAGTATCATTCTAGTTCATTACTCTATATATGTAAAATAAAACCATGACAATATGATTGTCCTGGTGTGTGTTAGAACAACAGGGCACATTAAAGCATGTAGTTTTATTGCAATATAAGTCAATTAGTCCATATAAATAATTAATCTAGAACACATATCACTTCATTGAAATAAAAGTTTACTACTGTGCATAACATGGCAGTGTGTGTTTCTTATAATAAGTTATATGATTCTGTTCTAGATATCAAGATCTGGTCAATAGGGAAGCATGTTACTTCATTTAAATCAAAGTTATTCCAAGAAATGTAGTCAGTCACACTTTTAATAATCAAAGTAAAGTGTCGGAACATTACCATTGCAGGGGTGTGGTGGTATTCTAATCCAGTCACAGTAAAGTGTATAGTGTGGTGGTATTCTAATCCAGTCACAGTAAAGTGTATAGTGTGGTGGTATTCTAATCCAGTCACAGTAAAGTGTATAGTGTGGTGGTATTCTAGTCCAGTCACAGTAAAGTGTATAGTGTGGTGGTATTCTAGTCCAGTCACAGTAAAGTGTATAGTGTGGTGGTATTCTAGTCCAGTCACAGTAAAGTGTATAGTGTGGTGGTATTCTAATCCAGTCACAGGAAAGTGTATAGTGTGGTGGTATTCTAATCCAGTCACAGTAAAGTGTATAGTGTGGTGGTATTCTAGTCCAGTCACAGTAAAGTGTATAGTGTGGTGGTATTCTAATCCAGTCACAGTAAAGTGTATAGTGTGGTGAGATTCTAGTCCAGTCACAGTAAAGTGTATAGTGTGGTGGTATTCTAATCCAGTCACAGTAAAGTGTATAGTGTGGTGGTATTCTAATCCAGTCACAGTAAAGTGTATAGTGTGGTGGTATTCTAATCCAGTCACAGTAAAGTGTATAGTGTGGTGGTATTCTATTCCAGTCACAGTAAAGTGTATAGTGTGGTGGTATTCTAATCCAGTCACAGTAAAGTGTATAGTGTGGTGGTATTCTAGTCCAGTCACAGTAAAGTGTATAGTGTGGTGGTATTCTAATCCAGTCACAGTAAAGTGTATAGTGTGGTGGTATTCTAGTCCAGTCACAGTAAAGTGTATAGTGTGGTGGTATTCTAGTCCAGTCACAGTAAAGTGTATAGTGTGGTGGTATTCTAATCCAGTCACAGTAAAGTGTATAGTGTGGTGGTATTCTAATCCAGTCACAGTAAAGTGTATAGTGTGGTGGTATTCTAATCCAGTCACAGTAAAGTGTATAGTGTGGTGGTATTCAGTAAAGTGTACAGTGTGGTGAGATTCTAGTCCAGTCACACTAAAGTGTATAGTGTGGTGGTATTCTAGTCCAGTCACAGTAAAGTGTATAGTGTGGTGGTATTCTAGTCCAGTCACACTAAAGTGTATAGTGTGGTGGTATTCTAGTCCAGTCACAGTAAAGTGTATAGTGTGGTGCTATTCTAGTCTTGTCACAGTAAAGTGTATAGTGTGGTGGGATTCTAGTCCAGTCACAGTAAAGTGTGGTGGTATTCTAGTCCAGTCACAGTAAAGTGTATAGTGTGGTGGTATTCTAGTCCAGTCACAGTAAAGTGTATAGTGTGGTGGTATTCTAGTCCAGTCACAGTAAAGTGTATAGTGTGGTGGTATTCTAGTCCAGTCACACTAAAGTGTATAGTGTGGTGTATAGTGTGGTGGTATTCTAGTCCAGTCACAGTAAAGTGTATAGTGTGGTGGTATTCTAGTCCAGTCCAGTCACAGTAAAGTGTATAGTGTGGTGGTATTCTAGTCCAGTCACAGTTAAGTGTATAGTGTGGTGGTATTCTAGTCCAGTCACACTAAAGTGTATAGTGTGGTGAGATTCTAGTCCAGTCACAGTAAAGTGTGGTGCTATTCTAGTCTTGTCACAGTAAAGTGTATAGTGTGGTGGTATTCTAGTCCAGTCACAGTTAAGTGTATAGTGTGGTGGTATTCTAGTCCAGTCACAGTAATGTGTATAGTGTGGTGGTATTCTAGTCCAGTCACAGTAAAGTGTATAGTGTGGTGGTATTCTAATCCAGTCACAGTAAAGTGTATAGTGTGGTGAGATTCTAGTCCAGTCACAGTAAAGTGTATAGTGTGGTGAGATTCTAGTCCAGTCACAGTAAAGTGTATAGTGTGGTGGTATTCTAGTCCAGTCACAGTAAAGTGTATAGTGTGGTGGTATTCTAATCCAGTCACAGTAAAGTGTATAGTGTGGTGAGATTCTAGTCCAGTCACAGTAAAGTGTACAGTGTGGTGAGAAGTGTATAGTGTGGTGAGATTCTAGTCCAGTCACAGTAAAGTGTGGTGGTATTCTAGTCCAGTCACAGTAAAGTGTATAGTGTGGTGAGATTCTAGCCCAGTCACAGTAAAGTGTATAGTGTGGTGAGATTCTAGTCCAGTCACAGTAAAGTGTACAGTGTGGTGAGATTCTAGTCCAGTCACACTACAGTGTATAGTGTGGTGGTATTCTAGTCCAGTCACAGTTAAGTGTATAGTGTGGTGAGATTCTAGTCCAGTCACAGTAAAGTGTACAGTGTGGTGAGATTCTAGTCCTGTCACACTACAGTGTATAGTGTGGTGAGATTCTAGTCCTGTCACACTACAGTGTATAGTGTGGTGAGATTCTAGCCCAGTCACAGTAAAGTGTATAGTGTGGTGGTATTATAGCCCAGTCACAGTAAAGTGTATAGTGTGGTGAGATTATAGCCCAGTCACAGTAAAGTGTATAGTGTGGTGGTATTCCAGCCCAGTCACAGTAAAGTGTGGTGGTATTCTAGTCCAGTCACAGTAAAGTGTAGAGCGTGGTGAGATTATAGCCCAGTCACAGTAAAGTGTGGTGGGATTCTAGCCCAGTCACAGTAAAGTGATGAATAGCTAGGATTCTAGCCCTCGAACCAAAGTAAAGTGAGAGGTGGGTTGGATTCTAGCCCAGCCAGGACAGACTGGATGATGAACACTACCACCAGATTCTTACCATTCACTGTCTCTGGAGAGAAGAACACCGCGAGAATTTCTTGTCAAACCTGCTAATTACCTCTGAGTTCTATTATGCACTGCATGCACTATCACAGGACAAAACCCTAACTGAATACACAAAAAACAAATTCCCGAGAGTCTTACTGTAAAATGTGCTCCAAGTTATGCGTTCAATTGCTTGATCCTTTTTTTGTGCACATGCAGCACAAAAAACAAAGTATATATGTTGTGGATATTAACCTTGAATTTTTTGAAGGTCAGACTTTTCTTTTTTAAGTTTTATCCATCTTACATAAAACCTGATTGTATTTTTCAGGAACCTTGGCTGTTGGTCAAATAAATGTTTCACAGCTGTAAAAATATTTATTGAGAAGTATTGGTGTGCAATAAACAATTGTACTCTACCAGGAGCGATAACAAGTAAGATGATAACAAATGGCCTTATCTTAGTCCTGATAGGGAATAATGCTACTGTAGAATTTAAGGTGAAGAAATTATCTACAGTTCATGTAGTAGCATTTATAAACATGGAATATTTTCTTGGTTTATATGTACTGTTCAGACAAGCTGTGTGGCAGCTAGTTATCATATCTGTATATGATTTAACAGACATTTCACTTACTCTCAGAAGACTAGACTGAGTATGAATGATTGCACTGAATGAAATATTCAAAATGCATATGACCCCAATAAAGGCCAGCTGGTAGAACTATTGTATTTACAATAATCTCTGGGAGCAGGAGATTTCTGTATATACACCAATGGCAGATACATCTGTCATCTAAGAATCTGGTTTGAATAGGAGTATTTATAGTAAGAGGTCAAGGTCAGTTTCCATAAGGTCAAGAACTGTGTCCATGTCAATAATATTTTATAATCCTCAGTTCAAGTATATAGTTTCCATACCAACAATCCATCAGCAACTTGTATAATTACCCAAACATTTTCCCCTTGTCATCCCTTGTAATCCCTTCTCTCAAAGGCCTCCGTGTTGTCCTATAAATGTTTAATTTCACGCCAAGCAAGTTTAGGATTTACATAGCCATACTGTCAAACGCCCATCTTGGCGACAGTTCCTTCAAAGCTCTATCACAACCTTTGAGTCTCAGTTTGTTTTGATATTGTAGAAGCTTAATCAGTTATCCTTTCACTGCTAAAATTGCACTATCTAGTAGCCAGTAATATTATTTAGACAGTCTGAGGAGCAGTCAGAAGTTTGGTCAATCCTCAATTAGGATTGATGAATACATACCTGTAGTGCGTTTCTGATTAGTCTTATCATCTTATTGTTGTGAGGATAACCATTTTTATGGTTATTTATTGATATTTCTAACCCTTACAATTATATGTATAAACACAAATATATATTGTGATTCATACACATATTAACATCACCTCCCCTCCATCCTCCTTCCCATTACACACACCCACCAACATTCATCTCCACCCCTAAAATACGAATGTTTCATGAGTATTGACAAGCCATTATTTCCATTTCACTCCTTCCAGACATATGTAATAATCTCGCATTCAACTTCAATATCCTTTGAACCACAGTGACACTTAAAACCAGACATTACCCCCATATAACTCTCTTCCATTCCAGACCCATATGTCCATTTCTGACCAACAGATGCTCACATATGTCACAGAACCCCTCCATACCCTCGCTCCTAAAAGTCTTTTCAAACAAGATAACACACACACACTGCCATGTCATCAGCTCATATGTGTATCACTCAATTACATAACATCCGTCTTAAATTCAAATTTTCAAAATCAACCATCCATTGCAAGGTCTTTTCATTGTTATATCTATTAACAGATTGGGACTGGTTAACACTAAGTGTGACTGAAACATAATAATATATAAAAAAAGATAAGAACACACAAACTGTCCGCCACGATACACAGAAAATAATTTAAATAATGCATGCAAGACTGCTTGTTGTTGAAGATACTGTGTATGGGGAAAGTTTATTTACAGTTCTACTGTCATGAATTTTAACCTTTAAAGGCCAACATTTAAAAGTCATACACGGCTTACTTTGATTTTCAAGCTGAAATGTATGTTTCAGGGCAAATTTAACACTTATACCAAAAACAAACATTTTTATGCGAGACGGAAAATATTCATAAACCAATTTTTAATTTTGGTGTAAGAAGTAAATATTTGGTACCTTGCCCTAGCTGTTAGTAAGATGGTGTCCCTTGTACAACTCTAAACCAAAATCAAGTGCTTTTGAAAATACACAAATGTATGGAGCAGACCATGCTTTCACAATAACACACAACCCTTGCTCTCCACTGTTATACTTCCTTACAACTCTCTAAAGTGACACATTGAGCTATAAAGTCTCACATTATTGACCAATGACAACCGACCAATTACTACAATACCAAATATGTTCATAAAACACTATATACTGTACTAGTACTTACCATGAGCAGTGGAAGTCTGGTATTCCCTGTGGAGGCTACTACAGCACTGTACACATGGAGCAGTCACAAAGGACATATGACCCACTTCTCAGACTACTACTACTACACACCATACAAAGCCAGTACACACTCTTGTGCCACTTGCTACACACTTCATTCACTTATCTGACACAGTAGTTACAGAACTAACTTACAGATAGTTCCACTATCAACCAAAGTCTATCTTTGTAAATGATTCAAATTAACAGGTCTGTTTTCGGAGGCTCCCTCTGGATGGGTACAGCTATATTTGAATAGATACACACAGACGCGGTGCTCCCTTCAGTGGGTATAAGTGACATGTGATACAACTGATATTCTCTGTATAGTTTGATTTATTATCTAATAATTGTCTATAGACCTACGGCCCGATTTAAGTAACTTTTTATACATTTTATTGGTACTATACACTAGTCAATATAACTGCCAGGTTTTTAATATGCCTACAATTTCTCACCTGACGTAAATGACACCAATAAAATGGTGATATTTAAGGAAGATTAAAAATTGTATCAATAATTTATGAAAATATTACATCTATTTATACATCTCTCTGATTCCAATGGTTTAAAACCAATCAATAATTTATAGAAAAGGTACTCACATATACATCTCTCAGATTTCCATTGTTAAAGATCAATCAATTATTTATAGAATTGTTAATTCAAATGTATATGTATACCTATAAATTAAATTCCATCATTGTAAAACATCAGACTGGGTCACCAATGGCTGCTGTGGAAGGTTTGAATCTCTGTTTGGCCTGTTATATTACCTAACCCAGGAAACTGTCTAAACAACAGACTATTGCATCCTTACAAGATCTCGTCATTGTGGGTGATATGTAGTCTAGATATATGGTCTTGTTATTCATTATATAACAATGTTTACTAGAAACACAGACACATGAATTACATAGAAAATACAGGAACTTCAATAACCATAAGTGGTGACAACAGAGATAAGTCATTGAAACATGAGTAAAGATCTGTACTTCTCTTCAGGTGAAAAATTTAGAAAACAATTCTATAGAGAAAATGTTTCCATTACAATAGGCCCAGTGGGCCTATATTGTCTATCTGTTTCCATTTTATATCAACTAGACAAAAACTCTAAATGATTTTACAAATCAGATATGACAGCCATCTTTGATATGTGGTTGACCAATTCTTATAAAAGTCCAGGCCAAGTTATCCTCCACTTACTTTTTTTTAGGGATTCTATATATAAATCTGAAAATGGTTTTCTCTTGTCTCACTCATTTTTACTTTAATAATATGTTGCCATGTTGGTATATATATATTTAATTTCTTTTTGTTGTATATATCAAAGTCTATTAAAAGGTTTAAGTCTACCTGATGATGTTACTCGTCTTTCACTGAATGTTTCAGGGAAATTTCCTTGAAAACCTTCAAAAGTGAGGGAATATTGCAATTTTTACAATATATCTGCTGTGTATGAAGAGCATTTTTTATTCTATAAACTTGTATCAGTATGTAACAAATATTTCAAGGTCATATAATCTCCGATTCATACATCCCAAAGGTCAAACCATTTGGCCTACATGTCAATACATCAAACACTGCATCTTAATGTGGAATTTATACACATCAGCATGAGTAGCAGCTGTGGTCTGTATTACATGTATTGATACTTTACACTCGCAGGTTTTTATTTAGAATACCACAGTATTTTTTTATTACTACTACCGTAGTTATCCACCAGGAAGCCCATGCTTGTTAATAAGCCCACCATATCTATTGCTGTTCAGATGCATTGCCAAAAAATAACACTTTAATGGTAATAAGCCCACTCCCTGACTTTGAGTCAATTATATGTTAGCTCCCTGGGCTTACCATGGAATAAATATGGGTAATAGTTGTGGGTTATTTCTGAGAATATCAATAATCACAAAATTAACCATTTTTACACTGGTTTTCATTTTAAAGTTCTACACTGACCTTTCCTTACTGAGAATCATGGCTATAATTTATCTCCATCCCCTGAATTCATAAAACAGGAATTGAACTCTGAACAGCTTTTACCTTAAACAATAAAGTCAATACCTTAGAAGGCATCATCCTCTATTTCCGATTGGACAAGGTCATGCCGGTTATTTTGCTTGACATATGCCATTCATTATTTTTGATATTCAGTTGTTTTATCAATATTATGGGAACTGTCAGAACAGCAGTCTTCATCTCCTTCATGTCAACAAATCTGTTATCTATTTTCCTAAAGAATCCCTAAATCTAGAGGGACTTTAACCTATTTTAAGTAAAGGTCTTTCCTGGCCAGAAAGCAAAATAAGATAGCTAGCTCCATCATGATATCGTGAACACACAACTTTGGTGCCATGATTTAACATTAGACCAGTAAAGGAGGATAGCCATAGATTAATACAGCAAGGTAGTGTTTTACTGTTCCCAATAAGCCATAGATTACCACAGCAAGGTAGTGTTTTACTGTTCCCAATAAGCCATAGATTAATACAGCAAGGTAGTGTTTTACTGTTCCCAATAAGCCATAGATTACCACAGCAAGGTAGTGTTTTACTGTTCCCAATAAGCCATAGATTAATACAGCAAGGTAGTGTTTTACTGTTCCCAATAAGCCATAGATTACCACAGCAAGGTAGTGTTTTACTGTTCCCAATAAGCCATAGATTACCACAGCAAGGTAGTGTTTTACTGTTCCCAATAAGCCATAGATTACCACAGCAAGGTACTGTTTTACTGTTCCCAATAAGCCATAGATTACCACAGCAAGGTACTGTTTTACTCTTCCCAATATAATTATGCTGCACAGTCTTTGGGTAGGCCATTTCTATGTGATCATGCTTGAAAGTAATATCTTCAATTTTCTGATTCCAATGTTATTCTAATGATTTGTATATTAAAGAGACTTTTGGAGAATCTGAATTCAAAGAAATCTGTTAAGATTTAGAACAAATAAATGCTATTTTAATTTCATCGTTAAATGAGTCGTATAATCAAGATGTTTTCCGAGATCTTCTATCGAAAAAATGCATAGAATCTACTAGCGCTTTCAACTAATGTATTTCAGGTTTGTTTTAACACAATGCTCAACTTGAAGACATGGATATCACAGTCTTTAACTACAAAAACTGAAGTAAAAGTCCTTCCCCATCATAGTTATTTTATACAGCCATCATAGAATGTAGTAGACATCATTCCCCAACTTAAAACATCTCTGTAATTTTATACAGCTATATAGACTGGACTAACACAATTTACCATTTAAATGCATCACAGTAATGCTATACATCTATGTAGACTGGAGTAACAAGCCTATGGATAGCGTGTACACAGTACATTGGTTAATGCTAGATAATAGGTAAGTATACTGAATTCCACATCAATACATTAAACATTGTTAAAAACCATGTTCAGACTGAGAGCAGGTAGGCCATATTGTAAAACCTGTGTTATACTTAAGTCACAATCAATATATGCAGTGGCAGATTCTTAAATTACATCCAACTCTTGCACATGTATTTGTTCAGCCTTGAGCAAATATTAAATATGCTGTAATGAATCAGACTCTACATTAATGAGGTATTAACCTCTACTAACATTAAATATTGTATTTGTTCTTATAACAGAAAAATATCCTTATAATGAAATTGGACAGAAAAAAAAATATCTTTATCAATATCACAACATGTATTAGATATACGTTCTGTAAAAAGTAATGTTCATTGGTGAACTTTGTTAACAAGTGTACTCGGTGCTTTCATTATATATAGCAAAAGTATAGTCAGAAAATACGGGGAACAATGAATGTGTCACTGCCATCTAAAATCACCACTTTACTTAGAGGAAGGATGGCGAGAACTGTTAATGATATTTCTAAATATTTACTGAAGCTTTCAACTTTTCCAATAAGAAATGGAGGAGAAGAAGGGTGTTGAAAAATCAACATAATTGTCTTCAAGCTATATATCAGACTTTATCTAACAAAGCAGTGATAATTAATGGAAGTGTTCATCTGAAAAAAGAAGAAGACAGGAGATCCAAGAGGAATTTTGGTGCCCATCATTGTTGAATCTTTATAAGCTCTTTGAAAGTTGGATCTTTTCCCTTTTTTCTCTTCACTTCTCTGTTTTTGCTCTTAATGATAAGACATTTGAACATTCCTTTGTAGAAATAGCAATGATAATCTTTAACTGCCAAATCCAAAATGGCCACCTTAAAGCCATTTTGCTTCATCTGATCAGTCCCAAAAGCAAACGAGCACAAGGAGAGGCCAAATTGGAACATACATATGAAATTTCAGAACCATAATAAAGTAGGAACAACTAAGGACAAAGGGGACTTACATATGTAATTTGAGAGAGATCCATCAAGTATTTCATATGAAATAGCGATAACAAATTTTCAAAGTCAAAATCTGAGATGGCTGTCTGTCAGCCGGTTTGTTTTTCTGATCAGTCTAAAAATTAGAATGGCAAAACCAGGGACAAAAAGGAACCTATATATGATTGTTACAGTAGTTCTCAAGAAATAGTGATAACAAACTTTCAAAGTCAAATTTTAACATAGCCATCTGTTGGCCATTTTGTATTCTGATAAGTTCCAAAATCAAATGGGCATAACGAGGGACCAAGAGGAACATACATAAGCAATTTGAGAAAGATCCATCCAGCGCTTCTCAAGCAATAGTGCTAACAAAAATTGTTTACAGACAGATGGATGAATGGATGACGGACCACAGAGGCAGAGCAATTTGAATAACCTACCATCTGATGATAGTGGGCTAAAAATACCAATGTGTCAACATTATCATAATTTAAACTGAAATTCAACATATGCAGTTCTGATTGAAATTTTCAAGAATTATGCAGAATCTACGTATACCAAATTGGACTGATAAGGAAGTTGACTCTGATTAAACAATCTGCGATACGAAAGAAGGAAGAACATTTCGTAACAGATAATATTCATCAGCTAGCAGTTAATTAGGCCCTTTCACTGTCACACTGTAATCGCTGATTCTGACATCGGTGAGTCATGTTATGAAATCCTATTGTAGTTGCCATCATGCTACTCAGCTTGTCTCTAGATGATAGCTTACATACAATAATAATAGCTGAACTTGTGGAAGCCATTTTCATAAAACAGCATTTGTATTAGATTTCCTCCACTGACATTTTCAAAATAAAAAAATGATGTATCAAAGACAAAGAAACAGAAAATCAGGAATGATCTTTTACTGTCTATTTACAGGAATCTTGGAATATCTCTAGAACTGGTATAACATGACAGTAGACTGACATCAATATACTGGATCAAACACATTGTGATTAGGGCTGGGGTACTTTAGAAAGTCGGTCCTTTACGTTTCTACCATATCCAACAAATATGAAGAAATAAGGATCCCACAATTGGCATTTCTTCATCATCCATTTTACACAGCATATTCATGTTTTGAAAATCACATATCTTGTAACGCATATTGGAAGATCCAAGATGCATGGTTCCTTGTTCCCTACTAATGGTGGTTTGTGTTTCACAAGAAGCTGAGAAGCAGGTTTTGGTTAAGTCCTTGGACATAACATTTAACTATAATTGCAAGCGACAGACCTTCTGTATACTGTTCAGAGAGGTAACCTACAGTAACTACAAGGAGATCCTATCTCAAAAAGACACTGTCTGTTCATAGAGTGATGAATGCCAGCGAACAAACAACTAAACAAGCTCTATAACCCAATACTTAAAGCCAAAATCAGCTCAAGGTTCTCTTCAATTATTCATACCCCATCACGGTTTTGAAAAATACTGCATTTTGACACTAATCCTTTTTAACATTTCTTTATAGAATTTAGCTTTAATACATTATATCATGTACATATTATTAGAGTTGATTTAAAAGTGATGTGCATTAGAGATAGAATATTGCTACTTTGAAAGTCGGGGTCATCCTTTGGAATAAAACATCTAGTTTATAGGCTACCGACTTACAAACACTGCAATGTTGAAAAAGAGAAATCACAACACTTCAAACTTGTTTACCCTTTTTTTTAATGGTGAGTGGTGTCAACAAATTCACCCTTAAAAATATAGATCTGGACCTGGGGGTGTTTTATGTATAATTTATACAGTGAGTTAACAACCAACCAACCAAACAGCATTAGATAAAACTGAATAATGGTTTTTGTAGGCGTGTAGTAGCGCCACAATTCTTCTGAAGATGTTTATTGCGCATAATTTAAGTGCAAGCTTCAGTCAGAACTGCTGGGTAGTTCAAAATCGTGTCTACCATCATCTCCATGTTGACAGTTAATGAACGTATTAGGATAACTCAATATTGCCAACAGCAATAAATCTCATGGTCCTCTTGTCTGAAGAGTTATGTGAAAAGCAGCACAGAAAACAGACTGCGATTTACAATGCATGTTGACACTTTTATCGATGACAGTTGCAGGCAGAACAATTCTGTTTGTATTAATAACAAATTTTACATAGAATGCACTTTTCACAATATGTATCATTTTCAAAGTCAAAATATTACTGCAGCCAAATAATGCTGATAAGAGTGATTAAAATCAGAGTGAAATCAGACATGACTAAGGTTGTAAAATCTAAAAATTAAACAAAGGGGAAAAAAATCATACAAAATACAGGTCATGAAATCAGACAAAAAGCAGACAGCGAAATTTGACGAGATACAGGTCATGAAATATGACAAAATAAGAGTCGACAAATTGGACAAAAAACAGACAGTGAAATCTGTCAAAAGGTTACAAGATCTGACAAACACATTGAAGAAATCATATTGCAAAAGAGTGAAATTCATCAATGTTTAAACTACTGTATTATCAGATATCTTTGTGGGGCTCAATTTTTGTGGATTTCACAAAGTCAATGTTTTATGGACATTTAATCTTGTAGATAAATACAGCAATTAAATCTGCTGATAATAATTTGTAGACACATTAATTCATTGATTAAAAGTATGTCATATGCAATGAACCAAAATAAAAGACCCATGAAAATGAATGATTTCACAAGTAAATGACCTATGTTTACAGTGAATGAAACAAGAGTCATTGATTTGGTTACAATCAGATTCCTGTCTCTATGTTACCAACATAGTGACCATGTTTTAGAAATCTAGATATCACATGTTACAAATACATGGTCTAGAAGTCCACAGATATCACATCAACAAAGTGACAATTCTAGAAACCCAGAGCAGGATACCAACAAAGTGACAATTCTAGAAATCCAAAGACAGGATACCAACAAAGTGACAATTCTAGAAATCCAAAGACAGGATACCAACAAAGTGACAATTCTAGAAATCCAAAGACAGGATACCAACAAAGTGACAATTATAGAAACCCAGAGCAGGATACCAACAAAGTGACAATTCTAGAAATCCAAAGACAGGATACCAACAAAGTGACAATTCTAGAAATCCAAAGACAGGATACCAACAAAGTGACAATTATAGAAACCCAGAGCAGGATACCAACAAAGTGACAATTCTAGAAATCCAAAGACTGGATACCAACATAGTGACAGGAAACCAACAAAGTGACAATTCTAGAAACCCAGAGCAGGATACCAACAAAGTGACAGGATACCAACAAAGTGACAATTCTAGAAACCCAGAGCAGGAAACCAACAAAGTGACAAAATCCAAAGACAGGATACCAACAAAGAAATCCAAAGAGCAGGATACCAACAAAGTGACAATTCTAGAAACCCAGAGCAGTATTCGAACACAGTTAATATTCTTGAAACCCAGACAGGATACCAACAAAGTTACAATTCTAGAAACCCAGAGCAGGATACCAACAAAGTGACAATTCTAGAAATCCAAAGACTGGATACCAACATAGTGACAGGATACCAACAAAGTGACAATTCTAGAAACCCAGAGCAGGATACCAACAAAGTGACAATTCTAGAAACCCAGAGCAGGATACCAACAAAGTGACAATTCTAGAAATCCAAAGACAGGATACCAACAAAGTGACAATTCTAGAAATCCAAAGACAGGATACCAACATATTGTCAGGAAACCAACAAAGTGACAATTATAGAAACCCAGAGCAGGATACCAACAAAGTGACAATTCTAGAAACCCAGAGCAGGATACCAACAAAGTGACAATTCTAGAAATCCAAAGACAGGATACCAACAAAGTGACAATTCTAGAAATCCAAAGACAGGATACCAACAAAGTGACAATTCTAGAAACCCAGAGCAGGATACCAACAAAGTGACAATTCTAGAAACCCAGAGCAGGATACCAACAAAGTGACAATTCTAGAAATCCAAAGACAGGATACCAACAAAGTGACAATTCTAGAAACCCAGAGCAGGATACCAACAAAGTGACAATTCTAGAAACCCAGAGCAGGATACCAACAAAGTGACAATTCTAGAAATACCCAAAGACAGGATACCAACAAAGTGACAATTCTAGAAATCCAAAGACAGGATACCAACAAAGTGACAATTCTAGAAATCCAAAGACTGGATACCAACATAGTGACAGGAAACCAACAAAGTGACAATTCTAGAAACCCAGAGCAGGATACCAACAAAGTGACAATTCTAGAAACCCAGAGCAGGATACCAACAAAGTGACAATTATAGAAACCCAGAGCAGGATACCAACAAAGTGACAATTCTAGAAACAAAGTGACAATTCTCTAGACAGGAACCAACAAAGTGACAAGAGAAACCCAGGATACCAACAAAGTGACAATTCTAGAAACCCAGAGCAGGATACCAACAAAGTAACAATTCTAGAAATCTAAAGACAGGATACCAACAAAGTGACAATTCTAGAAACCCAGAGCAGGATACCAACAAAGTGACAATTCTAGAAACCCAGAGCAGGATACCAACAAAGTGACAATTCTAGAAACCCAGAGCAGGATACCAACAAAGTGACAATTCTAGAAACCCAGAGCAGGATACCAACAAAGTGACAATTCTAGAAACCCAGAGCAGGAAACCAACAAAGTGACAATTCTAGAAACCCAGAGCAGGATACCAACAAAGTGACAATTCTAGAAACCCAGAGCAGGATACCAACAAAGTGACAATTCTAGAAATCCAAAGACAGGATACCAACAAAGTGACAATTATAGAAACCCAGAGCAGGATACCAACAAAGTAACAATTCTAGAAATCCAAAGACTGGATACCAACATAGTGACAGGAAACCAACAAAGTGACAATTCTAGAAACCCAGAGCAGGATACCAACAAAGTAACAATTCTAGAAATCTAAAGACAGGATACCAACATAGTGACAGGAAACCAACAAAGTGACAATTCCAGAAATCTAAAGACAGGAAACCAACAAAGTGACAATTCCAGAAATCTAAAGACAGGAAACCAACAAAGTGACCATCATCTTGAAGTCCATAGATATCACACCAACATAGTGACAATCTCCTAGGCCCAAAGATATGACACAAACTATGACTGTCTTCTAGAAGTCCATAGATATCACACCAACATAGTGACAATCTCCTAGGCCCAAAGATATGACACAAACTATGACTGTCTTCTAGAAGTCCATAGATATGATACTACATATACCATCTCCAGATCTTCAGTCCTATTTTTGATGGGTTGTATATGATTAGTACCACACTTGTGTTTCAGTGTTAAACTATTCTGTTGCTTCAGGTCTAATTCAGGAATTGTTACAATCTCTACAAAAAATCAAAATGATTAATGACAGCAGCGTAAGTCAGTAGAAACATTTATTTTGATGTAAAATCACTTGCAATGATTTATCTTTTTCCTGTTTATCAAATTTAGAAGGTAATAGAAATTTACTCCCAATAACTAGCACCGAATCCCATTCTTACGATGACAATTTGCCACACCAAGATATCTAGTTCCTTCCAAACCAATATGATTTTGTAGCGATTCCATACAAATCATGTCATTCATCACTGTGCTGCTCCTGTTTATGTCAAATGTACATTACTATCTACTGCAATAGAATGATATGAGAGCCAGGAGATTTTCTCAAGACAATCTATCAAAACTGTGGGAAATACAATGGGAAGAATGGCAAACACAATGTAAATGTAACGGTGATAGTTGATATATCCCTAAATGTTAAAGTTATCTCCCCTTAGCAGCCACAAATATTCCACAGGTTGTGGTAGTTGATACATCTCCTTAAATGTTAAAGTTATCTCCCCTTTACAGCCACAATTCTTCCATAGGTTGTGGTAGTTTATATATCTCCTTAAATGTAAAAGTTATCTCCCCTTATCAGAAGCAAATCTTCCATAGGTTGTGGTAGTTTATACATCTCCTTAAATGTAAAAGTTATCTCCCCTTAACAGCAACAACTCTCTCCTATGCCGTTATGATTTTCATATTTCCTTAACTGTAAAAATATCCCCCTTAATACAAATCTTCCCTTAAGTGGGATAGTTGATATATCCCTTTAAGTTAACTCTCTTCAACTCAACAAATTTTGTGCTGTTTGTTTACCATATCCCCTTAACCATAAAAGTGACCTCCCCTTAACAGACACAAATCTTCCCTATGCTGTGATAGTTGATGTCATGATAATAGGACATGAAGCCAAGATATCTTTGCAGGACAACAAATCTGAACCTGACAATAATATGAAAGAATCAAGAGCATCTTTGGGCCAAACAATACTAGCCAATAAAAACTAGAACTGAGATAAATGACATTCTAATAAAACCTTCCATGTTTAACACTTACCATACTCCATTCAAATTTGGAGGTCACTCCTGGCAGTGGCTTTATATTGTTGTTTTATTTCGACATTAAACTGTACTCAGTTATGTATGTTTACCAGTTTCTAATTGTTTAATTCTGTGTTCCTTGTCATCGATTCCTCATAAAATCTAAAGTAGAATCTGACTGTGCTATTTTGTTGTCAGAGTAAACAATATAAACTATATTTTTATAATTTCAACAAAGGAATAAGCTTGAAACAAATGAAGATCACCATCATAATTCTTTGTTTGATAATCTTTGTGTTAGATAAACATTTAGTCAGCAGATTTCTACATACAACATATGGCACTTGACACAACACAAGGATATCAAGATGATGAGGATTGCAGTTTCTTAAATGTTGCCATGCTAAAATAAACAACATATTTCAGTTCTTTGGGAAAAATCATTATAAAATAAAGGTTTCACAAAAGTCAAATAATTTATAAAGATGATTTCTTCCTGGTTCTTCTTTCCAGGGACACACGTGATCTTCTGATTTACTGAAGAGTTCAGATGAGAATACATTGTTAGTGATCTAAGTACAAGTGTAACGACATTGAAAGACATCTTTTACCTTTAATGTTTGGGTGTATTTTTATTGTTGCAGTTACACGAGGAAGATGTACAGATATATGTAGCTTCTTTACATGTAAAATCCTCCTCTAGCATCTTTATTTTTTTGACAATAAGCAAATGTAAAGTATTTCCTCATGCAATCGGAAACTTAAAACACAATTAATTTTCTTTTTTAAAGCTATTTGTCATGTTAAACCCACCACAGTTTCTAATTTGGTGATTTTATTTGTGTTTGATCCAGGAAAATCTAGTCATTTCATTTAAACAGATCAAGTCTAAGGGTTTGTGCATGCAATCTATGCAATGTGCCTTGTACTAAACCACCAGCTGTGTATATCTACCAGCTGTGTATATCTACCACCTGTCTATAACTACCAGCTGTCTAAACAACTACCTGTCTATAACTACCACCTGTCTATAACTATCACCTGTCTATAACTACCAGCTGTGTATATCTTCCAGCTGTCTATAACTACCAGCTGTGTATATCTACCACCTGTCTATAACTACCAGCTGTCTAAACAACTACCTGTCTATAACTACCACCTGTCTATAACTACCAGCTGTCTATAACTACCAGCTGTCTATAACTATCACCTGTCTATGACTACCTCCTGTCTATATCTACCACCTGTCTATATCTACCAGCTGTCTAAACAACTACCTGTCTATAACTACCACCTGTCTATAACTATCACCTGTCTATGACTACCTCCTGTCTATATCTACCACCTGTCTATATCTACCAGCTGTCTAAACAACTACCTGTCTATACCTACAACCTGTCTATAACTACCACCTGTCTATTACTACCACCTGTCTATAACTACCACCTGTCTATAATATAACTACCACCTGTCTATAACTACACATGTCTATAACTACCACCTGTAGATAAACACCGTCATCTGTTTATAAATATCACCTTTCTTGGTATGAAGGAATGTGACTTGACCTGGCACTGATGTGAGGAGTTGGGACTTGACCTGACACTGATGTGAGAGGAGATGTGTCTTGACCTGGTACTGGTGTGAGAGAAGATGTGACTTGACCTGACACTGGTGTAAGGAGATGTGACTTGACCTGACACTGGTGTGAGATGTGACTTGACCTGTTACTGATGTGAGGAGATGTGACTTGACCTGACACTGGTGTAAGGAGATGTGACTTGACCTGACACTGGTGTGAGGAGATGTGACTTGACCTAACACTGGTGTGAGATGTGACTTGACCTGACACTAATGTGAGAAGATGTGACTTGACCTGACACTGGTGTGAGATGTGACTTGACCTGTTACTGATGTGAGGAGATGTGACTTGACCTGACACTGATGTAAGGAGATGTGACTTGACCTGACCTTGGCGTGAAAGTAAGTAACATCCAAAACATTACCGAAGTTTTCTAGCAAAGACTATTGATCTGTGAAGCCTTTAGAGTAAATATATCCTATGTTATCCCTGTCATGAATGATCAGACAGGAAATGTGGATTATTGCAGCTGTTACATAGAAGTCTCTCCAAATCGTTGTCTGCCTTTGAAATAGCATAAAAATATTGACAATGAATTCCATGTCCTTGATCTATATTTTTATACCTCTGATGCTGTAAGGACGATATCGGAGATGCGAGATCATTTTCCACAGATTATAAAGAATTTTGAAATTTACCATCAAAAAGTCACAGCTGACACCAGTCCCTACAAGTTCCATTTGTGTAAGATCATACGAGTGCTCTGTATGAAGACAAAATTTCATCCCAATGGAAGAATGTTAGAGATTCCTATGATATAGACTTAGTTCCTAATTAAATCAATTCAAACTTTTATATGTAAAATGTGAGCTGTATCTAATAGTGAAATCAAAATGAATCAAACATAATGTTATTTAAGAGCTGTGCCTGCAGGTAACAAGGAATGCAGTTACCACGCCAGCCATTATAAATATGTAGAAGTTGAACTAGTTCGAACCTCAGAGGTGGCAGGGTGTTTTTCCTATAATAGATTTGGAGCCGTTGGCCACTCCAAGGGTAGAAGCTATAGGAGATGCCTCCTGGGAGATATCGATCCTTGGCTGTTGTTGTCTTTTGTGTCAAAGACTTTATTTTGTGACAAAGGGAGTAGTGTAGAAGTTGAGAGTACAAGTCACCTTACTAGCCTAAGCTAGTAGGATTTTCCCTTTAGTGGAAAGTGTATGGTTGGAGACCGAAGGGTTGCTAGTTCAAATCCCAGCAGTGGCAGGGTGTTTTTCATTACTCCTTCCTATTACAAACTCTTTTGTATACATCACAGAAATCATACTCATTCATTTGTAAGATAAAATATCCAAATGAAAACTTGATAATGACAAAACACTTGGGTAAGTCGACGGGACCAAATGATCAAATTTGACTGAACTAATGGTTTGACTTTGCTGTGTTTCTATGAATGAAGACATGTTGATTAGATTGACTATTTTCATCTGTTGTTTACCGCATACGAGTCTCAAAGCACGGCGTGACAGTAATGAATAAGTTAAGAATCAATAAATTGATAATTTTATACACTGACGATATGTTTTACTTAAATGAACAGTTATAAGTACAAATATAGAACAAAAAATGTAATGTGAAACACTTGTCATTGTATTGCTGCACACACTGAATATGCACCCCTCAAATACACTTTGTGAAATCCATACCTACAGTAATACAAATATTGTACTCACATTAATATCTTTAAGTCAACAATATTTAAAAATAAAACTCAATAAATTCATACTCATGAACATTCTACATCGATATAGCATCGATAACACTGAGCTGGGTTATAAAAAGGTGAAGGCAGCCGCAACATCACTGAAGCATAACTTAACCCATACAACACTGTAAGGGCGTATACCATAAAATAGAATAAACTTGCACTTTGTATATGTACATGTATATCCAGTAAATGTATTTAAAATCATCAACAAATGAGTCAATGACAACCTAGTATTTTTACTAACGTGCATCATGCATCAGCCCAGCTGTTAACACTTGTTTTGATTTGATTTCCAGCAGTGATGCATATAAAAAAAGGAAAAGCAAAACACTACAGATTTACGTGTAACAGAACACATCGTCTTCTATTTTAAGTTTGATTGCCTAATTTTATAGAAATTCTAAATTTCATCTAAGCACCTGCATAAATGCAGGGATTAATTTTTCAACAGAAAATTTTGATAGGGCTTGTTTACTCAGATACTGACCAATCACACTCATTTGGACCTAAGCCAGAAATTTCAACCCGAGACAAGGTGATGCATGAACATCCAACTCAAAAAGAAAATTTTGGTAGAATTTAGGATAGGATGGACCAAAAATTATATTTGACACAAACTCAGTAATCAATTCAACAGTGTTCGAATCCTCCGTGCTAAATTTACTTATATGAAGAAGAGAATAAATTGGGACCGAACAATACATTAGATTCATACGATGTATTAATTCCAAGCATGTTCTACAATTGAGTTTTACTTTATATACTGTTGTGTGATTTATAGTAATTGGGCCCCAAGCAAAAATATGGAAAAATGGTTTGAATAAAAATTACATTATTTCTGATCAGAAAGAAACAACAAATTTGATCTTTTGTGGAATGTTTTTCTTGGGTTGGACTTTATAACCTTATAGATGAAGAGCAGAGGTGTGTGGTTCAAGGCTCCATCCCTTCCCATGGCGGTTAATATTTCTAAGGAAGCCAAGAAACAAACTGATCCTAGTTGTCATGGTTATGTCATTGGACAACACCGCTTACCCAAATTCCTCTGGTTAGTATGAGATGGGCCTCCCATATGTTGCTCTGTGAGGTAGCCACGAACTACCACAAAAAGACTCCACCTCAAATGACAGGCTGTTTTGGGCCTCCCATATGTTGTTCTGTGAGGTAGCCACCAACTACTACAAAAAGACTCCACCTCAAATGACAGGCTGTTTTGGGCCTCCCATATGTTGTTCTGTGAGGTAGCCACCAACTACTACAAAAAGACTCCACCTCAAATGACAGGCTGTTTTGGGCCTCCCATATGTTGTTCTGTGAGGTAGTCACCAACTACCACAAAAAGACTCCACCTCAAATGACTCGGGCCGTTTTCAGTGTGAAAACAAGGAAACAAACAAATATGTGACATCTATTAAGAATTTGTTCTATATATCATAAATATTTACATGGCTTTCATGAAAAATTCTCCAATATAACAAAACCATGACAATTACTATTGCAAGAATGTACAGATTGTTGGAGATATCAGCAGTCTTACCAACGTCCATCAAACACCTCAGACATTAAAATCAAACTTTAAAATGATTTGAACGACTATACCCTTGGTATTTTGTTTCTTTTACAAAACCCATCATATGTACTTAAAAAAAAAATAATAATAATAATTATGCAATGAAATATCCAGTGAAACTTCATCAAAATGTGTACCTAGTAATGATGCCTGATAAAAAAAATCTAAAATCTATTCAAGTGTCAATAATTTTAATTAAGAGTTGATAACGTATCAACTACTCATGTTAAAAACAGTTTGTCAAAAAAAAGAATCCGCAGCATGTAAAGTGGTTTCTCATTGATAACAGAATTCATTGACACAATCAGTCCTCATTCATACAAGATATGCCAGAGGCAACATAATCATAATCCAACCTTAAATAAAAAAAATATGAGGGCAAACTATGAGCCAGAGATCCCAAAGGAAACTTGGCACCCACCATGGTTTGATCTTTATTTGTTCTTTGAAAGCTGGATCTTTTCTCTTCTCTGTTTTCGCTATTTTGGTTTTTTTCTGACCAGTCCCAAAATCAAAGAGGCACAATAAAGGACCAAAGGGCACCTAGGTATGAAATTTGAGAAATGTCCATTCAGTACTTAGCAAATAGGGATAACAAACTTGCAACAAGTCAGAATCCAGGATGGCAGATTGTTGGCCATTTTCTTTTCCTGATAAGTACTAAAATCAAAGAGGCACAATTATGGATCAAGGGGAAACCTACACATGGAATCTGAAGATCCATGCTGTAGTTCTCAAAGCAATAATAAACCTTCAAACTCTAAATTCAAGATGGCCACCTGTCTTCCATATCATATTTCTGATCAGTCCCAAAATTAAATGGACACAATTAGAGACCAAGTGGAACCTACATATGAAATTTGAGAGAGATCCATAGAGCACTTTTCAAGAAATAGGGATAACAAACTTCAATGAAAAAATCCAAGATGTCCACCTGTCAGCCATTTTGTTTTCTTATCAGTCCCAAAATCAAATAGCACAGGTAGGCACTAAAGGGAACCTTCATATGAAATCTGGAAAAAAGATCCATCCAGTATGTCTCAAGAAATAGCAATAGCAAAAATTATCGAACCATGGACCATGGACCACAGACGTAGGGTGATTGGCATCATATGGAGAGTTAATCAATCTAAATTTAGCAGCAGAATTATAGATTTAAATCAAAGCAAAGGTAATCTAGAGACCATGCTGTTATCATTTGTCTCTACAAAACAAAATGAATTCCCAAAGTTCCATAGTGATTACCCATATATGGAATAACAGCATCATGTGTCTTGTACAAAATTGACAATGACCTTCCGTGTGTGCCCGACATTGTATCAGTAGCTTCCACAACAGGAAAGTAAAAAAAATCAATTTCTCTGATTAAATTTTCTCAAGACCATGATTTGATAGATGTTTCCAATGCCGTTAGTGATGTGATATGGTACCGTGTTACACACAACAGAATTCTGATAGACAGCATACTGTATCATTTGATCATTTGAGTTCCAGCCACAGAGACAAGACCTGAAGCTACTGTTATATTCTTAGACAAGAAGTTTTGTTGTTGATGACCAAGTAATACCTATCCTTGTTAAGGATGGAGAATCCCTGCCTTAATGTTCTTTTGAAATCATGCAATATTTAAAAGACAAGATTTAGTGAATTATAAGACTACATCACCACTCCATCTAGATTTTTTTTACATATCTTTTAACTAACTTTGATTTCCTCTGTTGCTTGGTTGGTTACTACATTTTCAGCCAATAGCATCACTGACAAGTCTTACTAGAAGGACTTATTTTGAATTAGTGTTTAAAGGTGCTATTACCTTGTGACTGTCTTTTGTATAATTCTTTAGGGATTTATTGAAAAGAACTATCATTCATTGGTGTAATAAAACCCAATGTCATATATGTCTAATCTCTCTTAAGTCCATGAACATAAATATCTACTCATATACATTACTCTTATATTTCAATCCACAAAGATTTTAGTGGACTAAAACATTACCTCTGATCCTCAGGGATGGGTATATTACAGGAGTAGGTAATACCAGGTTGTTGGAATCGCTAATGAATAGCAATAGATATGGGCGAGCTTCATTACAGTGCAATGAAATACCAGCATTTGTAAGCAGTTCTACTGAACAGCAATACATATGAGTTGGCTCAGGGCAATGAAATATCAGCATTTGTAAGCAGTTCTACTGAACAGCAATACATATGAGTGGGCTCAGGGCAATGAAACACCAGCATTTGTAAGCAGTTCTACTGAACAGCAATACATATGAGTTGGCTCAGGGCAATGAAATATCAGCATTTGTAAGCAGTTCTACTGAACAGCAATACATATGAGTGGGCTCAGGGCAATGAAATATCAGCATTTGTAAGCAGTTCTACTGAACAGCAATACATATGAGTTGGCTCAGGGCAATGAAATATCAGCATTTGTAAGCAGTTCTACTGAACAGCAATACATATGAGTGGGCTCAGGGCAATGAAACACCAGCATTTGTAAGCAGTTCCACTGAGCAGCAATACATATGAGTTGGCTCAGGGCAATGAAATATCAGCATTTGTAAGCTGTTGAACAGGATTTGATATGAGTGGGCTTATTACCATGTTCATATTACAGGACTGATAAATTACCTATAAACTAAGTTATAGTCGATTCACATTTCAAGAAATTGAAATAAACAAATCAGTTAAATTGAAACTCCTTAAGTTTGGATGATATGAATTAACACTCTGCTGATATTCCTACACTTTTTATCTTTAACATATTTAGTTTCATGATTTTTAAAGCATTTCTATTTCCATTCAGTAGGGATTCTGTATTAGTTTGTATAAATCCTGGAGTAAATTTTCAATTACCCAAACTCACAGATCAACGGACAAGAACTGTTCCAGATTTATACCCAAGTACCTGCTTTAAAAGCAAATACCGCCTGTATTATATTACATTAATACTGTTGCTAAGCGACATTTAAAATGACTCTCCTCGACATTTCTGACTGACCCAATTGCCAAGGGGACACAATATAGCATTGATCAGAGAATGGGAATGTTTTCCTCGTAAGCTTTTCTTTTCTGGATGAAATGTGCTACAAACACAATATTTTAGATTTGAAGGCTGGGCATGAAAATTATCTTGGTTCCCTTGAGTCTCTCATAAATAACCCAGTATCTTAGCTAAATGTGCCAATTCTATTAGCCCAACATCACAATAGTTACAAGACAATATTGACTCCTTACTGCAGGAAAAAAAAGGTGCCAAGAAGTATTTCCTGGATGTGAACTGAAAGTCCTAGACATCAGAACCACCGTGCTCCATCAGTGATCTTTCCATGAAAATGTTCCTGTCAGCACATTCTTTTTTCTCTTTTACCCTTCAAGACAACGGGGAGTCATGATATTTCCACTAAGGTACAGATGGTTACATAATTAAAAAATCCTATTTCTATAAAAACACTTATCTAATTTGCCTACTTAAACTTTCCATGTCGGTAGATTATGTGTGTGCAAAATATATCAGGCCTGATTCACTTTTCTCCCCTTTAAGTGAGTTTGTCGGTAATGTCTGAATGTCAATGAAGACAACCATTATAGTAGGTGACTTTCTCAATCCAGGGAACAACTCCAGTTAAGGATATCACAATTTAATGAAATTATTTCACATGGTCCCCTACCTTTACTGGATAATAACATAGAGAATGATATATATATATACCCATCTCCATTTGAAAGAAATGTACTGACAACTTTGGATGAGTCTCCAGTCACAATTTCTTGTCATTTACCCCTCCATGCATCTATTGCTTTATTAATCTACTTTAAATAAATACCTTTACCATTCTGAGAATGACATAACAATTTTGTGCATGTTCACATGGAATCAATTTAAACAACAAGTTACACAGATAATTTACACGGAAAAGCCTTTTCATTTGCCTTGACCTACATCTTGACACAAATCTATCGACAAAATTCACTGGAAGTGGGTGGAGTTTCTATGTCATCAATGGCTGAAAAGAGCATTTTCATTGGATAAGAACATGTGAGGGACCATTTTGAACAAAATTGTGCAGTTCTTAGTTTTTGTTAAACTTGATATTGCGATAATTATATTATTTTTATGCCAAATTAGAACGGGGATGGTATGTTTATTTTCATACCTTTCTAACCAATTCTTTTTTCCTTTTTGTTTTTATTATTGTTTAATAATAGATGAATTTTATGAACGAAATTCGGCACAAATTTGATCAAGTTTAGAAAAGAAAAAAGAAAAAAAAGAAATACTACTTCAAATATACTTCAACATCTGTATTTTACTATAACAGCTATTCTGAAGTTTAATATTGAAGACAATCGGAAGCAATCGACACCACTTAAAAGGAAAATTTGCTGGGAAAGTTTTAAAATGTGAAATTTATGCTTTTAAAGAAGAAAAAAATAATTCCGATCTCCAAATAAAAGGTTTTTTCATTGTCCCACTCCACATTACCCCTATACTGTATATAAAATTCATCAATGTACTGTCTCCATCCTTACTTCAGACCCATTCAATGTTACCCAAAGGAACAATGATAGAGTATCCTCCATTTTATTGACCATAAAACACATCTCTGTCTGGAAAACACACCCATCAATATCCAAAATTGGGAAGCTAATATGCTCCATGTGAAAATATATTACAGACAATGAAAGATAGAACCAACTACCATTGGACGTTGGTTATCTGTTCTATAGCATTAAATCCATTACAGATAGACGCCTGTTGCCTTTTTTTCCCCTACACTGTTCAAAATGGATTGGGTTTTTTTTTTTTATATTGTCAGATCTGGAAAGTTTTAGAAAGCATCAGGCACTCTGAACCAACCAGCAAGTTTCTGCTGAAAATATCTTGGTAGTTTTCACATATGTTCTCTAGTTTGAGGCCCATTGCATTCTATTAGAACACCTTATATCAGTCTTGGGATCCATTCTTCTAACAAAAAAAGAAATCTTCAAAGTGACATTCTAAAAACTAACCAGTTTATCTCATTATTACCTTGTTTTCAAAACAAACGTCTATACACACAGACACGGAAACCTGTTTTTGTCTAGCTCTATCCTATATACTCCAAGACATGGAACCCGATCTTTGTCCTGCTCTGTCGTTTGATCTATGAAATAAATTTTATTGTGTATGCTTTCATTTCAACAAGCATGCTATCTTTGTCCATGATTATTGTGAAAACTTATTTTTCTTGAACAGGGTAAACTACAATTGAAAATTAGATAAATTTTCCCTTTCCAAAACTACATGTCAGACTTCCAGAAGAATCACTAAAAATGGACAATAGATTAGATTGTTTTGGAAAAAATGTCAGATAACAGACTTTCATCTATGAAAGATGATTAGATTTTTAGTGTAAGGGAGTTAATTCAAGATCAAATTATACCATATTACAGAAGATTCCAGTGACACAGTAGGGCACCATCCATCCCTTATTTAAGCTATACCATACAGAAGATTCCTGTCACAGAAAGGTAACATATTGCCTTAACTTAACATCATATTATAGAAAATTCCTGTTAGTTAGGTACCTCACAGCCTTAAACCAAATTTACCATATAATTGGAAATTAAAACTTACAATATTGTAGAAAATTCCAGTAACAAAACAGTACCATACAGTCTGAAATCCAAATTTACAATATTGTAGGAAATTCCTGTTACAAAACGGTACCATACAGTCTGAAATCCAAATTTACAATATTGTAGGAAATTCCTGTTAAAAAAACGTACCATACAGTCTGAAATCCAAATTTACAATATTGTCGGAAATTCCTGTTACAAAAAGGTACCATGAAGCCTTTACTCAATACCACATCACAGAAGATTTTACATCCCAGACAGCTGACTATCAAAGTATTTGTTGGGACTTCACTTTCTCCAGCATCAGATTGTGTCTCCTCATCATGTGTTGTTAACACCAGGAGCCTGCAAGTTTCAAGGTTTCGATCTGTTGTGCAAATAGGATCAAAAGGTTTAAATCAGCAAATTTTGAGCATACACATCTAAACGACGAAGACTTCACAAAATGACTTACTTTTTGAAGATTAGATTTCCAAATATGTGAAATAGTCTGAAGGTTTTTTCAAGTAAAATCAATTTTCATGATGTAATAGTTACCATAACTTAAATATGCAAATACAATATCTGCACTCATCTTTGTAGCCCCAAAACAAAAAAGTACTGCCCTCCCTACAGTCCAATAAGCCATAATGTCAGAGACAAAGAGTGATCTCTCTGCCTCAAAAAAGAGGGGAAGTTAGGCCAAGAAGGAAAGGGGAGGACAGGATGGGTCTCCATAAAGTTATGGTAAGTATTACATCATGAAAATTGATTTTACTTTTTGAAAAAATAAATTTCATTTAAGTAATCATCACTGTAACTCTAGTATGCGAAATCATCTTACTGTAGTGGAGACTTTGAGGCAGCCCATCACAGCACAACACAACCCAGAAAAATCTCAAGGTAGGGACGGAAATGTTCAAGGAACTCCCCCAAAAAGTGACAAGTAAAGATAAGAAATACCTCCAATTGAGGTCCAATAGAGTACCGACTCTCAGAATGAGAAGCCAAGGGCCTCAGATAGAAATCTGTTAAAGTATTCCTGCCGCGCCAAAAGGCAGCAGACATGACCTGAAAGGAGGACTCATGGAGGAGAACCCAAGATGCAGAGAGGGGCCTAAACTCAGGAGCCTACGCCTTCAATCTTTCCCAAGCCTGATCATCTCAATGCTTGTAAGCGTACCTGATGATCTGGCAAACCCAGCTTGAAACTGACTGGGAACAGATATCCTGATGACCCTGTTTGATGGGCGAAAACAGAAGGGATCGAGAATCCTGCCACCCCTTAGTTTTATCGAGGGACAGGGATAGAGCAATCTATCATACTTCTAATGACCAGTCAAGGTGGGAATCCTAATGGGATCAGGCGAGAACCCAGGAACATGATTCTTTGCCAGGAAGGAAGGTAGGCAGGAAGGAAGGAAGGAAAGACAACTCATGGACTTCGCTCCTCCTACATCCAGAAGTCAGAGCAACAAGGAAGACTGCCTTCAAAGGAACATACTTCAAAGAGGCAGACTCCAAAGGCTCATAAGGGAAATCACAGATTCCACTGCTGGGCTAACTGCCAAATTCATTAGGGCAGAAAGTGAGGAGGACTAACTTATGTCCTTTATACCATAAAAAGCAAGGACTCTGACAACTGCCATAAGGTAACCATCTATAGTACCAGGGGCCAGATTGCGATTCCTTAACAGGTAGAGAAGGAAATTCGCAATCAACTGAACAGAGGCCTTGAGGCTGGCAAAGGAGATTTGATCTGGCCGCCAGTGCCAATGGCCACAACATTCACTCTGCCCGTAAGATGCTTGACCAAAAAAGTCAACTGCATCTCCTGGCAGAGAAGAAGAATGCAGATGTGAGACCAGGTGCTCCCCTGTCTCTCCAGATATGCTACAACTGTTGAATTATCTGTAGCCACACTAATTACCTTGGAATGCAGAATCCTTCAAAAGGACTGCAGAGCCAACAGAACAGACCTCATCTTAAGCACATGGATGTGCTCCTAGAACTGTTTCCCAGACCACTTCCCGAACAGCACTGACCATAAAGGTAAGTTCCCCAGCCTGTCATGGAGGCATCCATGTACAGGGTCATAGAGGGAACCAAGTTGGACAAAGGAACCCCCCAGGTTATGTTCTCCACCACTGGGCAAACTCCTTGATCAACAGGCCGTGCTTCCTGATCCCTGGAAGAAGGGACCAAGTTGGCCAGGAGAGGTCAAATGTGAAGTCTCCATAAGGGAACCACGTCTGCTAGAGAGTTGAGATAACCCAAAAAACTGAGAAACCAATGCACCTGGACAGAGCAACAGCCCTGGCCTTCTCAAACTTCTCCACAGGTGGAAGGGTTATTCCCTGAATCATGTTCTCTGCGAGAATGAAGGAATCCCATGACCACCTGTAGCAGCTTCATGTAAACCAAAGGTGCAGTCATGAGCACGAATGACATGGCTCAAAACTGGACGACCCTTCTGTTGCAGGTAAAATGGAGGAATATCCGTATCAACTTCTTGATGGGGATGTGGAAATTGGCATCCATCTATCAAAGAGGCACACGTTCTGTCTCTGACAAAGACAATGATGCCCTAATGAGTCTCCATGTTGAAGTAAGGAGAATCTATTTGCCTGTTGAAGGCACTTAGATCTATGATTGAACACCAAGTACCAGACTTCTTCCAAACCAGAAACATTCTGGAGTAGAAGCCGAGAATGCAGTCTGCCACACAGAAGTGCCATAAAAAAAAGAGGGAGATCATGCTATGTCTCTGTCGTAATGACTCATGGAACTATAGGGACGACAGAATTTTTTAATCTTTTGTTTTTTGGCTTAAATGATAGGTGTAGGTACTGTATTTGCATACTAAGGTTATGATGATTATTAGTGAAATAAAAAAGTCATATGTATATGTATTTTTATGTAGCTTTTGTGAAATCATTTTGACTATTTCCTTTACTGTCGGTTCATTCACTACAGGCAAGCAAGGTTTGCTTCCCTTAGCCATCTCCTAAACTATCAGAGTTATACCCCAAAAGTCTTGAATGGTCATTAGTTTCAGCATCTTTGATTCAACAGAAACACAGAAACATTTTTATATCAATTGTATAATGGATATCTATAGAATAGGACAATCAGAAAAGTCTTTGGTAGCTTATCGTCCTGAAGCACAAGTCAGAAAGTACATCTTAATAGTGTAATTTGATAGTTAACAAATAGGAGTTACTTCCCCTTAACTGTATGCCAATAAAATACTGGCTGCTTTGGCACTGCAGTGACTACTGTGAAGGATTTGATACAGAAGTAAACATGTTTGTTACAGATGCTAGAGACAAAGATATCTTCTTTAGTTGGTCTTTCTTGCAACATTAGCATTCCATAAATGCTGAAATGTGTTTTAAATTGGTCTTGCTGGCACTACTTAGCAGCTTTGATTTAATAGAAACAATAAACTCTATTACAAGTTGTACATCAATGTGCTAGTGGAAGGGTGGGGCCCACTTTGATAGATATTGATAGTGCTGCCAAAATCCTTAATGGTAGATAAAACTCAATGTTAACTCCCTTTTATAAAGTAGTATACAAAAAACAGGGAAACATACTCCTAATAATTCATTAAAAAAAAAAGTATCAAAAATCAAACTTTATTTAATTTACAACATTTTTAAACAAGTCATACCAACTTTTATCAATCACTGTTGTTGGTCAAGATTGAAGCATATCATGGGTCTTACTGTGGGAGAAATTTGGAGTATTCACAGAAAACCTGAGTACATGAGCAGGTGACCCCATACATTTTTCTATTGCTTTAGTTTTCACAACTTATCACTAAACATTACAAATACAGATATATATCTTATACTTCCTTGTGTACTGCACACACAAACTTCATTTCTAGATATTATTATATATATCATCAACCTCATTTTATTATTAGTATCAATACACAAAAATAACTTTCACCTATATCTATCTATATAAAATACCCTGACCAATCCTATCCTTTCTTCCTTTAGAATTGTACTTTTAAGGCAAATGATGAATGTGTCACCATTGTGCCACAAGACACAAAAAGGATTGGGCACAATTTCTGATATTCCTACAACTGCATTCGGACAGAAACCAACATCTCTACCTCCATAGAAAAAAGAGCATTCTCTGTCAGGAGTGAGATAAACAATGTATTAAACACATTTTACAGATATATGGCACTGTAAGATATCTACAACCAATTAAAACCGTCCATTGATTTATTTTAAGACCTGAAGTGAGTTGGCTCCATTTAAGTCCTCTTGGCAAAACACTTTAATGATATTGTGCTAACAAAAGAACTACAAAAAATTCCATTCACAAATAAAAAAAAAAAAAAATTGATTCATAAAAAATGAACACATGTACCTCATTCTGTACGTGCATCTGTCAAATTACCATATCATAAAAATAACAAATTGTATTTATAACTGCAAAGGAATTGACAAAAAGCCAAGACACCTCTATAAAAAAGTAATCAAATTGTTTCAACTGACCTGAAATGCCACATGTGTTACGGAGAAAGTCTAGAACCATGTTTTAAATTACTGAGCAACATTTCGATAAACTATATATGGTTGGCTAGAAATCACTGCAAAATGCTTGTATCTTCATCTTGATGTCGTATATATAAACATATCTTTTTTTTTAATTTTTGAAATGTTGAAAACAACACATCACAATCAGAAAGAGTATTTTTTTGTTCTGTTTCAAAAATGAACAGACCAAAAAAACTGTTACAGTATTGGTGCTTACATTTAACAGAAGTTCTAAGATACTTAATTTATTTCACGATAATCCCACATGTTTGGTAATATCAAATTAGGAGACTAATCAACAAATGCTATTAATTAGGGGTACCTTGTGTTGGTTCTCCAGCTTACTATAGCATAAACACAGCAGGATTAAACTTATACCATAGAATCACAGATGTTAACACAGAAATGTGCACAAACACTCATTTCAAGCACTGAAAATTAAAACTGTGACTACTGGGTGAAAAATCTTAGGGAAGTCTTGAGTAATAGAACCATAAAGAAGATGAATGTTTATGATATCCATACCATATAAGATGTAAATCTAGATAGAAACCTATTCTCTGGCAAGCCAACAAGTCATGAGAAGGGCAATAACTCCCATAAAAACTAACAGAATAAATTGCCCAACCACCTGTTACATAAATCATTAATGCATGAGAAGTGCACTAAATCTGGACAATTCTTGGCAAGCAGGATTGATGCCTCCCTTTCCTTAAAATTAGAATTAATTTTTATTTTAATGTTTTTAATAACTCTGAGAAAATATCTAGCAGCTGTTAACAGTACATGCGTCATAATGAAATCGGTTATTGTATTTGTCAATAATATTTTGAAAAAACGTAACATTGCAGCTCTTACATTTACTAGTCAAAGTTTCAGCAAAACTGACAGAAACTAATAATAATGTAAAACAGCTGAAATATTTCAAATAACTTAACGCTGCAGAAATAGTTATGGTTATTGTTAAAGCTAAACTTGGATACATCCCAGATGGGCACTCATTATAAAAGTGCAACAAAGACTGTCAGATTTTTCAATATTCTGAAGGACTTTTGTTTTAGATTTATTTCATAACATAACCACCATTTGAGGACAAATTTTTGAAATAGATTAATTTAAAGTATGTTAACTGCTCATCAAAGATTGGTACATGTTTTTCAGTATGGAATTCAGTTTAATGTGTTGCAAACAGCAGTCTAAAAGGTTGTTTAGATTCTGAGGTTGGAAAAATTTTATTTTAGGCTTAACAATAAGATTTCAGGCTGACAAAACTGGTCTTAGCAAAGAACTGTTCATTCTTGTTTGTTTCAATTATGGCATTCAATTGGATGGCCGCCAACACAGAGAAAGATGTCACAACCCAGAGTTAGGAAGATTACTTTTATACATTGTGTAAAGATATAAGCACTTTTACCAAAAATACATCAACACTTCTATCTTAAGGTATTTGAAGAGTTTTAAGACAACAATTTAAGGTAGTAAAAAACATACGATGATTTGATATTCTACATTTGGAAGTGACTGGTGACTTCACAATCTTATCTGTATACATACACCAGCTGTCTGCAACAACTTTCTGACCTTTATTATCACCTCTAATCATTCTTGTGTATCATTTTCCTTAACGATAAAAAAAATGTTTATAATTATAGAACTTAGAATAAACAAGGATGAGACCCTGTTGGAGAAACATGTACAACATCCAATAACCTTACAATCTGATACCCATGAATTCTGAGCCAGGGCAAACCTCAGCCATGACCTCTGTGACCTCCAAACTGAGACCTGTAAACAGTGATCCAGTGACCTTTGACATCAGTTCCTAAATCTGAGCTCATCAGTAATCATTATATATATAAGACCAGTCCAGAACTTACTGTATATGTTACCCATCATGGCACAAGGCATACACTACGGATACTTTATCTACCAAATAAACAACTTCATTTATCTGCACAAAAACAAGGTTGCCTGTCAAAGTAGCTCATCAGTCATGACAGAAATGATATTTTCTGTTGAGAAACAAGTGATCATTATACTACTTACAAAGATTTTTCTTGTATGCATGATTGCCAAAAATCTCAGACTGGCTAAACAATTACAATCTAAGCCTAACAGGATACCAGAAATGCTGTCATGTGTGTAAAACTGAAATAGGCACTGAAAACAGCAACATTAAAATGGAGCAGTTGTGTAGTTTTATTGTTATCAAACAGGAGTATTTAGAAATTAATATAGAAATGTTTCATAATTCTTCATCAAATCTAAAGCAAAAGTCTCAATTTGTATAACAACAAACTCCCATCTTTCCCAAAAATATCAAATTTGCACCAAATACTGGAAACATATTACCAGGGTTTATTTTTGAGTTCTGAGAAGTGAACACAAACCTAATTATGTTTAAGTGAAAATCTGTTGTTTTTATAGGTACCCTATATGTTTTTTACAGCTACCATCCCCCACCTCCTCAATCGACTAAAATGACACGAAACAAAACATGGAAATCATAATCATTTATGTTAATTGTTCTCAGAAAGTATACATTGGTTCTCACATCATGTAATATACACCAATAGGTGAAATCTCTTTGAGAAGTGAATAAGTGAACACTCTGACATACAGAGAATAACACATCTGTCTAAAGACATATTTACTTTGTATAATTGAGCCAAATATAAAAAGACATCAAACCCTGGGCAAAAATCTTTCTTCAGGTGCCAATATTTTATACAGCATTGGTCTTTATCTGAAGATAGTTTTACTGTCAGAAGTCTGTATCGTTTGTATATCACATGTTGTTAGTAGGGAACTGGACTGAGTAGTCGCCAAGTATTACAATACATCGGTATCACTTGGTACAGAGTGCTTGGCTTGATATCCAAGGGAAAGGTGCAATGTACTGTGGTGAGGTCTTACAGAAACCTGACACAACTTTCATGTCCTATCATCCAAGTTCTATATATAAGACAGAAACAGCACTCAGTGAAATATACAATACATATCATGTGTCGAAATATTCAACAAAATAACAAACACTGAAGTCTTGGACAATAATCTGTATCACCTTCTATAAGATTCTTAAAAAAAAAATTAAAAATGAAAATAAATAAATTAAGAAATTTTGTGTCATATCTATACCAGCAAACTTCTCCAAAGACGTTTTTTAATTTTATCAGAACCTAAGACCACAGATTACTAAAAACAATTCTATATATCTCCTGAAATATAGAATACTTAAGTTCTGATACAAACATACAATCTCAAATCTTTGCCAGCTCACTTATCTTAAAAAGATGGACTGAAAACATCTACATTTAAAAGGAATTTTTAGATACCATTGAAAACATTTTGTAATAAAAGGTACAAATTTCCTCAAGGCTGAAACAGTTGTAGAAATCAATACAATCTACAGGTATGAACTTTTGACCCAATATTGATTACTTCTATGATTACAGTCCTTCAGCATTATGAGATTGTTCTGATCAGTATTATATCTCAGATTCAATAACACATCAGACGTACAACCAAGTTATAATCAGTATTTCAGATCTGTAGACAGTGCAAACGTAATTTTAAAAAGTTTTTTTTTTTTTTTGTTAAAAACCACAAGAACTTTATTTTGATGAAAGAAGAAGGCATAAAGAGTGTTGAAATCAATCAGTGAATGTTTATATTAATGAAAGCCAGGCCATCACATACAGGGATAGAACTCCAACTTTTGTGTTTAGTGTTTCTAAAAATATCAATATCAACTGTAGAAGTTATAACAGTACAACACTATAACTATACAAGAAGTAAAGAATAAAGCATATTGTTTTAGGACATAAAATTGATTTATTAATTGATTTTAATTAAATTTTTGCCGTGTATACGGTCATGATTTTAGGTTTTAACATGAGTGAATGTTTCTGGTGTAATAACAAAATAGTGTTATCCTGATAATCAATTTAGCAGCTTTTCTAGTTAACTGCTAATGCACGACAAAGCTCCTCCATACCTCCAGCTTTTAAAGCTAGTAATTCCTGCAAGAGAACTTTACATATATTTACTACGTATGATGATGGCAGAAATCCTTGACCTTGTTTTAGGGTCCATACAAAGGGTAATGAATCCTCTACACGTCTTAAAGGAGAAAACACTTACCTGAAAAGACAGAAAAGATTAAACAAAGATCAATAAATGCAAAACACAATGTTCATACCTTATTTATCTCACAATAAGTCTTTACCCAGAAAGAAGCCCTAATATATCTGTTGAGTAAAATTACAGAACAAATCCTATTTCATTGTTCTGTATTATATCCAATCCCTGACAGGGAGTCAGAATTTGAGTAAAATTACAAAACAAATCCTGTTTCATTGTTGTGTATTACACCCAATCCCTGACAGGGAGTCAGAATTTGAGTAAAATTACAAAACAAATCCTGTTTCATTGTTGTGTATTACACCCAATCCCTGACAGGGAGTCAGAATTTGAGTAAAATTACAAAACAAATCCTGTTTCATTGTTCTGTATTACACCCAATCCCTCCAGAATTTGAGTAAAATTACAAAACAAATCCTGTTTCATTGTTCTGTATTACACCCAATCCCTGACAGGGAGTCAGAATTTGTATCTCCCTCCCGCCTCAGTTAACATGTCAACCTCTCAATTAACATGATATTATTGTGTTTATTAATTTTGAATGGTAATCTGGGTATTGTCTCACACACAAATGATTAAGGATGAATTATTCAATAAAGGCAAAAATGGGGCCTTTATCACTCACCTGTTGACTGCTGCAACACAATATTTGATAAAAACATGGACAACAAACAAAGAAAATAATACTTCTTTTCAAGGCAGGGAAAATTAGGGTATACAAGGTCATGATCAGATATATGATGTGGGTGGGTATCTTATTTGAAGTTACACAAGTGAGAATATATGTGTGTGGTGTAGCTTCAGGGTGGTAGGGGTTAACAGTCAAGAGATGTGGTACGACAAAGTTATATCTAACATTCTGAAATGTACTAACATTGATGATAAAGAAACTCAATGTATGCCTGATATAATACATCATCTTATTCCTCGTAAGAATGAAGTTGTTTAAATTTCATCAAAGGACAGACTTATAAATCAAACACATTGTAAAAATATATTTTTCACAAATGAATATCCTGATCGGTCGAGATATTAGGCGTAAAGATTTTGTTCTTTTTGATCTAAATGAACATTTAAGCATTGAACTTTCAGTTGGCATTCATGGATTTATGAATGTAGCTGTTAACTGGATTTGATCATTAACATATGGTAAATTAAAAAACAGATTGTTTAGCTTTACTGTAAAACAGACGTCACTGTCAATAACATAATCAATCTCTGACGAATTTAAGACCTCAAAAAAATCATTTAGGTCACTATACATGTGTGATATCTGGTCAATAGCTGTCTGAAGTTGATAAATCAAACAGTGCCTATCAGTCAGGTAAACAAAAGGATCAATAAGGCATTGTAACTGGAGAATAGTTACTGATAAAACCATGTAAATGGCCAAACGTCATCCAAATCTCAGCCGCTGTTATACGTCAATAACACTATCAGTACAGGTAATAATCGTCAATATCACGCCCCTACTATCTGTGCATGGTCAAGTGATATCTCTTCCTTCACCACAAAAACAAATTTTATAGTTTCCATTACTTGGTATAAAGCTAATATTTCATATCCCAAAGCAACAAGCGAAAGTTTCTTAAAACTACTTAAAAAGTGTCTTTTACATTTAGATAAACTGATTTTTCATCAAACTCTAATAAATTATTTTCTTTTATTTCATTTTTGTGTTTTAACTTCTAGACATTTATCAAAAACCTGGATATACTATACCTACCTAACAAGACTCCAACCTTATCAACACTGACTGTACTTTCTTTGGTCTAACATCCGTTTCATCATAACTTACCTACATTAATTTTTTGATATATTGAAGCTCCTCTGTACAACAAGTAACAGAGCTTTGAGGTACATCATTATTCAATGGTAAATAGATGATTTTCAATCCTCTATCATAAAGAATTATCAAGAAATACATATCATATATTTCCTTATATAAAAAAATAAATAGATCATTTTCAGTCATTTATAATAAAACAAATACATTATGAAATATCCCATACTTTTCTTTATAAAAAACAAATGAGTTTTCAACCTTTATCATTAAAGAAATATCAAAAAATTCTATACATTTATTTAATGCGAAATGAAAGATTTTCAATCCTTTGTCACAAAAGAGGTATTAAGAAATATATATTAATGAAGTTTTAATGAGTGAATAGTTTTTCACGAAAAGCTTAACCAGCTTTGTTCTTTTGTATCTGTCCTAAATATTCTAGTAATTTAGCTATTTTCCTTGTGAGAATGTAATAAATAGAATATTTAATAGTGTCTTCAACTATAACAGATACACTTCACTCATGTGTCTAATGATTTTCAATCCTTTATCATCAAAGAAGTGTTAACAAATATCACATGTTTCTTTATTAAAAAAAAATGTTAACACCTTGAAGCGGTGACTAAATCAGTCTGACAGGTGATATCACCACCTGTCTGAGGAACAATGTACAGTGATTGTATCAGGATCATCTATTTCTGTACAAAAATGTACAATAAACACTGCCTACTTGTTAAACACAGGAGGAGCTATTTTGAAACTGTTGTCAGTACGCCAGCATTGTAAATCAGTTGGACTTACTTCAGTTCATTAAGGTTACTGGAGGGAGGAAGGAAAGGAAGGGGATGAGGGGGGTCCTCTCTGAGGTCTACAGAAAACATTCTAACAATTGGCCCGAGCCAAATGATTCACTCCACCATGAGAAAATATTCCTTCAGTTACACTAAGACTGAGAGGCTTATTCCAAGTCAACAGAAACAAAAACATACTTAAAGGATCACTATTGAGTCATAGGCGACAGCAGTTTACAGTTAAATGTGAAAAGTAAAGTTTGTGCATGTGCAGCGGGTTCTGGAAAAAGAGTGCTAAAGAGGACCTTAAGGACATTCTAGATGTAATACAATGCCTTTTTCTAATGTGTTCATGTCTAATCTATTTCATGTAAACAACAGAGGTTAGGACATCAGAAATTGTGATAGCTGATAGATTGACACACACATTTAAATATATATATCACATCTTAAATTGATATATTGAAATATATACTAAGCTAACTGTATTTCTGACAGATATATTTGTGATATTATTTGGAAAATAATCACTGACTGCTGGAGATGACTACTAATACAGATAGCAGATGTTACTCTATTTTTCTTGCCTTCTCACAGAAAAAAACTATTTCAACTAAATCTCAAGTTTAATTTTATCTTAATTAGAATTTAATTTAATTAAAAGCCATAAGACCTGCATCATTCAATATGATAATGGTCTATAAATGTCAGCTACATATATGCAGAATCTACAACTAAGCAGAGAGCTGTTTGAATCTATCCAACACCACCCTTCTCTCTTGATCCCATCCTTTTCCTACCTCATGTATTATTACATATCTACCACCAAATGAATTTGGCACCAAAAAAAATTCAGTGTGAATCAAGGTATTTCAACACATTACCAAGCCTGGACACTGAATATAAATAACATTCTATCTAGCAATACACCACCCTTTATCTCCTGTTCTCACACCTCAGTATCAACCAAACTGAAATTACTACCAATTTATGGCTGGCATTTCATTCAATAGATCTACAGGATCAATATCATAGCAAATAACAGTTGATTTATGCCTAATGGTCCAGACTTAACTTCTCTTGTAAAGATAGCCCTTTGTGTCCAAACTTTCACTTCCTTCAAAAAGCCATGCTCAGCATATTTTTACATGTTCAATGCCATTTCTAAACAAAAGATCAATGGAACCAGGCAAATACTTTATTAGAAATATTGAATAAAGAGTTGTTTTCCTACTCCAAAAAGAAAACAAATATTTTGAAAGTTTATGAAAGATTTTAGTTTAGTGTATGCTAATACAATTCATTACATTATGTACCTGGCTGTTTCTTCCAGTCACACACAATATAACATATGGTCAGTTACCAGCACCTTGGTCAAATACTTTTGAGTATAGCATGTGAAAATATCAATTATCTTATATTTAACTCAAAGTCAAGGGGTGGGCTTATTGAATAAAGGGCAATACAACAGCATTTGTAAGTTGCCTTCCTGGACATCACTAGATATGAATGGGCTTATTACCGGACATGGGCTTATTGCAAAATCAATTTAGTCAATTTACTTAACCAAGAGTCAACATAAGACATCACAATGTTTAACATACTGTGAAAACAAGTGTAATGTGCGCAGGTACTCTTTGGGGATGAAAATGGTAATAAAACTTCTACTTGCATAATGTGTGCACCCCAAAATTCTGTCAAAATCAATCTCTGGAAGCCAAGAAATTGATCTCGGAATGTTCAGCTAACACGTCAGACCAATAATATAAAGTCCAAAATCTGATAGTATTTTCATATACTGTCTTTCAATACTGTTTGTGCATCTTCTTGTTTGTTTTCTTTTACATCAGACACATCTCGCTGTCATTCTCTTACCTAACCAATTACCCCTTATTTATCTTACATACCCAAGCACTTTTCTTCACATTAGCCCTAATCAACAGTTTTCAATGTTGAAATCACACGTACAAGGCATTATCAACCTATTCATGACCAAACCAGGTAAATAGCATCTTCACAAGTCAACTTTTCTTTCATGTTGCTGTCACATTGACGCACAACAGCTGACATAAATTGAGGCCCCAACTCTGTATATGTAAGCAATCGGTATACAGAAAATGGAATGGAATCACATGGAATGCGTACTGTTAAATGAGGAATGGTGTTTCATTACACATTTTGGTAAGAAAATCACACAAAACTATTCTTTTTTGATTATTAGATGATATATGATTTGTAAGCATCGATACGATCAATATAAATAAATAATGAATTCAATCCATAGTCCGATGTCTCAATCTATACTCCGCATACTAACATGTCAACCCTAACTTCCGCTAATACACATGGAAACAGACATGTGCTCATGGCCTCTGCTTCGTCGCGATATTCGAAGTGAAGGAAAATAAGATGAAACCTGTCAATTTCTGAACAGTTACACATGTTAGTGTTTCAAAAGATAATCAAGTCATAATCAACGTATTTTTCAATGTCCCAAACAGGCCACTGTCTGTCTACTTTCTATTATGTTTTCAAACACTTTGTCCAGCTTTTGCACGAAACTCACTCAGATAATTTGCATTAATATATACAGTAATTATCTTATTTATGCTTTTGTTCATAAAGATTCTGTGCACGTTGCCAGGATTATCTAGTTCTCCAAACTGACACAAAAACGATTCGACAATTTCGATTTTTCCATGAAAAAAAAAAAAAAAATTGAAAAGCCTACAGCTACGTAACGTGCACACCTCCAACTATGGACATTTATTTTCTCAAAAAAAAACCTGACTGCATACATTACATGGGTTTTTATGGTAACCACTATACTGCCTTGATATGGCATTCATGATATATATTAATCACACAGTCTTGAACTTAAACTTACTATACTATGTTAGTACACAATCTGAGGTTTACCTTTAAAGCTGTTTTACTGAGATCAGGTACCAACACAATATGATAAATCAGTTCAGTATCTAAATACCTTTGTTAAATTCTTTTTCATTAAACCATTGGTAGCTTTAATTTAAAAAAAAAAACAACTAATTTTTATGAATCTTTCGAAAAGAGATAATGTGTGAAACACTAAACTTTGCCAAACATTGAAAGCGATATTTCTACATGAAAATTGAACGAGTAAGCACTAGCTTTATGGTTGGTTGTAACTTGATGCTTATGTACTCAAAAGCCCTGTTTACTTCAAACAGGAGTGGTAGTTATACATCTAGATTTTTATGAGTCCCTTTCATATAATTCAAATTTAAATATATTCAGTACAAGGTGTTCAATAAGTTGACATCTCAGAGTGCATTCATTGCAGAATCAAAATTCTTCATTTTCACGTCTCCTTAATTGGGGGCAAGGGGTTAGGTGGGAGTGGGTGGGGGTGTGGAGATTCCTAATTTCTTATCCTAATTTTTGACAGTAAATCTTTTACTTCTAAATCATGTAAGCACACAATTCCTCCTTCAATTTTAGAAAAGTTGGCAAAAATTTCTTAATGGTAAAACCTTAAGTTACTTAAACCTTGAAAACAGTTTTCAACTTAACTGGAGATTATAACATCATCGTCTCTAGTTCTGAAATTTGATAAATTTCATCAGTAGTAATAAGAATATAGATTCATTATAGTGCCAGCTGCTACTAATGCAATCAGAACTGTTTTCCTGTGATTACCAAACAAAACAAGCAAGTATTACACTGTTTTACCTGTGATAACTAAACAGGAGGGGTAAATACTACACTGTTTTACCTGTGATAACTAAACAGGAGGGGTAAATACTACACTGTTTTATCTGTGGTAAACAAACAGGACAGGTAAATACTACCCTATTTTATCTGTGGTAAACAAACAGGACAGGTAAATACTACACTGTTTTACCTGTGATAACTAAACAGGATGAGTAAATACTACACTGTTTTACCTGTGGTAAACAAACAGGACAGGTAAATACTACCCTATTTTATCTGTGGTATACAAACAGGACAGGTAAATACTACACTGTTTTATCTGTGGTAAACAAACAGGACAGGTAAAAACTACACTACTTTATCTGTGGTAAACACACAGGACAGGTAAATACTACACTGTTTTATCTGTGGTAAACAAACAGGACAGGTAAATACTACACTGTTTTACCTGTGGTAAACAAACAGGACAGGTAAATACAACACTGTTTTATCTGTGGTAACAAACAGGACAGGTAAATACAACACTGTTTTATCTGTGGTAAACAAACAGGACAGGTAAATACAACACTGTTTTATCTGTGGTAAACAAACAGGACAGGTAAATACTACACTGTTTTATCTGATGTAAAACAGGAGCAAGTTGATAATACAGAAAGAAGTTAGGTCTGGAGTTATAATAATCAAGCCACCTTCATTTCCATCAAACAACTTGATTATAATATGGCTCACTGTTAATAGTGAAATTTGTCACTCAAGTGTAGAACATAATTTGTGTTAAATCTTAATGTGACTGGCTGGCTTATCAGACAGATAGTTTAATTGCGGTCACCTTAGTGTCAGAATCATGCCGTGAAACATTGGCTGGACATGCTCTCCACCAGTGAGACATTAACTGGTCACGGTTTAATTGTAGATCAGTAGAAGACACTTTCCCTATCAGAATTAGATTATAATTACTTTAGGATAAACTGTAAGATCACAGCAAATAGAGTCAGTCCTGGTGTGGCCGTGGAAGGAGTAACTTGTTAAGCTCGATACTCAGGCCATACATGTTATCATTGTTGTAACTTGTGTTAATACTCAACATTTGTACTTGAGAACGGTTGTTGCTGGTCTTTTGTATAACATAAGGATAGTACAACATAGAGGGGTAACATATTCTGGTGGCAGCGGTAAAGGATCATTCTAAGGAGAAGGACTCCGTTATCAAAGATATAACGCTCATTAGAACTGTTCAATATGTCGACGACTGAAGAAACGGAAACTGCGAAGATGACGGCAGCACAAACAAAGTTGGAAATAAGAAGACTCGAAATTCAAGCAGAGAAAGAGGAAAAAGAACGCCAAATGAACTTAGAAAAAGAAAAACTTCAAGCAGAGAAAGAGGAAAAAGAACGCCAAATGAATTTTGAAAGAGAAAGGATGACGATGGAAGTTGAAAGAGAAAAGATGAGAATGGACGCCGAAGAAAAGGAAAGAGAACATCAAAGGAAAGTGAAAGAATTGGAACTAGAGATTGAAAAAGCAAAACTTCAAAAGGAACGGTGTGAGACAAATTCTAACCCTGTGCCGTTTAGACTGAAACTTCAACCTTATAATCATACTGAAAGTGAGGATATAGTGACATTCTTATCAGAGTTTACTGCTTTATCAACACAGGCTGGATGGACAGAAGAAGTAAAAATGCTACAGCTGAGAACCTTGTTAACAGGTGAGGCCAGAGAGGTAGCTATTCAAGCACATGGGTCATTTGAAGAACTTTGTAAAGCCCTAATGGACAGGTACGGGAAAAGGCCCTACCAATATTTCAAGCTATTACAGACAGCCCAAAGGGAACCAAAGGAAACATACAGAGGACTTATGGCAAGAATTGAACAATATCTTACTAGATTTGTGGACTCAGTAGAGGATGTCATGGAAAAATTCAAAGAGGAATATTTTCTTAGTGCATTGCCAGTGTCACAAGCACAATGGATACGCCGTAACAAAGGGTCGAGCAGTGTGGTTGAAGCCGCAGAGGATTATATTCTACCTGAACGGAATATAAACAAATCAACGCAAGGTAAAAGTATAAATGGAAAAACTTTTACCTCTGATCGGGACCAGAGAAAGGAGCAATCGACAGAGCAAATGAAAAGTGTGCAGTGTTACAATTGTAACAAGTACGGGCACTTCGCGAGGAAATGTCCAAAAAATAGAGAAGGTAAAAATCTTGCAGGATTTTTAGTGCGACAATACACGGGAGGACTT